>NC_134356.1:620350783-620656333 GCF_048569485.1 Anomaloglossus baeobatrachus | reverse complement strand
CCGATCACACGTCCCATGTTGTGGACTTGAGGAAGTTCACAGACGAGCTCAGTGAAGCGATTTGTCGGGCGCAGTCACAGGAACTATGGTGATGGTTTCAAATTTTAATAATTAAAAAAATTGTTTTATTTTAATTCTTAAAATTCAATCACCATAGTTCCTGTTCCTGTGACAGCGCCCAACAAATCGCCTCACTGAGCTCATCTGTGAACAGGACTCATGGTAGCACTCACATGTTCTTCTCCAGACAATCGTTTCTCCAGATGGCCCAAACAGTCTGAGAAAATATCTTTACCCCAGTCCTCTGCACTCCAATCCCTCTACTTTCTGCAGAAATTCAGTCTGTCTTTGATTTTCTTCTTGGAAAGCAGTGGTTATTTTACTGCCCTTCTTGATATTAAGCCAACCTCCAAAAGCCTTTGTTTCACTGTGCAAGCAGATATAATGACACCTACCTTCTGCCATTCCTGAGAAAGCTTTGGTGGTGAACTTGATCTTGGAGCTGAATCGTTTTAGGAGACGGCCCTGGCACTTGCTGGACTTCCTAAGGTGCATTGAAGCCTTCTTCACAGCAATTGAAACTTTTTCTTTTATGATCTGATAAATGGTTGATTTAGTAACAATCTTACAAGCAGCCATGTCCTTGCTTGTAAAGCCCTTTTGTTGCAAATCAATGGTGACTATGTGTTTCCTTCAAAATAACTAAGGTTAACAGAGGAAGACAATGATTTCAAGCACCAGCTATTTTTTAAAGCAACTGGTCTGCATTTATAATTCAATTAAAATGACAGAGTGATTTCAGATGCCTTGTCCTTGTTTACTGTAATGAACCAGCAGGGGGAGCTGGAACACCTGGAGAGTGCTAGGTAGGGATTCTCCACTAGATGGCACTAGACTTAACAAAGCAGCAGGGGGAGCCGGAGCACCAGGAGAGTGCTGACAGCAACCCTCCACTAGAGGGTACAAGTCTCCCTAGTGGAAGAAGTGGATGGTCGTATGGGCTGGAGTCAGAGTCAGGAGGTCAACGAGGTACCAAGGGTCAGACGGAGATAGAGTCTAGGGAGAGCCGAGTCAGGAAACCGAGAGAGAACGTCAAAGACCGGGGGAGTGCAGAAAAACAGAGTTTATTAACAAGCCGAAGTCGGGAGCCGGGAGAGAAGGTAATTGCAGGGAGTACAGGAGGACGGAACAACAGAGGAGGGAGGATGGGAGTCAGAGAGGAACGGTGGCGGTTAGGACGGAAAACAGTGGGGACGGAAAGTCAGGACGGGAGACATGGAGAACGTACACAGTCAGGACAGGGGACGGGAGGAACAGACAGTCAGGACACGAGGCAGGGATAACGAAGGTAGTCAGGACGGGAGGTAGGATCAGAACTTATAGGGACCAGCGGCACACTGCAGAGCAGAATTATAACTTGCACCGCATGAACGGAGGTGCCTTGAAGATAAAGGCGCCGTGATCCCGGGAACGAGGCACGGAGGAGGGCCCCTCCCCCTGGCCACGCTCCAGGAAACACTGACAGCTGGGGTCATAACATTAACACTTTCTAACTAGCTAACAAGAAGATCGCTGAAATTATGTCAGCAGATAATTTTGTGGCAGTGCTGAAATTAATTGCAAATGGGGTTTTTATGATTAAAGAAGTTACCCAGGTTTGTCACGAAACTGATTGCAGACTGATGAATATTCACGTTGTGCACAACGCACGCTGTTGGGATTCTTCGATGCGCAGAACAGGTGGTCATCTGGCCACACGTTCCTGGTACAGGTACTGGAGAATCCTAAAAGCATGCACTGTGCGAGATGTGAGGATTCCCAAGTCTCAGAACTTTTGGCCATGCCCATAGATCTAAGTCCATGGACGCTACGAGTATGTTTAACAATAGAGTATCCACATAACCATTATTTTGGCTGTCCAGACTTATGAATAGGACAATATTAGGCAACGGGCACAACACAATGTACGGAGCCATGGCGTCCCAACTCTGTTCGCAGTTTACATCTGGCCACTGGCCACTTATTAGCTGTGGTGTCAAGTGTTGGACAATAATATGCCGGGCAAGTGTTATAAGAACGTACATGCTATGTTAGCATCTTCCCTATACACCATGATTAGTAGGGACCTACACTAGAGATCAAAATTAGAGAACAATGTATGATCACTTGCTTTTTTCAGAAATAATGTAATCTACATTGATCAACATTTGCAGTAAGGGGTGCACCACGCCACTAGAACAGGGTTTTATAAAAGATCCAAAGGTTATCAACATAAAACCTTTATTTTTCCTAAGACGTGATGGTCATAATTAGAGAACAGCAATGACTGTAGCACAGAGAAAGATTATAACTAAATATTCTGAAGGTAACAACAGTCACCAACAGTAGGACGTGTACAGGCTGTCGCTGTGAAGGACTTCAGCACATCTGCGGCCCCAGGACATCACTAGTCTCCTACACTGCCCTGGTGTGATTTTGGTCCACTCTTCTTCCAGTTTCTTCCACAGTTCTTTGACTGTTGTGAGTTTCTTGGCGAAAAGTTTGCCACCAAGGATTTTCCAGAAGTTTTCTGTTGGGTTTAGATCAGGACTCTGGGCGGCCATTTCATTGTTTCAATATTTTCTGTTTCAAGAAACTGCTTTCCCCATTTTACTGTGTGACGGGGGGCACCGTCCTGCATGAAAATTGCTGGCTGATTGAATGATCAATGATGAACGCAAGTAATGAACCACGTGTTGTTGAAGAAGGTTCTGATACACACTTGCATTCACTGTGCCATGTAGCTGTATGAGAGATCCAACTCCTGCTGCAGAAAACATTCCCCAAACCATGACACTTCCTCCATCACCTTTCACTGACTTCTTAACACACTTTAGGTTCAGCCTTTGCCCAGTTTGTTGACGAACATAATGTTTTCCCATTAGACCAAAATAAATATAACTTGCTTTCATCACTAAAATGAACCACTTCTCCTCTGTCCACACAACATGCTTCTCACCAAAGGTGAGTCTAGGCTTTTGATTCTTTCTGCTAATGAAAGGTTTTCAGTCCAAATGCTCTTAAATGTCGTGACACTGTATGATGATAAAGATCCTTACCCTGGTCAATGCTGAACTGCTGAGCAATTCCAGCTATAGTGTGGAAACTATTACTCATAGAGATTATCTGAATTATCCTGTCTTATCTTGCATTTGTCTTTCGAGGGCGACCAGCCTTCTTGGGGACTTGAAAGAGTTTGTGTTGTTGTAAACATGCAATATTCTCAAAATCAAAGGCTCGGAACGACCAACTTCTCTTGCTATGGCTGATAAGGTCACCCCTTTGACCTTCATCTGGACACCTTGCTACTAGAGGGTTTCAGTCACTTTGCAACGGCGCAACATTTTTGCAAAGTCAGTGCAAACTGGAAAGTTAGGCTGACAGTTACATAGGGTTTGTCAGACAATTAAGGACATTAGTACCAGGTGCCAAACTAACACCATTAACTTGCAGGTATCTGAAAGTGTTCTCTAATTTTGAGTAGTGTTCTTCTACATTTTTATTATGTGCTTTATAATAAATTCAATTTTGAAATAAGCTAAAAGTACTGTGAGTTTACTTATGTTAGGATATAATCACATAGGATGACACAATGATCGCAACATTTAGGAAGTTGTGTGTTGTTCTGTAATTTTGATCTCCAGTGTACATAGTGCCCACTCTAAAAGGGTGTTATAAAAAAAGGATATTGAATGTCAGGAATAATGGGATTTGAGCCACTGGCTATGTTCTTGAATGAGGGGAATGATGGGACTTGAGCCACAGGCTATGTTCTTGAATGAGGGGAATGATGGGATTTGAGCCACAGGCTATGTTCTTGAATGACGGGAATGATGGAATTTGAGACTCTGGCTATGTTCTTGAATGAGGGGAATGATGGAATTTGAGACTCTGGCTATGTTCTTGAATGAGGGGAATGATGGAATTTGAGACTCTGGCTATCTTCTTGAATGAGGGGAATGATGGGACTTGAGCCACAGGCTATGTTCTTGAATGACAGAAATGATGGGACTTGAGCCACAGGCTATGTTCTTGAATGACGGGAATGATGGAATTTGAGACTCTGGCTATGTTCTTGAATGAGGGGAATGATAGAATTTGAGACTCTGGCTATCTTCTTGAATGAGGGGAATGATGGGACTTGAGCCACAGGCTATGTTCTTGAATGACAGAAATGATGGGACTTGAGCCACAGGCTATGTTCTTGAATGACGGGAATGATGGAATTTGAGACTCTGGCTATGTTCTTGAATGAGGGGAATGATAGAATTTGAGACTCTGGCTATCTTCTTGAATGAGGGGAATGATGGGACATGAGCCACAGGTTATGTTTGAATGAGGGGAATGATGGGATTTGAGCCACTGGCTATGTTCTTGAATGAGGGGACTGATGGGACTTGAGCCACAGGCTATATTCTTGAATGATTGGACTGATGGGACTTGATCCACTGGCTGTGTTCTTGAATAAGGGGACTGATGGGACTTGAGCCACAGGTTATGTCTTTGAATGAGGGGAATGATGGGACTTGAGCCACAGGCTATGTTCTTGAATGACAGGAATGATGGGACTTGAGCCACTGGCTATGTTCTTGAATGACAGGAATGATGGAATTTGAGACTCTGGCTATGTTCTTGAATAAGGGGAATGATGGGACTTGAGCCACTAGCTATTTCTTGATTTGTGCAGCATATATATGAAGGAGCTGAATAGCTTATTGAATGGGCAGGACAAAAGAAGAAAAGTCACACGTGATACAGTTTTCTTTTTAATTTGCAATATTCTGAAACAAATCAAGAGGAAGGGTTTGTTTTTTTCCATTAGTCTTGATCCTCTTATTTTGACACTTACAAGGCTCAGAAAAAAAGAGTGAGAAAGAGACGAGAAAACAGAAATGTAAAGGAAGACAGCAGCAAAAGAACCCCACTGGCATTCATAAAACGAACAAGCTGTCCTCTTGTTTCTCTTATATATATAGATTTATGTATATATATATGTATTTATAGGATTTCTGTTTAAAGGGCATGCAGAAAATTAAACAGCAACAAATGAAAACAAGTCAGGCCGGAGATTCGCCTCTCCTCTCCCTTGGGGTCACTGCTCTGAACCCTGTAAACTTGAGTTAATTGGCAATAGGGGTAGGAGTGCTACACGCACCCCATTCTTAGTCTGTTGGGGTTCCGCAGAAGACTCTGTCCCACCAATCTAGATCAGGCACATTTGAGATAATTGCATTTCTGCTTCCATCAATCCCTGAAGATTTGGTTGCTGCTTCTTTCCAGCACATATAAAGTGGACTCACAACCCTCAGCTATGAGAGGCAGTCGTGTTGTTGGTTTTGAGATTCCACATATCTATGCCCTTTATGTAGTGACCCCACCAAGACATGAAGGGGGTGACATACCTCCAATGGCTATCTTCATGCAATAGATGACTGGTCCACTTCAAGGGCAACCTGTGCATTCTGGAAGATTCAATACTAACCCAAAATTACCCTTGGGTTACACTTTCCCACCCTGCAAACACAGGAAATCCTATAAAACCTAAACCTTCAGCAAAAATGCCATACCCTACAAAAAAAAACAACTAGAATTCACTAAAATATCTCCTTGCGGGCCAAAGAATGAAACCCAGGCTACGGTAAAGGAAATATATATATAGATAAGGTATACTTTGGAATCCCTGCTATATATATGTATATGCGTCTCAGTATTAAAAGGTGACATCATGGATCCAATGTGCTGACCCCACACGTCAGAGGAGATTCGCACTCACTGAGAACTGACTGACAATAAGCACACTCCATAAAATGCGCCGGCCATGCTTTGGGACTGGCTCTCCCACTGCAGACAATGGCTAAAACCATTATTTACAGGGTCGGGGGGTTGTTGGAGCTGGATCGGTTGTTTATTATATATATATATATATTTTTTATCTTGTAATATATATATATTTATTTTATTTTTTGCATTCCTAAAGCAAATAAAACAACATAAAGGGGTGGCAGTGGGGGCCCCTGGGAGAACTGTTTTGTTTTTTTTTTGCGGAAAATGAATTTAAAAAAAAATATATTTTTTTTCTTTTTGTTTTTAACTTTTTTTTTTTTGTTAGGTTTTTTTATTATTAGAACACTTTTTTTTGTTTGTTTGTTTTCTCTTTGTTCTGTTTGGACGACTCATTTTCACGTTGGACGCGCAAACACACGGGAAGGAACGGCTCCACGGGAAGGTCACAGTTCTCTCCCCCCAGCCCCTCAAGATTTCAGACAATCCCTCCACCCCTCCACAGCCCCATCCCCCCCCCCCCACCAAATAAAGCAAAAAAAAATAAAAGACAAAAGGGAAGAGGGCTGAAGGTAAAATATTTCTCTGCAACAAGTCAATGAATGCACTTACTCCCCGTACAATAGTAGGGGGTCATACAGCTGCCCTCTTCCCCAGCTTGGAAGGGGTAATGCTTAATAGGTCAAAAAGGAAACATACACAGGAGGTTTTAGTCCTACGACCTTGTCTTGTCCTCTTGCAAACATATTCATGAGTCCAGGCAGTGGATGTCTGGGATACGTGTGCACATGGGGGGATTGAGGGGCACAAGAATAGAAGAAGTCTGGATTTGGAGGGGTTGAGGGGGAGGAGGGATGAGAGGGAACGGCACAAGCATGCGGTCACGTGCTTTTCCTCGCCGCTGGAACTCTCTGAGCGGCGGAGCCAAAAGTCTCTGGCACTTCCTCTTTTCTGGTGAAGCCAAGAGAGCATTACTGGAGGCTGCATAAAAAAATCCAAAAAAACAAAACCGTTACGTTAGTGGTGGTAACAAAATATTGAAAATAATTGTAAATGTGTAAGAATACTTCCATTACCAGACACAAAAATTAAATTATACCTGGATTGGGCTGTATGACTGAAAGCCGGCGGCTCTGTCACACGGAGTTTTGCGCAAAACTCACCGACTATCAGGGTTTGTTCACATTGCAGAGTCTGAAACTCCATTTGATGGTTTCTCTGGTGTTTCTGATCAGCTCAAGCAGACTCGGGTGTCGACCTGCTGTGTGCTCATTCATAGACAGACTAGCAAGAGTTAACCTCTTCTAGACTACTTGTTAGGCTTATTTGATCACATGTTGTAAGGAAGCCAATCACTTCTGCTCCTCTTATTTTTATGCTGGAGGAAATCTTGTACCTATGCCAACTATAGCTTATGCTGTGTTGGTCGGTGAGTTGTGGTTAGAGATGAGGGAACCTTTGGAGGTTCGGTTCGCTGTCAACTAACGAACCGAACCTTCACTTGTCCCAACCTTATCTGATGAGGTTCGGAATCAGTGATTGACAGTTTGAGTCTCCGCCCACAAACAGCCAGTCATAAGCAGATCACTTCCGGGGGAAAGTGGGTGGGCTTTTTCAAACTTTTTCTTTTGTTGAACACTACAGGTGATCATATTGTTGTTGTTACACCCAGTGTGCGCCATTGAAACATTGTAAGCTTGCACAAGGCTGAGCAGCAAGCGTACCTGAGCACAGCACTGCTTGCGCAACTGAAGTTCTAACGTAAAGCATCCGAAATTTTAACTAGAACCTAGATTTTTTAAAGTTGGTGTTTGGTTTGAAAACCGAACCTCAGTTTCACTCATCTCTAGCTGTGGTGTACCACACTTGTTCGAGAAAGAGATGCTTTGTGCTTGGTGTTGTTTTGGAGTTACCCGTCGTCTTGTTGCTTCCACCCTGCTCTTGTTTTCCTCCTAATCTCTTGTTGTCTTATACATCTGAGTGTGTGTGCTGTGTGGCAGAATTTTGTTTTCCTCTGTTTGTCTATTTCTGTGTGTTAAATTACATTCCTGTCCCGGCCCCCCCCCCACCTCCCCCGGGGGAGGAGGTATAAGATCAGGGCTGGTTAGGAGCAGGGCCAGGAAGGAGGCTCAGCCATCCCCACCATTAGAGGTATCTCTGAGAGTAGGCATACCACAGGGCCCCCCTAGTCTGAGGGTCAGCTTAGGAGCCTCGGTTTACTGCTATCCCAATAGTCCTTCATGACAGGCTCCTAGAAGGAATAAAGTTCATTTTCTCCATGGCCTGCACTTTCAGTACCGCAGCCAGGATCCTTCATAGTGCTATTATTCTGCAGATTATCCCAGTAGCTACAGGATAATAGTATTATCAGATATGATAGGGTCCCTTTAATGTAGTATTACATTTATTTTTTAAATGTTGAAACTAATTAAAATCTTACAAATTTACGACAATTTGGTGCTGAAAATGTGACGCCGTGGCCAATCATGTCGTCACAGGGTATTGCGCAATCTGCCCTTCTGTGCAATATCCATCTCCTCCTTGGTTACGGGTCCCTAACCATTGGTGTTGCCAAGAACAAGCTAATCAAAATCCTATGAACACTCTGCACCACACCCACCAGACACACCAGTGGACGGCCTGAGTGGAATAGGATCGCCCACTTGGGGGGTTGGTTAAAGGGAGGTCAGGAGTAGATCAGTGTAGTGTTGGAGGTGAAAGTGAGAGGAGGTCAGCAGCTGGGCTCCTTGGGCTACTAGGTGGCAGATGTTCGTCTGGGCCTGGTAGGAGCTGGACCCCGATCGCAGGGGATAGTGACAAGGGGCACGGACTGTCGAGGATGACAGCCGGCGGCCTTGTGCTAACACCCGGGTAGGGGCCAGGGCATGATGGGGTACGTGGACCCTAGGTCAGGAAGAAGCTTCAGGCGTGCTGACAATTTACCCAACGAGGACGGAGCCTTCAAGATCCGTTCTCCACCCGCTACAAAATCAGGGTACTAGCGCAACGAGGGGGATAGGACTTTCCCACTGCACGGTCCAGAAAATCCCAGTTGTGAACCCTGAGAGCAAGCTCACCCAGTTAGCCATACTGGTGAGCGGGACCCGATAAGTTTTATACTTAAGGGACCAACCAGAAACTAGGTGCCAAGGCAAAGGTCACAGACTAACAGGCAACACCAATGGGCACGGTATCCAGGCGTGCTCCCTCTCAGCGGCAGTGATGTCCAGAACTTTGGTTTACCACAGTTGTCGGTGTCAGCGTTATTGGACTGAGTGAGTACACAAGTGACCCCTACCGTCCCAACGGCACCTCCCCGTCACCATCACCGAGTCCCGGGGCATTCCCCCTACCCGTGGAGGGGTTAAACACCTAGCTGCCCACACCATCGCCACCGGGTACTCCCAATTGCAGCGGTGGTACTCCAGCTCACCACACACCACGGGTGGCGTCACGAACTTTAACCATATCCCATGTAAATACTCCCCCTTTTATCCAAGTGGCCGCGCGACCCCGACTCCCGGGTCCGGGGACCCCTCGAGCCACCGCGGATCCGGATCCGAGCAGCTCGGCTGCTTACACGGGGGCAGCACAGAAACACATAATGGTGGGACTTATGAAAACTGATGTGTTAGTTTGAGTTCTATAGCAATAAATAAGATCCATCGATAGGTCTATCATAATAAGCAAGAATACCATAGAAAAAGTACAGTATGTGAATATTCAATATTGTGTCTCTAATATTAATGCATAAAATCGTCTGCAATCTAATCCTTTATATTCTAAATCGTTCCGGTTTCAATAAAAACACATAAATCCCCCATCTATGGAAGCAATAAGCGACTATAAAACTATCTTACTATATAATAAAAAGCAGCTTTATAAGTTGTCTCTACATCCATATATCATTCCGCAAACTCAGGGCATGAATAATCCCTCCATAGATTAGTTAGGGGAACGCAAACGCTTTCTGCAATGATAAAATGAATGTTCTTTTATGGGCAGGAAGCATGCCAAGTGCGGAGCTATTTATTATAAGATTACGGAGCAATATTCTGTAGACTGGCAATGTCTCAGACGTGCCAGTGCATTTGTTTTACTAAATACAAACAATGTTATTACAGTGGTGCGACCCAACAAAATATAGCTCAACGCAGAATCTTACTGTCACTGGAGGGGTGCCACGGGGGCCCCTGAGCAGTGGAAGTGGACGTTCTGCCACTTTCCATCACGACGATGCCAAACACGGGTCTCTTCGGATTGGCTGGTACGAGGTCGACCCTGTGTATCGATGTATTGTGTCAGGCGTATGTAGGCGATACAGGCGGCGTCCTCTCCTACGACGTGAACATGAGGATTCAAGATGGTCGTGTGGATTGGCTTGTTGTTCTTGGACAGCACTAGACAAAAGGAAAAACGTAAGTTATTTTTAAAGAATTTTAATGGAATCCATGTGCCCGGCATAACATTACTAGGCTGTATAAGGTGTATGACCGGCTTTAGTACAGCAAAATCTTTTATATAATCCTCATCACTCAGATAGAGATATGAGTAACTCCAAAAAGTGTTGCCCTGTCTGGATGACCCTTGTGTCCTTGCTTAAGATAGAGAATACATTCATTTCACCTGAAAATTGATACTGTCACTCTCTCCACCAGTGATGGTACTGTGACGAGCAAAAGTGGACCCGCTGGAACACAGGGAAACCCCGGGCCTACCCTAACGTGGGGTAGAGGACCGGGAGTATGGAAGCTGACCCCCCAGGGCAGGGACAAATACAAGAGCAGACAGGGCTGAGTCTCAAGTGTAGACAGGGACGAAGAGGGTAGCTGAGGCAAATGGCATGGCCAGGATGAACAGGCAGAGTCACTAGCAAGCAGCCACCTGGGTAGCTGAGGCTGGAGGTATGGCCGGGTTGGACAGGCACAGTCTCTGGTATAGCAAGGAGCCATCAAGGTAGCTCACGCTGGAGGCACGGCCAAGACAGACAGGCACAGTCTCTGGTATAGCAAGGAGCCACCGAGTTTAGCTGAGGCTGGAGGCATGGCTGGGACGGACAGGCACAGTCTCTGGTATAGCAAGGACTAAGGTAGCTGAGGCTGGAGACACAGCCGGGATGGACAGGTACAGTCTCTGGTATAGCAAGGAGACACCGAGTTTAGCTGAGGCTGGAGGCATGGCCGGGATGGACAGTCCTGTCTCTGGTATAGCAAGGACCAAGGTAGCTGAGGCTGGAGGCACAGCCGGGACGGACAGGTACAGTCTCTGATATAGCAAGGAGCCACTGAGGTAGCTGAGGCTGGAGGCACGGCCGGGATGGACAGGCACAGTCTCTGGTATAGCAAGGAGCTACTGAGGTAGCTGAGGCTGGAAGCATGGCTGGAGTGGACAGACAGGCATAGTCTCTGGTATGGTGAGGACCACCGGAGTAGCAGAGGCCGGAGACAAGGCTGGGGTGGACAGGCACAGTCTCTGGTATGGTGAGAACCACAGGAGTAGAAGAGGCCAGAGGCACGGCCGGGTTGGGCAAAGAAGCTAGTATCAACAGGGCAGGACCAACAGGTAAGTGGTACCAACAGGACTGGATGGACAGGAAAGACTAGGGGACCTGACAACTAGCTGGCTAGAGCACTGGACACTAACTAGCTAAAGTAAGGTGTTGTTCAGGCAACTCCCCTAGTGGGAGCTTGACTTAAATACCCAGTGCCTTTCAGCGATAGACTGAGAGGCACTTCCTAGGAGTGGCGCGCTGAGCACAGGGCATGCGCACGCAAGCCTTAGGAGTACTCCCGAAGGTCCTGTGCGGAGCGCACAGGCCCCAGGAGGTAGGAGTAGAAGAAGCCTAGGTGGGTGAGAGGCAGGGATGCCGGGCAGCATGGAAGGAGCCAGCTGTGGCGGTGAGTGACAGCGCGTCCCTGAAGGAGGAGGAGGTAAGCAGGGATGCAGTGTTACACTATCATTAGTATTAAAGAGTTATCTGATGAAGAGACATCATCTGTGTTTTAGGCGATGTTCACTTGATGGTGCTGAATTTATTGAACAGTCACTTCTGCAAACTGTGGGATTCACTGCCGGGTGCAGTTCCGTGAGCTCGTCCCCATAGTGGAAGGGTGCGGGATCTCAATCCATATACATGCACTTACTGAGATTTTATTTCCGCCCAGAAGTTATATCCATATGGAATATCGTACATGTGCACTAATACAGACCAAAATTTGGTTTGTATGAAAGTATCCTTAGAAGGTGGTTCACCCTTCCGGGATCATCATATATCATCAGGGCAGAGAGAAGCTCTGCAGCATATATTGCTCTCTATAGGCAAAACGTGCCCATTGATTCCAGGAACAGACTATTGATTTTAGTAATTGGAATGGTAAAATGCAGGGGTCGCTGCAGGAGAATTTTATTTTAGTTTTGGGGCCAGGAGGGTCTTTGTGACCTAGTTATCTTTGGGGGACCCTTTGAACAAAAAAGGATTGCCAAAAGTGGTCACACAAAAGACAAACACAAGCATGTTCCCAGAAAGAGAATATCAAATAATTGTCATATTTACAGTTCTCAAAGTAAAATCGATGAAAATCTATTCCTTCCACAAGGTTACCCAAAGCTTCTGGCTCAAAAGTAGTCAATCCTGGGTCACAGATCTTCCTGAAAATATAAGTTAAGGTTTCATTATTCTAAGAAGGCATTAATATATATTCCATCAACTAAATATTGTCATTCCTTAAAGATTATACTCAGTAAAAGTCAAAGTGTGGGCAGAATACCACATCATCATCAGTTCATCACCACAATGTTCTCCGAATTTGTATTAATGGAGTGCTAATACCACAAAGGGTCTAGATTATGGTGATGACCTGACAATTGTTCCAAATATATATGGAAGTTTTTTGTTGCTGTGTTTTACTTAAAAGCATATTATGGTTTTATTAAAAAATTTCCACCATAAACTATGTTGCTTGTGGCCTGCATGTATTCTAATACATTGCAGCCTGCTCAGTTCAGTTCAGTGTGAAATCCATCACATGAGCGCTTGATGGCTCAATCTGTAACCCGACAGCTTTACAGATAAAAAGTGAATCAAAATGCATAACTGCTTTATGGACATTCAGGAGTACAGAGAGACAGAAGTTAGAGTATGTATCATCAGAAAGCTAGTCTGATGGATTTCACACTGAACAGGACTGAGCAGCATGCAATGTATAAGAAATTGTCATGGACGAACTTGCAGATATCCAGGATCATCGGGACTAACCGGACTTTAAAAAAAAAAAAAAACAAAATTGCCTCTGGCACAGAATTGATCCCGGATATAAGTCTATGGGGACCAGAATCCGGCACTTAAAAATGGTGATAGAAGGGATAGGGGGATTAGAGCAAGCGCGCAATGCTTACCTATTCTACCTATTCTCCGGTGCGGCTGTAACTGCTTCCAGGCCGATCGAAAGCAGTTACAGACGAGCCGGAAACTTGGTAAGCATAGCGCACCTGATTTATTCTTCCCCTATTTTGTTTTTTTATTTCCTGTGTTGCCGGACCCCAATCATTAGCCGGAGTTCCCTGGGTCTGGCACTCGGATACTTTTGAAACTGCGCGGATCCGGACTTTTACAATCCGAGTCTGCCATGACTAATAAGAATACATGCAAGCCAAGACAAGCAATTGAATTATATTTAGCTAAAGATACATGTATTTCCCAAAAAATGCCAGCCCCTTCCCCCTAAAAGGTGTCCATAACCTTTAAAGGAACCTGACAGCAGTTAAATGCTGCCCAATCCACGGTAGCATGTATCGGACATAGGCTGCATGATTCACCCAGGTATGCTTGACTCTGAAACAAACTTTTAAGTCATTGTAGACTAAGACCCTCTCAAGACTATTCAGACAGGCGGGTCCCCGATGTCTTCTCCCCACCCACTGGCAATGACTGACAATTTTTTCTTTATGCATGCACACAGGGAGAGACCGGTCAGTGATTGGGAGGGGAGACACCACTGGAGACCTGCCTGTTTGAATAGTCTTGAGTGTGTCTTGGTCCCAGCAGCTTTTAAAGTGTTTTCTCTAAAGCGCCGCAGCATTTCATAGTCAAGCATACCTGGCTACAGTCATACAGCATGGATCGGGCAGCATGCACCGGATGTCAAGTTCCCTTTAAGCAACCCATTATGTGAGGAACATGATGTAATCTGTGTCTGGTATTGCAGATCATATCCATCCAAAGTCGCTGAAAATCTCAAGTAGTAGAAGTGAAGATGACGGCACTCACCACATTGTGGAAAATCTTCTTTATTATTTCATAGCAAGTGATAAAAATCAGATTATTATTATTTTAGCGCCACTTAGACATGGCTCTATACATGTGAAAAGGGGTATACATAACAGTTTGATGTCTGCCTGTACTCTCCTCACCTGATTTTTATTGCTTGCTATGAAATAATAAAGATTTTTCCACAATATGGTGAGTGCCGTCATCGACACTTCTAATACTTGGGATTTTCAGGGACTTTTATATGACAGAGCTCCATGATACAGCATTGCTATGTGCATGGACCACATCTGTGCGTATCAGTGTGCAATAATGGGGGGTGATGGAAGTGCCAAGTGGTTTCCTTTGTACCTATTCATGATATAACAATTACATATTTGGTACCAGCATGTATAAAAATTGGATATAAGAATTTGTGATATATCATACAGTATACACAGCAGTATATCAAGGCAGTCTGTCACCTCCCAAATCCAAACTAAAATATTTTTACAGTCATATAGGAAACTGGTGGACACAGACAGTCCAATAGCTCATCGTAATGTACAATTTGGAGGTGGATAGGTGGTCCCTTTACCTCTTGGACCTCAGTGCGGCTGCACAGTTTGAACCAACGATATGTCCGCCCCTGATATAAGGGTCTTACCCACAGTCCTGAATATCTGCACTGACTTTGCAGCGTGTACACACAATATTGCTAGTGCAAAGTGCTCTCATCTCTCCCTTCTGAAGCAGACAAGAGAGAGCCATGATCGAGCGCCTGCACTGACAGTGTGTGCGTGCACTTGCCATGCTCTAACATTGTCAGCGTGTAAGGGGGTGGACTGGGCCCGTACGCTCCTGCCCTGAAGACACCAACCACATTGTATTATAGTAGTATGAACTGTGTCCGTGTATCTATTGTCTATGTAATGAGTTCATGCATAGAGTATAAGTGTGACCATCTAGTGGCCAGTTTTAGGTAGTGCTCCTGGGTGTAACAATTAGAATCTGCCTAGCAATAGTAGGACTATAGGAGGGAAACATTTAAGCTCTGTGGGTAGCCCACAGGAGGAGGAGTCAGCCGCAGGAAACAGGCTGTCCCCATCTTGGTGGGCGTAGTGAGCAGAAAGCTGTACTAGTGGGTAGTATAGTGAGTAGCAGCAGAGTGCAAGCCGGATAGATACCTTAGGCATACCTCCCAACTTTTAAAGAAGGAAAAGAGGGACAAAGTTTGCGGCGCGCTACGCGCGCCGCGGCAAATTTTTAGGCCACGCCCCCTAACCACACCCATTTCACAGTCACGCCCATATCCACTCCCCATCCACACCCATTCAGCACAAACACGCAGGCAGCCGGCGGGCCTCCAGCACGGACACGCAGGCAGCCGGCGGGCCTCCAGCACGGACACGCAGGCAGCCACAGTGAGGCGGCCGGTCGCCTTCACAGACAGGCGGCCGGCCGCCTTCACAGACAGGCGGCGGGCCGCCCGCACAGAGAGGCGGCCAGCCGCCCGCAGAGAGAGGCGGCCGGCCGCCCGCACAATGAGGCGGCGGGCCGCCCGCACAGACAGGCGGCAGGGGGGCGCCCGCACAGACAGGCGGCAGGGGGGCGCCCGCACAGACAGGCGGCAGGGGGGCGCCCGCACAGACAGGCGGCAGGGGGGCGCCCGCACAGACAGGCGGCGGGGGGGCGCCCGCACAGACAGGCGGCGGGGGGGGCGCCCGCACAGACAGGCGGCGGGGGGGCGCCCGCACAGACAGGCGGCAGGGGGGCGCCCGCACAGACAGGCGGCAGGGGGGCGCCCGCACAGACAGGCGGCAGGGGGGCGCCCGCACAGACAGGCGGCAGGGGGTGAGGGGGGAGGGAGGGAAATCAGCGCTGGGGAGATTAGTTTACTGTACCAGCAGCAGCACAGGCAGCGCTCCTCTCTATGCCACGTCTACTAGGATGGTAGGAGGGAAAAGCAGGGAGGCGGAGAGAGAGTGGGTGGGCGGAGCCCGGGAGCCGGCCGTCCCGCCCGTGGCAACGGGACAAACAACGTAAAGCGTGAAAGTCCCGCTGTATCCGGGACGGTTGGTAGGTATGCAGCATGTTAGAATGTGTACATAAGATCCCGCTGGTGGTGGCCGCAGCTTATAGGCCCCAAATCTGGTGACAGGTTCCCTTTAAAGTGAACCTGTCAGGTGCAATATGCACTCAGAGCCAGGAGCAGTTCTGGGTGTATATTGCTAATCCCTGCCTAACCGTCCCTGTATACACTAGCATAGATAAAGAGATCAAGAACAAATATTTTTAAAGATCTTATATCTTATGCTAATGAGCGCGGGGACTAGTCACAAGGGCGTTACTTCACTTGGCTAGTCGGCTCGCATAGCATGTTAGCATGTTATTACGCCCCTGTGTGAGTACTAACACGCTATATGAGCCGACTAGCCAAGTGAAGTAACGCCCTTGGGACTAGTCCCCGCGCTAATTAGCATAAGATATAAGCTCTTTAAAAATACTTTTTCTATAGATGCCTTTATCTATGCTGGTGTATACAGGGACAGTTAGGGAGGGATTAGCAATATACACCCAGAACTGCTCCTGGCTCTGAGTGCAGATTGCACCTGATAGGTTCCCTTTAAAGGGAACCTGTCACCAGAAATTTAGCAAAAAAAATAAAAGATTCCCCTCTGCAGCTCCTGGGATGAATTCTGGAAAGGTTCCTGTTGCTATTGTGCCCCCTTTGAGACCTAAAATAATACTTTATGAAGTCTTACCTTTTTGTATGCAAATCTGTTTTTATGGTCACGGGGGCGGGCTGCCTGGCGTCCGTTATTCCCCCTCCTGCCGTTGTACGCCGTCCCCCATTGCTCATTTCCATACATGAGGACGCCTTCCTCATGTAACTGTCCTCCTGAAGTTTTGTGCATGCCCAGTGCCACTCTCGCGGGAGTAAGCACTGTGCAAAGTGTGAACGCTTTTGAGGTGATTGCGCAGGCGCGAGATTATGGGCGGCGCTGTGATTGTCATCAGCAGCGTCATCCAAGTACCTGCCCATAATCTCGTGCCCACGCTTCTCACTCTGCCTCCACCGTTATGCGCAAGCACTGGCCATATGAACCACGTTACCTATTACCATGGGCGCGAGATTATGGGCGGCGCTGTGATTGTCATCAGCAGCGTCATCCAAGTACCTGCCCATAATCTCGTGCCCGCGCTTCTCACTCTGCCTCCACCGTTATGTGCAAGCACTGGCCATATGAACCACGTTACCTATTATCATGGGCGCGAGATTATGGGCGGCGCTGTGATTGTCATCAGCAAAGTCATCCAAGTACCCGCCCATAATCTCGTGCAAGCAGTAATAGGTAACATGGTTCATATGGCCAGCACTTGCGCATAACGGTGGAGTCAGAGGGAAAAGTGCGGGCACGAGATTATGGGCGGGTACTTGGTTAACGCTGTTGATGACAATCACAGCGCCGCCCATAATCTCGTGCCTGCGCAATCACCTGAAAAAGCGTTCACATGCGCAAATCTTCGGGAGGACAGTTACATGAGGAAGGCGTCCTTGTGTATGTAAATGAGCAATGGGGGACTGCGTAAAGCGGCAGGAGGGGGAATAACGGACGCCAGACAGCCCGCCCCCGTGACCATAAAAACACATTTGCATACAAAAAGGTAAGACTTCATAAAGTATTTTTGTAGGTCTCAAAGGGGGCACAATAACAACAGGAACCTTTCTAGAAGCAGCCCAGGAGCTGGAGAGGGGAATCTATTACTTTCATTGTGAAATTTCTGCTGACATGTTCCCTTTAACTGGTAGGGGAGCCAGGATAAAGCAGAGCTGAAGCTGTTGGGAAGCTAGGACCCAGCAGCTCTGCTCCACAGGCAGGAGACCACTGATCGGTAAGCTAATAGAAGCCTGCAGATGTCACTCTGCATAGGTTATTGTCACTGCTATCTGCAGGAGATAAGTGCTGATTGCACGGTCTCCTCAGCTTCCTGACTCCCCGCGTGTCTGCAGCAGTGAGAAGCCGCACACGGGGGAATCAGAGAGAACAGCTGCAGACAAACGCAGGCTCCGGGACTGGGGGGGGTCGGCTCTGGTGCAGGGGGGGGGGGCTCTGCTGCAGGGGGGGGTCGCTCTGCTGCAGGGGGGTCGCTCTGCTGCAGGGGGTGATTCATACCTCAGCAGCAGTCACAGGAGTAGGTGCGCGCTCGGCTCTGTAATGAATAGTAGAAGGGAGAAACAGCGAGGCGGGGCTACAGTGGGTGGGTGGAGCCGTGACAAACAGCCTCACGGGCGGGACCCGGGATCAAAGGCTCAGAAGAGGGACTGTCCCGCTGTATCCGGGACGGTTGGGAGGTATGCCTTAGGCCGTAGTAAGTGGGTGCTTATGGCATCTGTCACCTTAGGCTGTAGTAACTGGAAGATTGTGGCATCTGTCACCTTAGGCTGTAGTAACTGGAAGATTGTGGCATCTGTCACCTAACCTTCGGGTCACAAAGGGAACAGAGCACCAAGAAGGATTCCAGTCGGGGCTCTGGAAGAACGACAGTCGGGGACGTGTATCGGGTCACTTTCGTCCCGTAGTCACAAGTTCCAGACCTGGGCGAACAGGTCAGCATAAAAAGATAAGTTAAATGAGGCAAGTTTGACGGCGGTCTTCACTATTATAGAAAACAGGTCCAATAGGTAGGACGAGACGAGATCCTGACCAGGGAGGAATTTATGACTTTAACGGAGGAGCAGCAGCTGTAGTACCAGGAATGATGGAGCAGCCTAAAGTAAAATTGTGCCTTAAAGCTAAACACACAGTAAAGAACATGTTCAGGTGCTGTGTGCACAGTACCAATGTGTTCACAGTACTGTGCAATGTGTTACAGGGAATCAATCAGCAGGTTTCTCCAATGTAACCTGAAGACCTCATGCTGCAACAGTTAAAACAGAGATTTGAACCCTGATATCTGACAATCTGTTTTGTTTACCTGCAATGTTAGCTTAAGCCTGTTATCTTTATCATTAGTGGGTCTCAGCAGCTGTGAGCTGTAGACAGACTCCGCCCCCCTCTGTGATTAGCAACTTCTGTCTATGGAAATGTGGACTGAAAGCCTGGTGTGGACAGGGGCAGCTCTCAGCTCAGCTTGATGCAAAATCTAAACTCTTTCACTGTGTCAAAACGGTTGCACACAGAAATCTAAGTGATACATCATTGAACTCAGGGCCTCTTTTCCTATATTATGCTGCTCTTAGCTGAAGTAGCAAAAACCTGCTGACAGATTCCCTTTAAGTAAAACACGGTTCAGAAAGAAATCAGTATCCTTGTCTGTTACTCCCCACCAGAAGAATCCAGGCCTGCACGATTGCCTAATCACAACTATGACTTGCACACACCAAGTCCACACACCCAGCCAGGATCATCGGGACCAATCCCTTCCCCCTTGCTCTGTGGAGGTGGCCGAAGGACTATGCCCCTCGCTGGCGACTACTGCCCCGGACTACTCCCACAAGGTCACACATACAAGGCGAAGAATTCACTTCAGGCGAGTGCTGTTAATCAAGCTAAAAGGAAAGTACGCAAGATGCTAGTGGAGATGGTGGAACTGAGCCCTTTTTTGTAAAATTAAAATAGTGAGATCTATACTATAGGTTTGATTTTTTTTTAGGTGCTAATTCCGCTTCATGACTGTGGAAGTGGTTTAGTTTGAGTTTTAGTTGTGACAGACTCCTTTAAAAATTAATATATGTATAGTGAAACTAACCTTCATTCCTCCTCCCCTCATCCAAACACCCTCCCCCCCATTTCTATATAGTGAACTGCGGGTATTGCCATGGGTAACTCACGCATATGCCTCGAAGTCTCCATTATTTACTGCCTCAATCAGTTGCTCTGTTATCTTAATGATTTCCTGTTTTCGAGCTAGAAAAACAAAGTAGCCATTAAATAGAGAGACAAATAGAGGGATGGTACGTGAGAAAGACACAATCATGGTTAGTGGAAAGATTAGAAAGATGTCAAGGTGATAGTGTATATAGAAGACAATAGAGGATTATTAAGGGGATAAATCAATAAAACTGCAAAAAAAAGCGCTCAGCAACAGGAATACACTTATGAAAGCTAAAAAAATTCTAAAAAGTGTTCCATTTTAGCTGACCCATGTAACCTGCTGAGGTGTGAAAGAAACAAACTGCAGACACTATATGACCGTAGGCTACAGTCACATCAATGAGTAGAATGGTTACAATATTTATGACTATATCATCCTGTTTTCTCAAACACCCCAAAACCTTAAATCAATCCTTAAACCAACACAGCCTAATCCGGTAATCCGGCATTGAGTTTAGTTACTTCACCTGAGGTGAGGTCACTGAGTTCAATTTTCACCTCAGGTCAGTTCACCTGAGATCACAGCTGGGGTACCGTGACCTCAGGTGAACTCACATCACTGCTCTCACAGCTGCAGCTTCTTTAGTGTATCCAGGACACTGCAGTGATCGGTCACGTTTTCTAATGTGACCGCACAGTGCGACTTCAGAATGTTGCAGAGCAAGGATCATCGTGGGACGTCGTGGTGTAGATTATATTGGGCCTGCAAGGGTGCTTTGGGGGTTAATAAATTAGAAAAAGAGGGTGGGGTTCTTTTTTTATATAAATAAAGGATTTTCTCTGTGTTTTGTGTTTATTTATTTTTTTACATGATTAGTAATGGGGGATCTCATATACTCATCTCCATTACTAACATCGGGCTTGATGACAGCTGTGATCTTTTGACAAATCATAGCTGTCAACTAACCCAGGGCAATTTGGATGGGTTGGCTAAAGCGCTAGGATTGGCACATCTAAAGGATGCGCCACTTCTGGGGTGACTGCGGGCTGCTATTTTTAGGCTGGGAGGTTCTGGGGTGACTGCAGGCTGCTATTTTTAGGCTGGGAGGGCCCAATAACCATGGGCCTCCCCAGCCTGAAAATACTAGTACCAGCTGTTTGCTTTATCTTGGCTGGTATCAAAATTAGGGGGAAGGGGGCTCACATGTTGTTTGTTTTTTTTTTAATTATTTATTTAAATAATTTTAAAAAAGCTGCATGGGGTCCCTCATATTTTATCTGTGCTAAGTAGCAAAATATGGGGGACCCTACACTAGTTTTTCCAATTATTTATTTATTTTTACACTCCACTTCCGGGACTCAGATAGCTACTCTGAGGGCAACCAATCACAGACGTCGATATGCTGGCAGTCTGATTGATTGCAACCAATCCCAGATGCTGTAATAGAGGGTGGGCGGGGGAAGCTGTGAATATTCATAAGATCTAATTAGCACATAAGGAAGCAGTATGACAGCCATGCGGGAGACTTGGTAACTATAACTGTCCTGCTTTAAGCCCCATTTTCCTTACTTTTACAGCCCCCTAGCCCTTACTAACACCATTTTATAACACTTGAGTTTGTGTCCCTTAGACTTATATGGGGTTCGGCGTTAAGGCTTAAATTCGGATTTAAGTCCGGTTCCGAACCTGACTTTTTTTTTTTTTAAAAGCACAGCAGGACCGAACATCTGCAGGTTCACCCATCTCTATCCATTATATCATTCTGAAGGTATATTTTAATTGCAGTAGTCAGTAAGAAAAGCAGTCTCATGACAATATCTCCTTTTCAGACTGATGCTGGCTGGGTATCAGCAGATTTCCATGGGTCAGTCTTCATAATCATAAATCCCTGTCAACTGATATTGCCAGATGATGGTGCAGCCAGTAACTTATATCAATGGCCACAGCTACACTGTACAAATCAATGGCTTATAGAGAGGAGTGAAAATGTTTGCAGAAAAGTCAGTGATGTCAGCAGGTAAGACACAAATCGTAGGGCACAAATCCAGCGGCTATGGAATTCTGACATGGCCGCTGGATCAGGATCTTCCAAATTTGCTCATCTGTAACCAGCCATACATCTGAAACATCAGGGTATGGGCTGCTGTTTTTTTTTTAATAAAACATCCACTGAAGGTCCTGAGTAGGAAGCCTCACATGGACTATTAAGTGCCCTATTTGATTAGGCAACTAATCTAATGAATAAATTAAAAAGTAATCAAAGTTTTTCAAAACTCTAAACACAATTATAGACAATATGAGAAAGAAGATTAAATTTATTTCTAGAAAATCAACAAATTCTTTGGGAGAATATGCAATAAATGGAAGACAATTCTGTTTAAAGCAATCATGGAGCAGAAGAATAAAAGGGAGATAAAAAGGAAATGAAAATAATGAGTAGAAAATAGGCAACAGGCATAATAAGTACACGTGGTATGAAAAAAATCAAGTGTCTATAGAAAAAGAATATGTTTTAGAAGAAGAACAAAGAGAAAGAACGTCATACTGAGAAGATATGTGATGAGTAGGAGCAGAGAACTTGTCATAAGTGGGTCAGACAGGGCTTGCGAGAAATGGAAAAGCATAGCGGAAAGTTAAAAATCATCATAAGAACAATAAAAAAACAACAGAAGACGACCATTCTGGTTAGAAAATTTGTGGATGAAAAGGAAAGGTTTGATAGTTTGGACAAGAAAGAAGATTGTGAAAGGTATTGAGGGTAATAAAAAAAGAATTGTGCTTTGTGTGTAATAAAATAAGAATAAGAATTAATAAAAACTAAATTAACATGATGAAACGTGATTACCGAGTATCTGAGAAAAGTACAACTTACAATGAGAAGTGTGTTAAAGACAGAGATTGAGGGTGAATTCAACAAGTAAAATTGGAGGTCAATAAACATTGTTCATTGTGATAGAACACTTCGATGGTTGATGTCGGTAAGATGATGTAGACATGCATCTGAAAGGAACCAGAAGATAACGTAGAAGAAAGAGGAAGATATGATAAGAAGGAAGTCAATGGATGAGAGGTCCATGTTGGAAGGCGGTGGGAAGCCCATGTGAGATGCGTTTGTATGCGCGAGTTCTACTTACGCTGTACAAACGGAGAGTTTAGGTGGGGCTGGGAAAGCCGGTGCTGCGTGTTGGAGTACTGCACTCCCTCTGCTTCTGAGCCTCGTCTGACTGTGTTAAATATATCTGTAAATCTAGCAGCTGGGAGGGGGACAAAAAGACAGGAACCGGGAAAGGGATAGAAACCGAGACAAGAGACAGGCAGAAGTTGACAGGAAGAGTGACAGATTGGTGGAGACAAAGGAAGAAGAACAAGAGACAGTTCCCAAGGTGGTGAAGGAGAGACAAGTAGAAAGATAAGACAAAAGCAGTGGCAGCAAAACAGGTCAAGACCAGAGACAGTAACCAGAGTTAGTAAAGTCGAGACGAGTACAGAGAAAGGGTGAAAAGAAGAGCCAGTGGAGGTAGCAATAAAGAAGCAAAGACAAAGGAAGAAGAACAAAAGACAGTTCCCAAGATGGTGAAGGGGAGACACAAGTAGAAAGATAAGACAAAAGCAGTGGCAGCAAAACAGGTAAAGACCAGAGACAGTAACCAGAGTTAGTAAAGTCGAGACCGAGGAGTAGCGAGAAAGGGTGGAAAGATGAGCCAGTGGAGATAGCAAGAAAGAAACAAAGACAGGAGAAAAAGTGATGGAGAGATTAAGAAGTATAGCCGACGTATGAGGCAGTAAAAGGTGTAGTATAAAAGAAAAAGAAGTAACAGTAGAAAAATAGTAAGTGTACAGAGAAAGGGTGGAAAGATGAGCCAGTGGAGGTAGCAAGAAAGAAGCAGAGACAGAAGAAAAAGTGATGCGGAGATGGAGAAGTATAGCCGACATATGAGGCAGAAAGGGGTGTAGTAAAAAAGAAGTAACAGCAGAAAAATAGGTAAAAGACAGAGGAGTGCAGAGATAGGGTGGAAAGAAGAGCCAGTGGAGGTAGCAAGAAAGAAAAAGAGACAAAGACAGAAGAAAAAGTCATGCCGACATGGAGAAGTATAGCCAACGTATGAGGCAGAAAAAGGTGTAGTAAAAAAGAAGAAGTACGAGTAGGAAAATAGGCAAAAGACAGAGAAGTAGAGTAAGTATATAAGACAGAAAAAGTCGAAGGAAAACAGAGATAAAGACACAATGGAGAAGAGACAGAGGTCGAGAAAGAGGAGTAGATAAACAATGGTAGCGACAAAGAATCAAAAGATACGACAAGCGGAGAGGTAGCAAAACACAAATGTAAAGATAAAATAAGAGTAGAGATAATGAAACAGTCAGAGATTGAAACAGAAGCAGTGAGAAGATGATATGAGACAGAAATAGAGAAGAGAAAGAGCAGGAGCAAAAATTAGAGGAGGAAAATGCAGAGAGGTAAGTAGTGACAAGCCAGCAGAGATACAGATTTAAAGACAGAGACAAAGGTGGAGAGATAAAAGACACATTAAGCAAAAGGCAGAGACAGTAGACAGAGAGGATATGTAAAGAATGAAGAGGAATTGGCACAAGTGCAGAGAGGAGATACAGAGGAAAGAAGCCAAGAAATAGGAACAGAGGCGGAGAGATAAGTAAAGAGTCCGAGATACAGAAATGAAGGCCGGGATATCAAGGAAGATAGAAAAGAAAGACAGGAAGAGCAGAGATATAGATAAGGGGAGAGATGAGCGCAAAAATGAAGGATTCAGAGGGTTCGGATCATTAGGGAAACAAAAAAAAAAAAAAGAAGAGAACAGATATCAACACAGAAAGAGCAGACACAGCAGCAATGTGAGTGACAAAAAACACAAACAACATCTCATCACAAACAGGCAAGGTCCCGTCCCCCACTCCCCCCAATAAAGTTAGTATTGGTAGTGCCAAGCCCCCACACATATCACAGTGACAGAAACATGAGGGCGCTTTGATTAGTCTACCCTTAACTCCCTACCCCCAACAGCCTAATATTCAGATATTCCTATTACAGAGCATTGTACAATCATGCCATAGCTTTACATTTGTCTCTACCAATCAATTAGCAATTACATTATACAGTTGAAGCCAGACGTTTCCATACACTAGATAAAATGACACATATGCATATTTTTCCTCACTATCTGACATGAAATCAGAATAAACCTTTCCCGGTTTAGGTTAATTAGGAGCCAAAATTACTTATATTTTCCAAATGCAGAATAATGAGAGGGAGAGAGAATGTTTTAAGGCATTTTTATAACTTTCTGCAAAGTCAAAAGTTTACATACACTAAGAGTGCTATGCCTTTAAACAATATGGGACAGCCCATATGATGATGTCATGTCTTTGGAAGCTTCTGATAGGTTTATTGGCAACAGCTGAGTTAATTAGGGACACACCTGTGGATGTGTTGACCACCTGAAACACACTGCTTCTCTGTATAGCACCATGGGAAAGTCAAAAGAAATGAGCCATGATCTCAAAAAGAGAATTGTGGACTTGCACAAGTCTGGTTCATCTTTGTGTGCAATTTTTATATACCTGAAGGTGCCTCATTCATCTGTACAAACAATTATACACAAGTACAAACAAGATGGGAATGCCCAGCCAACATACCACTCAAAAGGAGACAGGTTCTGTGTACCAGAGATGGACATGCTTTTATCAGACGGACATATCAACCTTGTGAAGATGCTGGCGGAAGCTGGTAAAATTGTGTCATTATCCACAGTAAAACAAGTACGGTATCAACATGGGCTGTAAAGCCACTCTGCTAGGAAAAAGACATACTTCAAAAGAAACATAAAAAAACAGACTAATGTTTGCAAATGCACATAGGAACAATGACCTTAATTTTTGGAGTCCTGTGGTCTGACGAAACTAAAATTGAACTGTTTGACCATAATAACCATCATTAGACTTGGAGGAAAAAGGGAAAAGCTTTGAAACCTAAAAACACCATGCCAACTGTGAAACACGGGGGTGGCAGCATCATGTTGTGCGGTTATTTAGCTGCAGGAGGGACTGGTGCACTTCACAAAATAGATGACATCATGAGGAAAGAAGATTATGTGGCAATACTGAAGCAACATCTCAAGACATCAGCCAGAAATTTAAATCTTGGGCAGAAATTAGTCTACCAATTGGACAATGACTCGAAGCATAATGCCAAATTGCTTATAAAGTGGATTAAGGATAACAAAATCAATGTTTTGGCGTGGCCATCACAAAGCCGTGATCTCAATCCTATTGAAAATTTATGGGCAAAGCTGAAAAGGACGGTGTGAGCAAAGAGACCTACAAACATGGCTCAGTTACACCAGTCAGGAGGAATGGGCCCCAAGTTCTACCAACTATTGTGAGAAGCTTGTGGAAGGATATCGAAACATTTTTTACCCAAGTCATACAGTTTAAGGGCAATGGTACCAGATACTAATGAAATGTATGTAAACATTGGACCTTGCAGAAAGTAATAAATATGTCTTAAAACATTCTCTCTCTCCCATTATTCTTGCATTTGGCAAATATAAATAATTTTGGTTACTAATTGACCTAAAACGGGAAAAGTTTCTTCTGATTTCACGTCAGATAGTGAGAATAACATGCAGATGTGTCTTCATAGATATTGGATGTAAACTTCTGGTTTCAACTGTATATTTACAGACACCGATAAAACCTATAATGCAGGGTTGAATCGTACAAGTTTAAAGACGAATTCTTCATTGTTGAATAAGACATTTTTCATGCATAGTTGTTATGTTTCTCCTATTTCCCCATCCTATTACTTACGCTGTGCAAGAGGTGAATGGGGGAAGGATGGGGAGAGGGGCTGCTGAGCGACCGCTGCTTGGGGTCCCTCAGCCTCCAAAACCCCCGAGCCCCGCCTCACTGAGCTTAAAATGTCTGAGAACTTCAGCACTAGAGAGAACCGGGAGAGAAGAGGAGTTGAAACCGGACCGGAAACCAGAGTATATTCCAAAGGGGGCAAAAAAGAGGAAATGAGTATGGCAATGGATGAGGAAAATGGTGGCATGCCAATAATGAGGGGTAGAAAATAATGATGGGTAAGAGATAAAGACAAAGAAAACCTGGAGTGGGAAAAGTGAGGAATCCAAAAATAATGAGCTGTTATTAGTGATGAGTAAGCACGACCATGCTTGGGTGCTCGGGCTTCGTAACAAGTATTTTGACCATTGGACGGGCTCGACTCATGTACCGAGTATAATATAAGTCAATGGGGAACTTGAGAAAATCTTCCAGAATAATACTTGAGCTCTCCATTGACTTCCATTATACTCGCTACATGAGGCGAGCCCGTACAAGGGTCAAATTGCTCATTACGAGGGCTGAGCACTTAAGAATGGTAGTGCTCACTCATCACTAGCTATTATGTCTGTATTGGATAAAAAGGAGTCAAAATCTGGTCTTAAATGTGATATTTTCACAGGTTGAATTTGTTTTTTTATACCCATTAGCCATTTTTCAAGTAAAATCACCAATGTAATTGCAATTTTCTGCCTATGCAGAGTGTACACACAAAATGTGCAATCGGTGGTGCGGGCGGGATTTTACGGAGCTCATCATTTAGAGAACTGGTTGATCTACAGCTGATAATACAGTGATTTTATCAAAACTACAGCAAGGAGCCCAATAAGTGATAGATCACTTAAGTCTGGGTCTCTTACCATACTTCATACTTCTACCAGGTGACAGATTCCATCTAAGAACAATTTTCAATCTGTATTGAGGGGTATCAGATGTACTATACATTAATGTCAGGAATGGACAAGAATAAAAGTTACAGCTTTTTATTTATTATAACTACAATTTACATGGGAATCTTTTATAATCAAGTAAAATACAAGAAGGGGAGTTATATACAGTGGGAAAAATAAGTAATATAAGTATTTGATACGCTGCCAATTTTGCAAATTTTCCCACCTACGAAGAATGGAGAGGTCTGTAATTTGTATCATTGGTACACTTCAACTGTGACAGGAAGAATAAAAAAAATCCAGAAAAATTAATTTGTCTTTTATTGCATGAAATACTGTAAGTATATGATACACTAGAAAAACAGAACTTATTATTTGGTAGAAACCTTTGTTTGCAGTTACAGTGGTCGGACATTTCCTGTAGTTCTTGACCAGGTTTGCACACACCGCAGTAGGGATTTTGGCCCACTCCTCCATACAGATTTTCTCCAGATCTTTCAGGTTTCAGGGCTGTCCATGGGTAATGCTGAGTTTCAGCTCCCTCCAAAGATTTTCTATTGGGTTCAGGTCTGGAGACTGGCTAGACCACTGTAGGACCTTGAAATGCTTTTTACGGAGCCATTCCTTGCTTGTCCTGGCAGTATGTTTCGAGTCATTGTTATGCTGGAAGACCCAGCCATGACCCATCTTCAATGCTCTTACTGAGGGAATGAGGTTGTTGGTCAAAATCTCGCAATACATGACCCTATTGATCCTCCCCTGAAAATGGTGCAGTCGTCCTGTCCCCTTTTTAGAAAAGCACCCCTAAAGTATGATGTTCTCCTCCCATGCTTCACAGTTGGGAGGGTGTTCTTGGGATTGTACTCCTTTTTCTTCTTCCACTAAACACGGTGAGCGGGGATAATACCAACAAGTTGTATTTTGGTCTCATCTGACCACATGACCTTCTCCTATGTCTCCTATCCAGATGGTCAATAGAAACCTTGAAATGGATATGTGCTGGCGTGAGCAGGGAGACCTTGCATGGCCTGCAGGAATCCATGATGGCGTAGTACGTTACTAATGGTAATCTTTGAGACTATGGTCCAAGTTCTGTTCGGGTCATTGACCAGATTTTCCTGTGTAATTCTGTGCGGATTCCTGACCTTTCTCAGAATCATCCATACCCCACAAGGAGAGATTTTGCGTGGAGCCCCAAACCAAGTAAGATTGACAGTCATCTTGTGTTTCTTCCATTTTCTAATAATTGCACCAACAGTTGTTGCCTTCTTACCAAGCTGCTTGCCTATTGTCCTGTAGCCCATCCCAGCCTTGTGCAGGTCTCCAATTTTACCCCAGGTGTCCTTAGACAGCTCTTTGGTCTTGGCCATAGTGGAGAGGTCGGAGTGTGATTAATTGAGTGTGTGGACAGGTGTCTTTTATATAGGTAACGAGTTCAAACAGGTGCAATTAATACAGGTAATGAGTGCAGAGTAGGAGCTTTTTAAAGAAAAAAATAACAGGTTTGTGAGAGGCAGAATTCTTGATAATTGTTAGGTGATCGAATACTTTTTGTTTTTTATTCTGTCTGTCACAGTTTAAGTGATAAAAATTACTCTATTCTTTTGTAGGCAAGAAACCTTGCCAAATTGGTAGTGTATAAAATACTTATTTTCCCCACTGTATATTTGAGATTGCTCTGGTGTTAATAGAAAAAGCTGTAAATGGACAACAGAAAAAAATAAAATAAAATAAAAATGACATTTAGAATAAAAAGCAATGGTGTAAACTGTTAACTGAATGAATGGAGATATGATGAACTTTTTAAAGGGACAGCACATATAACACATAACAGGAAAGTACAATAGCATGGTAGCTGTACCGTGTGTGTCCATATGTTTGTAAGGTACGAGTCTGTGAAGTGTCATTGTGTCATTGAATAATGAGGCATATGACATGGTTATAAGAAAGATGGCGGAGATGTGTATCTTTTTTACAGACACATTGATCAACCAGATGGTCAGTCCACTAGAGAAGTTGTAGGTGGAGAAGAGGAGAGATGAGACGGTCCGATGTAGACTAGATCTACCATACCTTTCATCTCTTCATCCTCTGGGTTGGTGTGTGTACTGTCCGAGGATTCCTGCGTGAGAGAGAAAACAAAACCGTGGGATGTTTGGACAGACATGAGAGAGCAAACGGATGACAGTGATAGAAAGAGAAAATCACACTGGTTAACATTAGTGTTGAGCGAGTATGCTTGTCACTACTTGGTACTCGCACGAGTATCACTGTACTCGGGCTACTCGGCGGGTACCGAGTAATCTCGCGATACTCGTGCTGTACTCGTGGTCTTCATGTTGGCGCTCTTTTGAGAGCCAGCCCTCATGCAGGGATTGGCTGGCAGACCGCAATGCCACAGCCCTGTTACTTGTGGAATTGCAGTGATTGGCCGGCCCTCACAGAATGACCGTGCCTTTAGCCCGACACTTCCCCGCTCGGCTACGGCCCCTCCCGCACTCCACTCCGCGTGTATATATATATGCACGCTTACACACACACACACGTTTTTTTTTTTAATTTACAGTTTTATGGTTTCTACATGCTGCCGGTGGTCATTTCACAAAAATACTCGGGTCTCCCATAGGATAACATTGGGCTCGGTGCTCGGGCCGAGTACACGAGTATCTTGGGATGCTCGGCCCGAGCCTCGAGCACCCGAGCTTTTTAGTACTCGCTCATCACTAGTTAACATCTATAGGACAATCATATGATCACATAGTCATAACCAAGTTGACGTTTTGTAGCCTAATGCCAACATATCCCAAAAATACGCTCTTCTCCTTAAAGCTGAAATACATCCATTGTTCTATTGCGCCGGAAAGAATTGTGGTTGTAGACATATTGGATACTCCAGATTCACACTGGCAACCTATAATCTTAGACTTTAACACCAAGAGAAACTTCAAGGAACAAACCAACTCACGCTATGAAAAAGATATACCTAAAGACAAAAACAATAAAATTGTTCTTTGTTCACCACAGTACAAAATGGACAACTTTTTAGGGTCCACCAGTTGGTAGAAATTAAGGGCTCATGGCATCCAAACATTAGAAGAAGGCAAAAGTGGCACACTCCATCCATAAAATATGGAATTTATTGAGACAAAAAAAATGGATCAAATGTATGGGAGAAAGCAGGGCGCTGAAGGACCACAGCTGTTTTGCGTTATGCACGTTTCAACGGGTTCCACTCCTGTTTATACTGTTCACCATAGTGCAAAATGTACAACTTTTCAAGGTCCACCAGTTGGTAGAAATTAAGGGCTCCTGGCATCCAACCATGAGAATAAGGCTAAAGTGGCTCAGTCCATCTGTAAAATGTGGAATTTATTGAGACAAAATATAGATAAAATATTGGGGAGAAAGCGGGACGCTGAAGGACAACAGCCGTTTCACGCTATGCACACTTCAACCAGTCTCACCCCTGTTTATGCTGTTCACTACAGTACAAAATAAACATTTTTTCAGTGTCCATCAATTGTTAGGCATTAAAGGCTCCTGGCCCTCCACTGAGCGGGTATACCGGGTAATTATGACATATCGATAGTTTAGAGCTGTGTCTTCTTCACAGCTGTGCAAGTGGGCAGGTAACTGTAGTGAAGCCACCATTAAAGGGGTTATCTACTACTAGGACAACCCCTTCTCAATCACAATGGCTCACTTCCTTTTGATGGTCAATACGTCCGAATGCACTGATTGGGCACAGGGCTCGCGTGATGTAACCATTCACGTGAGGCCTGGGAGAGTGAGTACTAATACCTCTAGAATGGCGCTGGCACCATAGGTGAATATATATGATGTATGTTTAATGGTGACAAACATGGCGATTAAGAAAAAGTTGTCCACTACATGGATAGATGAAGGTATTAAGGGTAAACTGATTAAATTTGCTGATGACACAAAGTTAGGAGGAATAGCTAATACTAGAGAAGAGAGAGAGTGGATTCAACAAGATCTAAACAAGCTGGAACAATGGGCAGCAACTAATAGAATGGTTTTTAACAGGGAGAAATGCAAAGTCATACATCTTGGCAAGACTAATGAAAAGAGCATATACAGCATGGGAGGACTAGAGCTATCACTGGACTGCAAACCATGTCCTATGAGGAACGGTTACAGGATTTAGGATTGTTTAGCTTGCAAAAGAGAAGACTGAGAGGAGACTTAATAGCTGTCTACAAATATTTTAAAGGCTGTCACACTGTAGAGGGATCAATTTTATTCTCATTTTCACAAGGAGCAATGGGATGAAACTGATGGGTAGGAGACACAGATTAGATATTAGAAAAAATGTTTTGACAGTGAGAGTGATCAACGAGTGGAACAGGCTGCCACGAGAGGTGGTGAGTTCTCCTTCAATGGAAGTCTTTAAAAAGAGGTTGGACGGACATCTGTCTGGGATGATTTAGTGAATCCTGCTTTGAGAAGGGGGTTGGACTAGATGACCCAAAGGAGGTCCATTCCAACTCTGATATTCCATGGACAACTCCTTTAAGTAAATGGGACAAGGAAGTACCGTAGTTCCCTGCACAATTATGTGGCCATAAGCACCACTGTGCAGGGAAAACTCCATCACCTTCATTCTCAGGATTGATTAGTGTTCTGGAAGTCCGAGGTCGGACCATCACCGATCGTAAAATGACTACATTTCCTAGTGATATGCCATCGCTTTCTAACATGGGAGAACCCCTTTAACTCAACCCAGACAAATATGGCAGATCTTCTGTCAGTCTGACATGTACGGTGGCAGTCGCCGGGCTGTCCCCCAACGTCAAGCAGATGTAACTTGTGTATGGTCAGCTAAGGCTGCTTTCACACTACGTCTTTTTAACATGCGTCCTGAATGTATTTTTAACGCAGAAACGGATCCAGTGCAAATGTGTTTTCATTTCAATGCATTTGCAATGGACTCGCGTTAACATGCGTTCACCTGCGTTTGCGTTCGTTATAGTGAGGATCCAGCGACTTGCAGTTTTTTAACATCTTTCAAAAACGCTACTTGTAGCGTTTTTGAGCTGCGTCCAACTTCTGCAAATTGCTGGATCCTGACTAAACAGCACGCAAACGCATGTGAACACTGGCATGCTGATAGGCAGGATCCTGCTTGCTCTACTGAGCATGCACAGAAGCCAGCCCCGTGATCAGTTTCTCTCTCCTACCTCTCTGTCTCTCTCCTCCCTCTCTCTCTGTCTCTCCCCCTCCCTCTCCCCCACCTGAGAGCTGCAGACACTCGTAACCAAGGTAAACATCGGGTAACCACTTATCTTAGTTACCCGATGTTTACGTTGGTAACGTGTGCAGGGAGCCCGGCTCCTAGCAGCTGCAGACGCTTGTAACCAAAGTAAATATCGGGTATCCAAGCAAGTATACCCGATGTTTACCTTGGTTACGAGCCTCGCAGCTGTCAGATGCCGGCTCCCAGTCTGGCACGTTTAGTTCCCCTCACTCCCGATCACATGACTCCAATGCCCGCCCCTAAACATCCAGTGACAGGATCCTGCAAAGTAACACATGCGTTTGCATGCATTTTTTGCTGTAAAAGCAGGATCCGCTTTTGCAGCAAAAAAACCGTTCAGGACGCATGTTATAAAGACGTAGTGTGAAAGCAGCCTAAGGATCAGCAAAGCAACATTTTTTTGACATTTTAATCTGTAAAATTATGAGAAAATAAAATATGTTTTTGGGTTGGATGGAAATATTAGATTTTTCATAGGGCCACACTTGCCAAAACTGTCAGAAAGAAAAAACGTCTTTATGGCCCATAGCAACCAATCTTAGCGCAGCTTTCATTTTACCAGAGCTGTTTAAGAAATAAAAGGTGACCTCTGATTGGTTGCTATGGGCAACAAAGACTGTTTTTCATATAGGCAATTTTGATAGTGCCTTATTTATCAGAACTGTCTTAAAGTAAAGCTATTTGTGTTGCCCATAGCTCACCTTTTATTCTTAACCCCCTTTTCCACACTCTGATGTATAAATGGTAGAAGGTCTGCAAACCATGTCATATGAAGACCAGATATAAGAACTAGGAATGTTTAGTTTGCAAAAAAGAGAAAGCTGAGAGGAGACTTAATAGCGGTCTACAAATATCTGAAAGGAAGTCACAGTGTAGGAGGAACCACCCTATTCTCATTACCACAAGGAAATACAAGAAGCAATGGGATGAAACTAAAAGGAAGGAAATTCAGATTAGACATTAAGAAAATCCATCTGACAGTGAGGGCAGTCAGGGAGTGGAACAGGCGGCCACAGGCAGTAGTGAGAACTCCATCAATGGACATATTCAAGAAGCTGGATAAACATATAGCTGGGATGATTCAGGAAAACCGGCACTTAAGGGCCTTAGGGTCCAATCCCCGTAAGGTCCCTTCCAACTCTACCATTCTATGAATCTGTACATCATACATAGGACGTTACTGAACTCGCTACTTACAAGGCAGATGCCGGTGTGGAGTTAAATCGCCGGCACCTGCCTCTAAAAGGGGCTAATAGGCTTTGATTACTGCTGGTTATCCATTTAGATTATGCTATTTAACCATTGAGATGCTGACAACAGCATTTAAAATGAGGAAAAATAGACAAAAAACTTATTAAAATGATTTAAAAAAGCAAAAACAATTAGAATAAAAAATACATAAACATACATTTTGACTACATCTATTAAAAATTGTCATTTTTAAGCTATAAAATTAAGTAACCCATAGGTAATCTACGTAAAAGAATAAATAAAAAAGCGAGCATTATCATTTTTTCAGTTCTTCACATCTTCCAAAAAAACTAAACTTAAAGTGCTCAAAACATCAAATGTCCCTATAAAATTACTACCAATACTCAAGCATTTATGAATGAAAACTACAGCAAAAACAAGACCTCCATACATCAATGGAAAAAAAGTAATCGTTATGAGCCTCAGAAAGTGGCGGCACAAACCAAATTTATTTTTACAATGTTCTAAACTATGTTTAATCACAAAAATAATTAAAAAAAAAATAAAAAAATCTATGTTTAATATCACCGTAATAGAGCTAACCTGTAAAATCATGATACCAGACCATTTTTATTGTACAGTGAAACCCAAAAAACGATTGTGGAATTTATGGTGGGGTTTACCATTCAATACCACTTGGATTTTTCTTTTTTTTTCAATACATTATATGGTAAAGTGAATAGTGTCAATCAAAACTACAAATATCAAGCCCTCCTTCAGATATGTTGATGCAAGAAAAAAAATATGTTCTAGCTCTTGGAAGAAGATGAACAAAAGAAAGCATAAAAACATAATGTTGGGGTCACAAGGAGGTTTAAATTATGAAATAAATGCGGCGCTGCTAAAAACACACAAAAATCAGCAACGGGATCTCATTTACATATAGATTAACAGAAGTAAATCACATGGAGGCCACGTGAGAAGATACCAAGGTTTATAAATGGTATGTGGCACGTGGTGGCCCAGTTACGCATTTTGCATTGGGGCTCAAGAATTTCAAGTTACACCCCTAAAAAAGCGAACTATGTAAAAATGGTCTTGTGGCTCATCCAAGATGTATCATAGAACTATGGATAACCTACCAGCCGCACCAATGATAGATAGATATAAAGAAATGCCCATGGCGCCATGTATAATAATAATAATAACTCCCAAAGAAGTGCATGAAACGTGACATATGAAGAGAGAGGTAAAGATATGGCAAATACCTTTATCCCGTCCACCAGGTTATGAATTACTGTGGTTTGAGGCTCCTATAGAGGAAGAAAGAATGAGAAATGGGAAGGAGGAGAGAACTAGAATAGGGAGGAGGGATGAGGTACGAGGGTAGATTTAGTATGGCAGGAGAGGGGGCGCTAAGGCTGGATTTAGATGTCAATCTGAGTGGAAATGGCAGATCACAGGGATAACCGCCATGTTTGTATCTCAAGATGGGAAAAATGTCTTCATCGGGTCATTTTTAGATCCCAGTTATGATGTCATAAGATTAAGTCCACTCAATATCCCTTGTATATTTGTATATAGGAAGATTTGGGATGTACAGTGCCTACAAGTAGTATTCAACCCCCTGCAGATTTAGCAGGTTTACACATTCGGAATTAACTTGGCATTGTGACATTTGGACTGTAGAGCAGCCTGGAAGTGTGAAATGCACTGCAGCAAAAAAGAATGTTATTTCTTTTTTTTTTTAAATTGTGAAAAGTTTATTTAGAGGGTCATTTATTATTCAACCCCTCAAACCACAAGAATTCTGTTTGGTTCCCCTAAAGTATTAAGAAGTATTTCAGGCACAAAGAACAATGAGCTTCACATGTTTTGATTAATTATCTCTTTTCCAGTCTTTTCTGACTAATTAAGACCCTCCCCAAACTTGTGAACAGCACTCATACTTGGTCAACATGGGAAAGACAAAGGAGCATTCCAAGGCCATCAGAGACAAGATCGTGGAGGGTCACAAGGCTGGAAAGGGGTACAAAACCCTTTCCAAGGAGTTGGGCCTACCTGTCTCCACTGTTGGGAGCATCATCCGGAAGTGGAAGGCTTATGGAACTACTGTTTGCCTTCCACGGCCTGGACAGCCTTTGAAAGTTTCCACCCGTGCCGAGGCCAGGCTTGTCCGAAGAGTCAAGGCTAACCCAAGGACAACAAGGAAGGAGCTCCGGGAAGATCTCATGGCAGTGGGGACATTGGTTTCAGTCAATACCATAAGTAACGTACTCCACCGCAATGGTCTCCGTTCCAGACGAGCCCGTAAGGTACCTTTACTTTCAAAGCGTCATGTCAAGGCTCGTCTACAGTTTGCTCATGATCACTTGGAGGACTCTGAGACAGACTGGTTCAAGGTTCTCTGGTCTGATGAAACCAAGATCGAGATCTTTGGTGCCAACCACACATGTGACGTTTGGAGACTGGATGGCACTGCATATGACCCCAAGAATACCATCCCTACAGTCAAGCATGGTGGTGGCAGCATCATGCTGTGGGGCTGTTTCTCAGCCAAGGGGCCTGGCCATCTGGTCCGCATCCATGGGAAGATGGATAGCACGGCCTACCTGGAGATTTTGGCCAAGAACATCCGCTCCTCCATCAAGGATCTTAAGATGGGTCGTCATTTCATCTTCCAACAAGACAACGATCCAAAGCACACAGCCAAGAAAACCAAGGCCTGGTTCAAGAGGGAAAAAATCAAGGTGTTGCAGTGGCCTAGTCAGTCTCCTGACCTTAACCCAATTGAAAACTTGTGGAAGGAGCTCAAGATTAAAGTCCACATGAGACACCCAAAGAACCTAGATAACTTGGAGAAGATCTGCATGGAGGAGTGGGCCAAGATAACTCCAGAGACCTGTGCCGGCCTGATCAGGTCTTATAAAAGACGATTATTAGCTGTAATTGCAAACAAGGGTTATTCCACAAAATATTAAACCTAGGGGTTGAATAATAATTGACCCACACTTTTATGTTGAAAATGTATTAAAATGTTACTGAGCAACATAACTTGTTGGTTTGTAAGATTTATGCATCTGTTAATAAATCCTGCTCTTGTTTGAAGTTTGCAGGCCCTAACTTATTTGCATCTTATCAAACCTGATAAATCTGCAGGGGGTTGAATACTACTTGTAGGCACTGTATATTTATTGTGTATTGCATTGACAGAGTTTCCCTATTTTGTAACCTTGCTAGCAGAATCTGCCAACCATATATTGTATATGGGAGCGCTCTGACTGTAACTTGATGGCAGATGTTGGGGAAAACAAGAATCCTGTATTGTTTTTGTCAGAAGTGTTTCTTTTTCCTATTGAAATAAACATGCAGGCTCGATGGAAGAGGTTGGCCGGAAAAAACAAATTTACATCTTTTCAGTGGTTGTCCGACCTCTGGTACCTGCACCGATCAGAAGAACAAGTTACTTTTATCCCCGTTAGCTATTTGACCATCACTCCCTATGGGTCTGCTGAGCTCTGCGCCTGGCTTTTTTTTCCAGCAAACGCATAGAGAATGATTGGAGCAGTGGTTGTGCATCCGACCCGCCCTTCCATTTTGTATTAGGGATAAAAGTCAAGAATACAAATTCCCTGTTGCGGTTCCCAGTGGTCGGACCCTCACCGATCAGCAAGTTGTCACCTAAGTGATACTTGGTTTTTACGGGACAGCCCCTTTAAGCTAGTGCATGTATAAAGGGTGGTCAGGAGAGATAGCCATGTACCCAAAAGGGTGCTCAGCTATCAACTATCTTATGTACTATATATGACCACAAATGATCTCTATATACAGTGGTCAAGCTCAGATTAAGGACTTATTAATTACTTATCAGGATATCTATCTGATTGGAATCAAATTCACTTCATATAAACCCAGCCTAAGCCAAGGGGACACAGGTGAGGGCAGGAAAAGAGATGGCAGGTCAGGAGAACTGAAAAAAATGGAGCAGTGGAAAGACAGGCAAAGACTACTGGACAAATTACAGACCTCTAACTACCCCACAGAAAGAGAACAGACTAATCTAAACCACAGACAGATGACAGACTTCCCAATCCAGAGACAGACCACAAACTATTCTGAGCCACAGACAGATTATAACAGAAGGCCAGAACCCCACAGAGACACCTTCCTGAGACAGACCACAAGACGTCGCCGAACCACAGACACAAAACAAGCTTCCCCAAGGAAAGGACAGCAAGATGGCTTCTCTCCACATCCAAGAGGACCAGACGTTTCAATGTGCCCTCTGTCCCCCTCCAGTTGTGTTCCCCACAATGTCACAAATACACAAAGTGCTGGTTCGCCCTTTCCCTGTGCTCATACCAGGGCAGCTGGAGGAATGGGGCCCTTCGGACTGGTCACTCCAGCGCTGTTCTTGGTACTGTTTGTCTGGGGCTTGAAATAGAGAGATATAAAGAGAGAATTATATGTACAAAACATGTTATAGTAAACTAATTATCTACTGTCCTTTATCTGTCCCTTAGAAGTGATTGGAGTTTCGTTCACGCATGTACACACCCAATTTGTTCTCCCAAGAAGCTCAGAGTCAATGGAGGCCCCATGGATTGGACCCCCAGTTGTCATACAAATCACGTCGGCGCTCGGCTGAAACGTTAACGGAGAAAAGCGCTAACATTTCTTACAGAGTCCGCTATGATTAAATATGTATACATTACCTTTCCAACATCCGTCTTCTTGTTCAACAAACTCTTAGCTGCTGCAAGGGGTCCAAGAGAGACAGAGAGAATATGGTCAGCATTGGTAACCTATTCTACGACCCAATATACATGTGCTACAATCACTACCCAGGAGCAGCCATTACTATTTTACGCTGCGCATTATAGATAATATTTCAGTTGTGCAAACTTTCCAAAAGTGAATATTTTTTTAAGTGTTCTCGAGGATTGCATAAGACTCCTCTTTACTAATTTATACTTCTGGGACTACATCATCTATGGGATGGATTTGGTGGGAGGAAAGCATTGGTGGTGCTACTATAACTGAACACAGGATTATCAGGAATAGCCAAAGTCAATAATATAAAGTCAGATTGTACACTTTGATGCCTCATGGCTAGTGGCTTCTGGAACTACTGATGATGCATGGAAGGAAGCCTCGGCCCTTATAGATTTTCATTTACACAGTATCTGACTTAAATTATACAGTTGGGAGCCCTATATGTAGTGGGAATAATCAGACATTGATTTCATAGTCTAAGGTAGGGGTCGCCAAACTGTGGCTCACAAGACCATGATATGTGGCTCGCCGGCCCATGATCTGTAGCTCGCAAGCCCATAATGTGTGGCTCGCGGACCCATGATGTGTGGCTGGTGGGCCCATGATGTGTGGCTTGCGGGCCCCTGATGTGTGGCTGGCGGGCCCCTGATGTGTGGCACGTGGGCCCCTGATGTGTGGCTCGTGGGCCCCTGATGTGTGATACGCGGGCCCATGATGTGTGGCACGCCGCTGTCTTCCAGCTTGTTGCATAAGCACCAGTTCTAGAAAACAGCTATGAAAAGTGGTCTCTAGAAGGTGACTTTTGGGAGTAGCCCCGCACAGAAGAGCAGATATAAATGGGGGTAAGGTAGGAATCCCTGGATCTTGATATACTGCCTTGGTATGATTTCCGTGGAAAAAGTTTGGCTGTCAGGGGATCTGGGCGGTGGCTGGATGTGGCTCACGACCCTCTCTCAGAACTGTGGCTGTCAAAGTTAGAAAGGTTGGGGACATCTGGTCCAAGGCTATGGTCACATGTATAGTAGTAATTACCATTTTTAGATTTGCTTTTTATATGATTAAAAAACACCAAAAAACAAACTAAAATAACTTGGTGAAGGATCGATTAATTTGAAGGGGGAAAGGAAATATCCTAAATTGACATCCATTTGTCTGCAATCCAATTACAATCTGATTTTTAGCTAGATCAAAAAGGTATTCCTCGCCACGTCCATTCACTGCAAGCATACAATTCTGACCTCTTCTTTCTAGCTCTGCCACACTTACCTCCTTTCATTGCTGGATGACTGCTGGCCGACTAGAAGGACCCCATGAGCTCATTTTAACCAGGCCCCGTTTTTTAAGGTCACTCACCCTTTACACCGCCTAATTGTGTGATTGGATGCAAGGAATCCCAGCATCACGCACAAGAATCCTTTTTGAAACATTAGAATAACAAGGGGTATCGGGAGATTTGACACCACCTTGGTGACTTGCCAAGTTTTCGAGATGTCTGGGAGGTTTTCCTTTTTTACGTGAATTTCCCAAATGTTGGTGAGTTGGCAAGCATAATTTCAGCTCCACAGGGCACAGCTATGGGGGTGCAAAGATGAGAATCCCACCCAACACTTGATGCATGGGGGGGCTTAAAAATTCTTTGTGCCAAATCAGAAGACACCAATATTATATTTCTATTGAGGTTCTAGATAATCATCATATACAAATCCGACCTCTCCCTTCTACGTCTCCCATGCTTACCTATTTCAACTACTGTCCAACTACCATATCCAACTTCCATTGTGCCATAGATCACTAGGCTTGTGAGCTAGGAAAATTTAATATCTCTATCGTATCATGTCATTATTTTCATGGTATCCTGATTTTGTACCTTATTTTATTTCATAGCAAATGATATTGGTATAATTTCAGCTAATGTTACTAATAGATTTGGTGGGGGGCTGTATTTAAGTCAGTAACTCTAAAAGTAGATGAGTAGTGGACCTCAGGCATGTCCTGCTAGTGCAGTGTTTCTCAACTCCAGTCCTCAAGATCCACCAACAGAACATGTTTTCAGGTTTTCCTCAGTATTAGACAGGGAATAATTTTGTCACCTGTCCAACATTAAGGAAATCCTTAAAACCAGATTGAGGAAAACCTGAAAACACGATCTGTTGGTGGATCTTGAGGACTGGAGTTGAGAAACACTGTGCTAGCGCCTAGTACCCCTACTGTAGAATCTGCTCCGCTCAGACACAATGTGGAACAGGCAGAATATTCATTTCCGCCATTTGTAAAATTTGAGCCAATATAAAATGGGAACCAAAGTACTAGAACTTACCTTGCAAGAAATAGAAAAGGAACGGAAGAATACACAGGAGAAAGACAGAGGCAGGGATGAGAGCAGAGAGAGCATAAGAAAAAGAGAGAGAAAGCGAGAAGGGTAAAGGACGCCAGAAATAGGACAGTGAAACAAGGGGGAGAAAGAAAGAGAAAAAGAGAAATTGTGAAACAGTGAGAAATAGACAGGTGGAGGAGGAAAAGATACACAGACGTAATATACACAGGGTGGGCACTTTAAATGGCAATTTTGTGCAAATTTCGGGCATCGGCAGGCCGGCAAGACAGGACATCCAACACATGCCCAGCCACTAAGACACCGTCCAAACCACAACACTCATATCCACTTCCCTTTGGATAATTGTGTGTAATCTGCCTACAACTCCTAATAGACTTGGACATAGCGCACACATGAACTGCATGAAGATGCTATATCTGCACTGTCCACGGATTTACATATATCAACCTGTTAGTAGTGACGGGAACAAGGAGCTGCACGAAAAACACAGAATAGTAGAGCACAACCTTATGAAGGTAGAAATACGCTGAGAAACAGAAACAGTAGATTATTTTACTACATACAGGGGGGGGGGGGAATAAAATTTTTACACACTGCCGATTTTGCAAGTTTTCCCACCAACAGTAATGGAAATATAGTGTTCCCTTGCTGATTTTGTATGTTTGCCCAATAACAAAGACATGAACAGTCTATAATTTTAAGGGTAGGTTAATTTTCACAGTGAGAGATAGAATATCCAAAATAAAATCCAGAAAATCACATTGTATAAATTATAGAAATTTATTTGCATTTTGCAGAGAGAAATAAGTATTTGATCCCTCTGGCAAACAAGACTTAATGGCAAAACCCTTGTTGGCAAGCACAGCAGTCAGACATTTTTTGGAGTTGATGATGAGGTTTGCGCACATGTCAGGAGGAATTTTGCTCCACTCTTTGCAGATCATCTCTAAATCATTAAAATTTTGAGGCTGTCGCTTGGCAACTTGGAGCTTCAGCTCCTGCAAAAGTTTTCTATGGGATTAAGGTCTGTAGACTGGCTAGGCCACTCCATGACCTTAATGTGCTTCTTTTTTGAGCCACTCCCTTGTTGCCTTGGCTGTATGTATTGTCGTGCTGGAAGACCCAACCACGACCCATTTTTATGTCATGGCGGAGGGAAGGAGGTTATCACTCAGGATTTTACGGTACAAGCCTCCATCTATTGTCCCATTGATGTGGTGAAGTAGTCCTGTACTCTTAGCAGAGAAACACCCCCAAACATAATGTTTCCACCTCCATGCTTGACAGTGCGGACGGTGTTCTTTGGGTCATAGGCAGCATTTATCTTCCTCCAAACATGGCGAGTTAAGGCCAAAAAGCTCAATTTTTGTCTCATCTGACCCCAGCATCTTCTCCCAATCACTCTCAGAATCATCCAGGTGTTTATTAGCAAATTTCAGACGGGCCGGCTGCACATGGGCCTTCATGAGCAGTGGGACTTTGCGAGCACTGCAGGATTTTAAGACATTACGGCGTAATGTGTTACCAATGGTTTTCTTTGTGACAGTGGTCCGAGCTGCCTTGAGATCGTTAACAAGTTCCCCCCGTGTAGTTTAGGCTGATCTCTCACCTTCCTCGTGATCTTGGATACCCCACGAGGTAAAATCTTGCATGGAGCCCCAGATCGATGTTGATTGACACTCATTTTGTATTTCTTCCATTTTCTTACTATTGCACCAACAGTTGTCTCCTTCTCACCCAGCGTCTTACTTATGGTTTTGTAGCCCATTCCAGCCTTGTGCAGGTCTAAGATCTTGTCCCTGACATCCTTAGAAAGCTCTTTGGTCTTGCCCATGTTGTAGAGGTTAGAGTCTGACTGATTAATTGAGTCTGTGGACAGGAGTCTTTTATACAGGTGACAATTTAAGACAGCTGTCTTTAATGCAGGTACCGAGTTGATTAGGAACGTCAAACTGGTCTGTAGGAGCCAGAACCCTTAATGGTTGGTAGGGGATCAAATACTTATTTCTCTCTGAAAAATGCAAATAAATTTATATCATTCATACAATGTGATTTTTCTGGATTTATGTTGGATATTCTATCTGTCACTGTTAAAATTAACCTACCTTTAAAATTATAGACTGTTCATGTCTTTGTCAGTGGGCAAACTTACAAAATCAGCAAGGGATCTAATAATTATTTCCTTCACTGTACAAAGAATAGAGGGGTCTGTAATTTGTATTGTAGGTACACTTCAACCGTGACAGACAGAATTAAATTCAGAAAATCCCATTACGTGATTTTTAAATCATTAATTTGTATTTTATTACATAAAATAAATTATTTTATTGCCTACCAACCAGCAAGAATTCTGCCTCTCACACACCTGTTATTTTTTATTTAAGAAGCCCTCCTACTTTGCACTCATTATCTATACTAATTGAACCTGTTTGAACTTGTTAACTGCATATAAGACACCTGTCCACACACTCAATCAATCACACTTCAACCTTTCCACCATGGCCAAGACTAAAGAGCTGTCTAAGGACACTAGGGACAATATTGTAGACCCGTACAAGGCTGAGATGGACTACAGAACAATAGGCAAGCAGTTCGGTGAGAAGGCAACAACTGTTGGCGCAATTATTGGAAAATGGAAAAAACACAAGATGACTGTCAACCTGCCCCGGTCTGGTAGCTCCATACAAGATGGGGTCAGGATGATTTTGAGAAAAGTCAGAAATCAGCTCCGAACTACACAGGAGGACCTGGTCAATGACCTGAAGAGAGCTGGGACCACAGTCTCAAAGATAAACGTTAGTAACACACTACACCATCCATCATAGATTAAAATCATGCAGGGCATGCAAGGTCCCCCTGCTCACGACGGCAAATGTTCAGGTGAGTTTGAAGTTCGCCAATGACCATCTGGATATTCCAGAGGTGGCATGGGACAAGGTAATGTGGTCAGATGATACAAAAAAAAAAACTTTCGGGTATCAACTCCACTTGTCGTGTGTGTAGGAAGAGGAAGGATGAGTAGAACCCCAAGAACACCATCCCAACCGCGAAGCATGGAGGTGGAAACATCATATTTGGGAGTGCTTTTCTGTAAAGGGGAAACAATGACTGCACCGTATTGAAGGAAGGATGGATGGGGTCATGTATCGCAGGATTTTAACCCACAACCTCCTTCATTCAGTAAGAGCATTGAAGATGGGTCATTGCTGGGTCTTCCAGCATGACAATGACCCAAATCACACAGCCAGGGCAACGTAGGAGTGGCTCCGTAAGGGCCAGCCAGTCTCTAGACCTGAACCCAATAAATATCTTTGGAAGGATCTGAAACTTCGTGTTGCCCAGTGACAGCCCCAAAACCTGAAAGATCCAAAATCCCTGCTGCAGTGTGTGCAAACCTGGTCAAGATCTACAGGAAACATCTGACCTCTGTAATTGCAAACAAAGGTTTCTACTAAATATTAAGTTCTGTTTTTCTATTGTATCAAATACTTATTTCATGCAATAAAATGCAAATTAATTATTTTATAATAATACAATGTGATTTTCTGTTTGTTTGTTTTTTTGTTCTGTCTGTCACATGTGAAGTGTACCAGCGATAAAAATTACAGACCTGTCCAATCTTTATAGGTGGGAAAATGTGCAAAATCGTTAATAGTTATTTTCCCCCTCTGTATATGGAACTAAGGTATAAGGTTCTGTGAAGACAGTGTCCTATGCCAAAAAAGAATGTCGTCTGAACATGGGATTGGACAGCCATGTAAGGATCCGGCAAGTTGAATTACGACGTCATGTCTTTTCCTTTCACCAATGCCTTACTCCCATCTCTCCCCTATTATAAAAACAAATTGCATGCTCAGATGAGCTGAATGTGCATGTGTATGGAGTCATGAGATAGACAATATGGCTACTATCTTATTTGAATGAGCACCGTTATTCTTTAAAGTGGTTGTCGTATCACAAACAACAGCCATTTTATGAGAGGTGCCATAGTAATTAGGTGGTCACCGTAGGTCCAGGTGGTCACCGTAGGTCCAACTGATTTTAATAGGTGGTAATAGGTGATATCCAACAATCTCCAGAGTGTTGGTTCATTTTATACCTTTCATGAATAGCGGAGTTCTGTACATAAATTTGGGCAGCCCATATATACATGTAGCAGAATTCATGGCTGTATAAGTAAACGACACTCTCCTGTGTTTCACGGACTGACAGAATGGAGAAGATGGAGAATTTTTATTTTTCTTATTCTACTCCACATCAAAAGAAATTGTATCCCACTTATCGGATACGCATCAATCTCTGATCAGTATAAGGCTGGAGTCACACTTACAAGTGATTTGCGGGAGTCTCGCATCGCATCACCCGGCACAGCCTGCATAAATACATGCAGCCGACCCATTCCTGTCCGGAGAGTGTGTGGTCGTGCTGGGTGATGTGATGCGAGACTCGTGCGAGTCATTCTCGAGTGTAACTCCGGCCCAATGTGGTGTGGAAATGTGGTGTGGAGAAAATATGGAGGTGTGACCCTAGCCTCAGTATGTTCTGTGAGAAATACCACACCCTGCAAGATTTGTCAGGCGGCAGGCCTGTCGGCAGGAACCCCTTCCTTCCTGTAATCATAGCACAGTGACACTCATATACAACATATACACACATGCACAATACATATAAGGAGCACAGTGAGCTTGTTATATCATGAGTGCCATGTACACTGTCAGTACCTTCTCAGCACATGCCATGCACATGACATGCCCAAGCGTCCAGCATGCACCATGGTACATACATACACACTACATGCAGCATCTCCAGGGGACAGGTCACCCTGATAGGAGCCCATATATACTGCCTACATAACCTGAACACAACACGGACAGACATTGGGACATAGTAGGAGAAAGGTATACAAACTCAGGGCCGGCTTGTCACAGATCGACTGCCATTTTAGCCATCTCTACAGATGTACAATCTGATTTTTGAACTGTAAATTGCAAAACTAATGAACGGATTTGATCATTTTTGCGGTATTCTAACCTTGGCTCAATTTTTGGTATAGTCTTCCTCTAAATCTTGGTTCCTAATGCTGGGTTCACATGTTGTGTTTTTGGTGCAGATTTTACATGTGGATTTTCTTGCACACAAAATCCGCAGCGTTTAATAGTTGCTGTGTTTTTTGGTTTTTTTTCGGTGGGTAATCTGAATGGGTATTGACTTCTGTGGAGACGCACCTTTAGGCCCCCTTCACACGTCAGTATTCTGGTATGTATGTTGCCATTTTTACACGTACAGGAATCACGGCCATACGCAGACCTAGTAAAATCAATGGGTCGCCCACACATCAGTGATTTCTCATTGACCCGGGTTTCCGTATGTCGCACACATGTGTTCCGCACAGGGACAAGTCCATTGTCACACGGACAACACAATGGAAAACGCGTATCTTTGAAATAAAATGATTTTTATACTCACCTGTCTCCAGCGATGCTATCTCCGGCCGCAGCTGTCTCCTGCTTCCAGGCCGGCTAATTATGCTCATGAATATTCACTGCATCATGACCCGGAAGTAACAGCAGAGGGGAGACAGCGGTGGCCGGAGACAGCAGCGAGGGAGACATCAGCTCCACGGACAGCAGCGCTGACGACAGGTGAGTACAGAAGTGCCTGATCTCCATGTGCTATCTGTGATCACACGTGCCAAAATCACGGCACACAGAGGGCTATATGCGTCTTCAACACGTCAGTGAAAAACGTGTGTGATTTTGACAGACGTGTGAAAGAGGCCTTAAGGTGAAAAGTTTACTTATTCTTTTCAATAAGAACCCTATTGCTGGCCTGTCACTGTTTTACTGCACCTTTTCTGTGTTTTTCCATAACAAAAAAACAAACTATTGAATAAGTGAGGAAAATGTGTACAGATTTTTGATGCAGAAACACTGCGGATTTTAGTTTTGTAAAATCCGCGCCATATACGCAATGTGTGAACCCAGTTTTAACGGGCATTTTCCATCTAAGTCTCTTTGTAATAACCCAATCAAGCAGGCAGCTAGGAAAAAGCAACCACATGCAGTCACTTCTCAGAGGGGAAAAAAAGGGGCAGGTGTGGGGGATAAGGGCATGTGCCATAAGACACTACTACCTTGTTCCACCAACCCCAGGGCTGTACTAGTGGCAGCGGTGGTGATTGTGGCAGGAGCTGTGGTCTGTCTGCCCACTGCGAGGATGACAGAGATCAGAGAAAAAGAGGACGGGGCAGGATTGTTGAGAATGGAGAATAGAGAGCGGAACAGTGACAGGGTTACAGGAGGGCCATTGGGGTAAACAGACAGGAGGTAAAAGTCAGGCAACACATGAGGTAATGGGGCAGGAAGGATGGAAGAGGAAGGAGTGGACGACATATGAGTACAAACACCCAAGAGAAAAGGAAGAGTGAACGAACCACCAAGGAGAGGTGAGGAGTGTGGGTATGTGGAGATGTGGGATAGTGAGGAGAGGGAGGAAGAGGAGAGATGAAGTAAGTAGAGTAAGGCAGAATAAAAAAATAAAAGAGAACAGCAGAGAGATCAGCATATTATCCCCAGTTAGAGCTGAACAATTCAATCAGCGCTGCCCTGATCTGGCGTCCAGTCCAGCCCTCGATTGCAGCCGGTCACCAATTCTGGTCTGTATCCTCAGCTCACGACTTCAAGACTAGTAAGTGCTCGAGCAGCGTCACAAGCCGGGGCTGTCATGGCTAACTGGACTAGACGCCAGACAAGGCAGCGTGAATCAAATTCCTCCAGCAATATCTCCAGTGCATGGTCATTTTCAGAATGGGCTTATATAGTACTGGGTATATCAGAATGGGCTCTTATAGCACTGGATATATCAGGATGGGCTCATATCATACTGGTTATATCAGAATGGGCTCTTATAGCACTGGTTATATCAGAATGGGCTCATATTGCACTGGTTATATCAGAATGGGCTCATATAGCACTGGTTATATCAAAATGGGCTCATATAGTACTGGGTATACAACAGAGAATAATAGAGATAGGTGATAATGCCGCGCCACAGATCACTTCTGGAACCGTAAGATTAACATATCTTTATTGGCATAGGTCTACGCGTTTCAGGAGCTCTGCTCCCTTCCTCAGGACCGTAAAGAACCAAGAGACATCAAATGATTTGATGTCTCTTGGTTCTTTACGGTCCTGAGGAAGGGAGCAGAGCTCCTGAAACGCGTAGACCTATGCCAATAAAGATACGTTAATCTTACGGTTCCAGAAGTGATCTGTGGCGCGGCATTATCACCTATCTCTATTATTCTCTGTTATCTGCCATCGGGTGGCTGCAGCCTGGATCAATACATTATATGCGAGTAAAGGGGTTGTGACTTGCACAACTTCATCTGGTGAGTATTCACTCCCCCTTCCTCACCCCATATTATTGGGGTAATACCCTATTTGCGCTTCTCTTTCCACAGCTTTGTACAATAGTACTGGGTATATCAAAATGGGCTCATATAGTACTGGGTATATCATAATGGGCTCATATAGTACTGGGTATCTCAGAATGGGCTCATATCATACTGGTTATATCAGAATGGGCTCATATAGTACTGGGTATATCAGAATGGGCTCTGCATTGTATAGCACTGGGTATATGAGAATTGGCTCTTATAGCACTAGTTATATCAGAATGGACTCTTATAACACTGCTTATATTAGAATGGGCTCTTATAGCACTGGACATATCAGGATGGGCTCATATAACACTAGTTATATCAGAATGGGCTTATATAGTACTGGTTTTATTAGGATGGGCTAATATAGCACTGTTTATATCACAATGGGCTTATATAGCACTGATTATATCAGTATGGGCTATCATAGCAATGGTTGTATCAGGATGGGCTCATAAAGCTCTGGTTGTATCAGGATGGGCTCTGCAGAGAAGTATCTTAGAGAAGGATATTGAGTAATGGGGTCATTACATTGATATCCACAGCTTCTTTGCCTCGGTGAGCAATCACTTACCAGAAAAGTTCCTTGTTGCCAGCATTGTAGTTAGGATGGCCCCCTACGAATAATAAGAATTAGTGTACTGTCTTTGAAGACATAGGAACCTACAAACTTTTGTAATAGATGTGATACTGACCTTCAGCTTTCGGCGGGCGTTGAACTTCTTGAGGCACTCCACAGTCTCTTGTCTGTGCATCATTGAGGCCACGGTTGAACGTTGCTATGTAGAGAGAAATTAAGTAAAAATCACTATATGGCCCTGAAAAACTCTTCTGAGACAGTTCCACGAGACTATATATAATATCCATACATACAGTCCTAGTCATAGTGGAAAGTCAGCACACATTGGCATTACTTACACAGACCCATGGGTGCTTGAGAGCTTCGTGTGCGGTTATACGCTTGGCGGGGTTAATGGTCAACATCTGGTTAATGAGATTCTTCGCCTCGGGTGTCACCGTGTCCCACTCTGGAGAAGGGAACTAGAGGGAAAGATGTATAGGGTCTGACTATCTCATGTAATATAGACTACGTCTCTTCCGGTAACCGCATAGAGTATTGTACAAGACACACGAGGATGGGTTGTCCACTCACATCATAGGCTCCAGCTTTAATTTGCTGGTAGAGTTTGTGCTGATCTTCATCCCAAAATGGAGGATATCCAACTAAAAGGATATACAGGATGACACCTGTACAGAGGAGAAAAACAAAACACATGGTATTACCCGAGTTCTTCTAGTTCAAGAAAGCCATTGTTTCCAATGATACAGTCGTGGCCAAAAGTATAGGCACCATTGAAATTGTTCCTGAAAATGAAGTAATTATCCCAGAATTTTATTGCAATTACACATTTTGTCATAAACATGTTTATTTCCTTTGTGTGTATTGCAACAACAACAAAAGAAAAAATATAAATTGGACCTAATGTCACACAAAACCCCCAAAATGGCCTAGGAAAAATTGTTGACACCTTTCGAAAATTGTGGGTAAACAACTTTGTTTCAGCTGTGGGCAATATGAAAATCACACCTGAAACCAGATAAAAATGGGGGAAGTTGTCTCAATCTTTGCATTATGAGTCTTTTAATAAAAGCTGAGGCTAAAAAGCACAAATACGGTCTTACCAGATATTATAGGGAGATGTACATAAAATGACACTCACCTAATGAGCTCGTGTGACTCCCAACCCCTATGTAAGCCTGAGATAAAAGTGTCTGCCACAGCCCCACGTGGTTTAAACTTCAATGCTGGAGAGGAGAAAAATGGTTAAGGCCGCACTGCTGCTGCTGAAGTAATAGACTGTTGATTTAATCAATTCTTCTTTATTTTACAAGTCCACGCGTTTCGAAGATCAAAGCCTCCTTCATCAGGACATAGGAACTCCTGATGAACGAGGCTTTGATCTCTGAAATGCATAGAACTGTAAAATACAGAAGAATTGATTAAATCAACAGTCTCTTACTTCCACAGCAGTGTGGTATAAACCCAGTTTCTCCTCGCCATCACTGAACTTTAGGAGTCTTTCTGTGCTGCACTAAGCATGGAGGACACAAAGAGGAGCAGAGAACTGTTTGAAGACTTGAGAACCAAAATTGCTGAAAAATATAAACAATCTCAAGGTTACAAGTCCATCTCCAGAGTTCTTGATGTTCCTTTGTCCATGATGTGTAACATAATGAAGACGTTTTCAACCCGTGACACTGTACATAATCTCCCTGGATATGGACAGTAGAGAAAAATTGATGAAAGATTGTAATGCAGTATAGTCCTGTTGGTGGATAAGCCCAATCAAGTTCCAAAGAAATTCAAGCTGTCAGCACTCTCAGGGTGCATCAGTGTCAATGTGAATGATCTGTCTACATTTGAATAAAATGAAATGTTGTGGCAGGAGGCCCAAGAGGACCCCACTGCTGACACAGAGACATACAAAAGCTAGAGTACAGTTTGCCAAACTGTACGTGAGTAAGCCAAAATCCTCCTGAGAAAGCATCTTGTGGATAGAGCTTTTTGGTAAAGGACATAATTCTACTGTTTACCAAAAATCAAATGAGGCCTAAAAAGAAAAGAACACTGTACCTACAGTCAAGTATGGTGGAGGTTCAAAGATTTTTTTGGGTGGTTTTGCTGCCTCTTGGGACTGGGTGCAAGACATCATGAAATCTAAAGATTACCAAAGGATTTTGGGTTGCATTGTAGTTCCCAGAGTCAGAAAGCTGGTTTTGTGCCTTAGGTCATGGGTATTCCAGCAGGACCTTTAACATATATCAAGAATCCCCCAGAAATGGATGGAAATAAAGTGCCGGAAAGTTCTGAAATGGCAGCAATAAGTCCGGATCTAAATCCCATTTAACGCCTGTGGAGAGATCTTACTGTTGCTGTTGGGAGAAGAGGTCTTCAAATATGGGAGACCTGGAGCAGTTTGCAAAAGAAGAGTCCGAAATTCCAGGTGAGAGGTGTAAGAAGCTCGTGGATGGTTATAGTGATTGATTGCACTTATTTATTCCAAAGAGTGCCAACAATTTTGTTTCGCCCATTTTTGGAGTTTTATTTGAAATTATGTCCAATTTGCCTTTTTTTACCCCTATGTTTTGTTTTTTTCTTGTGTTGTTCCAATACACACAAAGGACATAAATATGTGTACAACAAAATGTGTAATTGCAATAATTTTCTTGGAAAAATACTTCATTTTCTGGAACAATTTCAAGGGTCCCAACACTTTCTCCGGCCATGACTGTAGATAGATAGATAGATAGATAGATAGATAGATAAAGGGATAGATAGATAGATAGATAGATAGATAGATAGATAGATAGAGGGATAGATAGATAGATAGATAGATAGATAGATAGATAGATAGATAGATACAGGGATAGATAGATAGATAAAGGGATAGATAGATAGAGGGATAGATAGATAGAGGGATAGATAGATAGATAGATAGAGGGATAGATAGATAAAGGGATAGATAGATAAAGGGATAGATAGATAGATAGATAGATAGATAGATAGAGGGATGGATAGATAGAGGGGTAGATAGAGGGATAGATAGATAGATAGATATAGGGATAGATAGAGGGATAGATAGATAGAGGGATAGATAGATAGATAGAGGGATGGATAGATAGAGGGATAGATAGATAGATAGATAGATAGATAGATAGATAGATAGAGGGATAGATAGATAGATAGATAGATAGATAGATAGATAGATAGATAGATAGAGGGATAGATTGAGGGATAGATAGATAGAGGCATAGATAGAGGGATGGATAGATAGATAGATAGATAGAGGGATAGATAGATAGAGGGATGGATAGATAGATAGATAGATAGAGGGATGGATAGATAGATAGATAGATAGATAGATAGAGGGATAGATAGTTAGAGGGATAGATAGATAGATAGATAGATAGATAGATAGAGGGATAGATAGTTAGAGGGATAGATAGATAGATAGATAGATAGATAGATAGATAGATAGATAGAGCTTTTTTAGGACTGCACACAACATCCAGATGAGATGGAAACATTCTGAACATTTCTGAGCCTAACACATGTTGAATTGTAAATGGCACCCGGAGTACGCTCCATATGGCTCACTGAATTATAATGTCACAGTCATTGCAATGTGTATCTGCTTACCACATGCCCAAATATCCACTGGTTTTCCATATGCCTCTTTTCGGAGCACCTCTGGGGAAAGGTACCCTGGGGTTCCAGCAAAGCCTGGTACAGAGGAAACATAATGAGAGCCAGCCCCTACCTCCAGCTGCCAGCAATTTATACTCAGAGCTGCGTGCCAGGGGACTTGGTCACGTATCCGCTTATGAGAACTGCTGTACTGAAGATATTTTATCATTTCGGAGGCACGAATACAAACAGACAAATTTTATCCAAATAACTTTGAGCAGATGTAGGATTAAGGCCTCTTTCACAAAAACCACACGTTTTTCACGGACGTGTCAGAGGTGCGTTTTGCCCTCCGTGAGACGTGTTTATGGGCTACGTGTGTTCTCCGTGTGTTATCCGTGATAACACACGGAGAACGGGAACTTTCTGCTCATCTGTCCCTGGTGTTGCTGTCCGTGGTGCTGATCTTCGGTCTCCGGTCCTGCCGACTCCCCGCTGCTGCTGCTTCCGGCCGCAGTGAAGTGAATATTGAATTAGCATAATGAGCGGCGGTCGGCAGCAAGTTACAGCAGCGGCAGAGACAGCAGGGCTGGAGAAGGTGAGTAATGGTTTGTTTTTTTTCTCACAGACACATGTATTTTCTCCGGTGCGTGTCACACGGAACACATCCGTGTGGTCCGTTTGCATTACGTGTGACACGTTTGCGTTCCATGTGACACCCGTGATGTCGGCGAGAAAATGGACATGTTGCCGTGAGAAACACACGGACACACGTAAGTACGGAACGGACACACATTCCGTGCGAAAATACTTACGTGTGTCCAAAACCATAGGAATACCTAGGTCTGCGTGTGTACGTGTCTCCGGTACGTGAGAAAACTGCCAAATACGTACCGGAGGCACTAAGGTAGATTAAAAGGGCTAGTCAATTATTCGATTAATGCCCCAGGCAAGAGGCACCAAGTGTACCTGTCCAATTCCGTCAGTCTGTGAAAAGCTTTCAAGCCTCAATGGCATCAATCACCGCCATTATTGGGCAACTATAAAATAGTAAACTTTAAAAAAAAATAAAAAAAATAAAAAATCAATGAGGCATATTTTATTGGGACAAATGAATTGTCTGGTCAAGCATTTTGGAAATTGATCCCCAGACCAAAATATTATAAACTCTTTTGTGAAAAAGGTTTGATTATAATAAAAGCACGTAAAAAATATGTCTCTTCTTCAAGTTCAGCACGATAGTTACCACGTGGACAATCATGCATTTTAAAGGATTTTCTGGGCTCAACATACATTTCTGCAATCAGTGTCACAACAGATTGCCAAATAATAATAATGCATAACATGTACACTGTCAAGATTCACCTTTCTTTCTAGCTGGAATGGGAGTCCCATGGCTGCAAGTATGTAATTTGCGTATTTATTTGCAGTCATGTGCTGACTAGTGCCTTATCCCTTTCCGTCAAATTTGCATTGCAATTAGTATACTTGAGGTCACATGACCAACTGTTGAAGCTGGAAATAGAGGAGAGTCCCGACAGTGTGCACATTGCACATTGTCAGGATTAGGCAATCTGCAATGACTGCAGAAATTACTAATAACCTTTAAAGCTTATTAGTCGAGCCTCAGTTCACAGGAGATAATGACTTAAGGCCCATTTAAACAAGCTAATAACTGAGGAACCAGAGTTTGTAGGAACATTAATTCCACATTATTACCTGTAACCAAAACAAAAATCACCCAACCATCAGGTAACATGCTCGTTCACTGTGTGTGTGATTAAGCAGGCTTAAAGAAGACCAACCACTAGGATTTTCATATAGAAACTAAAGCCAGTGCTATACTGGCGCTATCATACTGATTCTATACATACCTTTACTTGTGAGATCAGATGTATACTTTTTGAAATACAGGCAAGTAAAGTTTGTGAAATGCACTGTTATTTGATGAGAGGTGTAATGGAACATCTAATAGGTGGGTGGGGTTTTGCTAAGTTATTCCCGCCCCTGTCTGCTGCCTGTCCTTCCTCCCCAGGTCTCTGTTATTATAGGAGGAGGAGGAAGGGAGGAAGGACAGGATGTAGGAAGGCAGGCAGACAGGGGCGGCGAATAACTAGCAAAACCTGACCCACCTATTATACACCTCTCATCAAATAACAGTACATTTCACAAACTTGACTTGCCTATAATTCAGAAACTATACATCCGATCTCACAACTAAAGGTATGCGTAGAATCAGCATGATAGCGCCAGTATAGCCCTGGCTTTAGTTTATATATTATTATTATTATTTATTATTATAGCGCCATTTATTCCATGGCGCTTTACAAGTGAAAGAGGGTATACGTACAACAATCATTAACAATACAAAACAGACTGGTATAGGAGGAGAGAGGACCCTGCCCGCGAGGGCTCACAGTCTACAGGGAATGGGTGGTGGTACAATAGGTGAGAACAGAGCTGGTTGCGCAGTGGTGTACTGGACTGAGGGTTATTTAAGGTTGTAGGCTTGTTGGAAGAGATGGGTCTTGAGGTTCCTCTTGAAGCTTTCCATGGTAGGGGAGAGTCTGATATGCTGAGGTAGAGCGTTCCAGAGCATGGGGGAGGCACGGGAAAAATCTTGTATGCGATTGTGGGAAGAGGAGATAAGAGAGGAGTAGAGAAGGAGAACTTTTGAGGATCTGAGGTTGCGTGCAGGTAGGTACCGGGAGACTAGGTCACAGATGTAGGGAGGAGACAGGTTGTGGATGGCTTTGTATGTCATGGTTAATGTTTTGAACTGGAGTCGTTGGGCGATGGGAAGCCAGTGAAGGGATTGGCAGAGTGGCGAGGCTGGGGAGTAGCGAGGGGAGAGGTGGATTAAGCGGGCCGCAGAGTTTAGGATAGATAGGAGGGGTGCAAGAGTGTTGGAAGGGAGGCCAGAGAGCAGGAGGTTGCAGTAGTCGAGGCGGGAGATGATGAGGGCATGCACTAATGTTTTTGCTGATTCTTGGTTAAGGAAAGCACGGATCCGGGAGATATTTTTGAGTTGTAGTCTGCATGAGGTGAAGAGGGTTTGGATGTGTGGCTTGAAGGATAGAGCAGAGTTGAGGGTTACTCCAAGGCAACGAGCTTGTGAGACTGGGGAGAGTGAGCAACCATCCAGTTTGATGGAAAGGCTTGTTGGAGGAGATGAGTGAGGAGGAGGAGGAAAGACAATGAACTCTGTTTTGTCCATGTTTATATAGGAAAATCCTGGTGGTTGGTCCTCTTTAAAAATCATCTTCAGGAGCACACAGTTCTGTGTAATCAGGTGATGTGCTGCCGATAATGATGATATTCTATGCACACTAATAGTTTCATTGGGAACACAGAGTGCTCCTCGGTCTGTCTCATCATTCCAGTGCTCAGCTGATTGGTGGTCATGTTAGGGCCTGAATCAGAAGAAGTTAATGTACCATTAATAAAGACCAGTCCTGGTCCAGAGAGTCTTACCTCAGGACATTTTTACAAGGCTATATGTAAGTTACTCACAGCTAATGTTAATTTTTCCGTCTATCCATCATGCTTCATTTTGCCTAGAATTATGTTCGTCACTTTTACTTTTCCATCAATCGAGTTAATTTTCTCCAAACAGGCAGGTATCTGTAGCAGGCGTTACTAAATTGCTGAAGGCACATTTTGTGACAGCTCATCTGCATACTTACTAACATTACTAATACCCCAAAGTAGTATATGTAACCGCCGCTCAACCCAGCCTTGAACCTTTTCCAAAACAGCAAAATCTTCCCACCTTTGGACAGAACTACTAAAGACCTTGTTTCTTTCCGGACCATTTACTGGTATTCTCTTTGCAAAATTTTGACTGATGTATGTCCATATATGATGATAGTTTAGGATTAGCATTCAGGAAATATGTGTAATTTTTTACCTACGTCTTGTATCAGAAACATATGGTCACGATAAAGTGATGGAGACGAGCGAGGTTTACTATGAAAGGGTCGTGAATCAGTGCCTACCCAGTCTTCACCAGAGCCTCTGACGGTGAGGATGGTCTTGTCTGATGATAGGCACCAGGTAACACTCAAGGACAGCTCCTGGTTGTCACCCTCCACCAAGCCGGCACAAGGCAAGACAGGAAAAGGGATACATTGCCACAAAGGTGAGGATAGGGAGGGACAACCTCTGACACTTGCTCTAAGTAACCCTGAGATCCTGGCGTCCGTAGATGGGTTCTTTCACCCTGTGTGGCACAATAGTCTCATTCTAGGTTTAAGACAGAGGAAATAGGACAGACTGGGGTGAAAGAAACAGCTATCATACAAGGCACTCCAAACTACTGGGAGGAGTAAAGGGAACATAGAAGTGAGGCAAAATGAAATGGGATTAAAGGAAGGGAAAACACCACACAACTTCCAAGCGGCAATCTCCGGCTACAGCTCCCAAAATGACTTCTTGGTCCAGAGCTGACAAGTCCACTCAGAAGGCTAGCTATAGCAAAGCTATTACTGGTAACTCCCTGGGCTGAGAGGAGAGTATTTATAGCAAAGGTGAATGGGAAACGCAGAACAGCTGAGACAAGGCTTTTCATCCAGAGTTAGGAGACCAGACGTAGTTTACCTTGTAGCACCGGACCAAGGGGAATCTGCAATGCCAGCAGCTTTAACCCGCACAAGTGTGCTGCGATCTCCTAACACCAGAAATACAAGGGACCACTTTGTCATGGTACCCTCGTGACACATACTGTATATTGTAATTACTCCCATCCAAAAGCAGAACTTACCAAACCAGGCCTGCTGCTCTCCTTGCACTTCTATGGCTAGGCCAAAGTCCGCCAGCTTGACTGCAGCTCCTTTGCATTTGCTGGCAAGGAGAAGGTTTTCTGGCTGTTAACAGAGATGGGGTTAGAGGCAGTGACAAGCCAGGACTTTTTATAGTTGTCAGGTACAATCACTCAGGGTGGATTTAGGTGCCCTCAGTAAAGGTAACCAGACTTACAGCCAAACGAAGGATGTTTGATAAAAATGATATTGAACAGCTTTATGCTGTCTTGAAACCTTTCCCGTAAGGAGGTCTGGTCACCTTCCCTTCATTTCATTGCATGGTCTCCATCTCTGCTACCTGATGTTCCACAGGAAAACACCAAAACTAATGTCTGGTAATGGTTTGCCTAGGTTGGTTCCATTCATTGAGTAGGAGTTTGTTAAGTATTGTACCAAGGAATTGGGCATAGCTAGGCCACCAGCTTGGCAAACGCTCATTGAGCGTGGTCAATGCATTGCATTGGAATTCAACAATTTAGAGAAATTATAGATATGAGTGAGGTCAATCATGAAATGGTTAAACAACCGATTTTTATGATCATATATTTTCTTGGCAATTGATGCAATTCAGACACGATTGTATTTGACCAACACAACTAGAAAAAAAATATTCATGGTTAGGCACCTCTATTCTAGCCAGTAGGACAGGTAGCATCAGAGAGATGGGGAGCATACTTTTGCCGAGCAGGGAAAGTTGGGAAAGGATGGAGAACATTGGGAAAATGATGGTGTGAATACAGATTGATTCTTTATTGTTTAGGTACAAAAAAGTGGATATATAAAAGTTTAGCACTAAATCACACATAGAAACATAAAATAGATTTCATATTCCACAGCATGCCATGCACTGCTGCCCCAAACCGGTAGGATTCCAGCCCAACCTCCACATGCCATGATAACCACAACTGTAGCCCCACAATATAAGCCACTCGCCACCGGCATGCAGGAGACACTCCCAGGACAGGCGCTGTATTGGAAGGAGAGATGGGCAATGTCCAGCCTGACATGCATATGATAAAGAAGATGGCATGGGGGGCATACAAAACTCACCTTCAGGTCCCTGTGGACAACCCCCATTTGGTGACAGTGGAGGACTGCTTCAAGAATCTGCTGGATGCAATGACTGCGTGCAAACAGCAGGGGGGGCATTAGTAAGGTCTGTGTGCTCCCTGCGAGCTGATGGAGGAGGGGAGGGGAAGGAGGGGAGGGAGGGGATGCCTGCCAACCAAAATCAACCATTGCACAGGAAGGGGTAAAACTCTTTTGTTGCGATTTGTGATTCCTCCCTGATTTTACTAAAAAGTTCACTTGTGATCTTTCACTAAAACACAATCTACTGGTTCATTTTGTACATCTAAACATGCACTGAATAAATGATACTAAACTAACGAACTAAAAAAAATGTTGTTTTTTTGGTGTTTTTTTTTAAAGTAAAAATTGTTCCACTCCATCCCAAATAAACGATATCCCTAGAGCCTAAAGGGGGCTTTACACGTTGCGATATCGGTAACGATATATCGTTGGGGTCACGTCGTTAGTGACGCACATCCGACGCTGTTACCGACATCGCAGCGTGTGACACCAATGAGCGACGATCAACGAGCGCAAAAACGTGAAAAATCGTTGCTCGTTGACACATCGCTCATTTTCTTAATATCGGTGCTGCTGCCAGTACGATGTTGTTCGTCGTTTCTGCGGCACCACACATCGCTATGTGTGACACCGCAGGAACGACAAACATCTCCTTACCTGTGTCCACTGGCAATGAGGAAGGAAGGAGGTGAGCGGGATGTTCCGCCCGCTCTCATCTCCACCCCTCCTCTGCTATTGGATGGCTGCCGTGTGACGACGCTGTGACGCCGCAAGAACCGCCCTCTTAGAAAGGAGGCGGTTTGCCGGCTAGAGCAACGTCACAGGACAGGTAAGTCCGTGTGACGGGGACTAACGAGGTTGTTCGCCACGGGCAGCGATTTGCTCATGTTGCACAACCTACGGGGGTGGGTACAATCGCTTGCGATCTCGCTAGTGAGATCGCAGCGTGTAGAGCCCGCTTAAGGCTATGTTAACGCACTCCATTCCAAATAAACTATATCTCTAGAGCCTAAGGGGTACTTTACACGTTGCGACATCGCTAGCATCAGCTACCGATGCCGAGCGCGATTGTACCTGCCCCCGTCGCACATGCGATATGTGGTGATTGCTGCCGTAGCGAACATTACCGTTACGGCAGCTTCACATGCACATACCTGGTCGACGACGTCGCTGTGACTGCCGAACTATCCCTCCTTCAAGGGGGAGGTGCGTTCGGCGTCACAGCGACGTCACCGCAACGTCACTAATCGGCCGGCAAATAAAAGCAGAGGGGCGGAGATGAGCGGGACATAACATCCCGCCCACCTTCTCCCTTCTGCATTGCCGTTGGGACGCAGGTAAGGAGATGTTTGTCGCTCCTGCGGGTTTACACACAGCAAATGTGTGGAGCCGCATGAGCGACAAACAACATCGTACCTGCGGTCGACCCGACATTATCAAAATGACCGACGTTACACAGATCACCGATTTTCGACGCTTTTGCGATCATTTATCGGCGCATCTAGGATTTACACGTTGCAATGTCGTTACCGGCGCCGGATGTGCGTCACTAACGACGTAACCCCGACGATATTTTGGAAGCGATGTCGCAACGTGTAAAGCCCCCCTAAGATTATGTTCACACACTCCATCCCAAATAAACCATATCTCTAGAGCTTAAGGCTATGTTCACGCGTACCTTTTTGCTGTTTTTTTTCTACCGCAAAACCTGCTTTCTTGGCAGTAAAAAAGCAGCTTCCAAACAGCAGTTTTTGCTGCACTTTTGTTGCATTTTTTTTTGCTGCGTTCTTGGTATGTCATTATTCTACAGTCCATGTTTAAAGAAAGATAGGTTCATTCACTGCAAAAGCAGCAAAAAACTGTTTCAATAGTAAAAAAAAGCTGAAAAAGTTGACATGCTGCTTTTTTCAAAAACACAGCAGTTTTCCATTTCAGACAGGAAAAAAAAGCAAGTGTATGATATTTGTGAAATCTCATAGCATTTTTGGAAAAAATAGCTTTTACTTTGCATAAAACTCATGGAAAAAAACATGCAAAAATGCAGCAAAAAAGCAACGTGTGAACATACCCGAGGATTGGAGTTTTACTTACTTTTGGATTCACTCTCCAATCTTGCTTGGGGCATACATAGAACAAAGGGGTCCCCAAAGCAAAAATTGGAAGGGCCCCCCATTAGTGCGCTCAGGACAGAAAGCTTCAGTAATTACTGTACTTCTTAAATGCCTTTCCATGTCCATTGAGCAAATTCCCCACCTCCTTAGGTTCTGCACAAATTCTTGCAACCTTAGGGTATGCTCACATGAGCGTATGACTCAGACGAGTGCAATGCGAGAATATCTCCCATTGCACTCGAACCAATGTTTGTCAATGAGGGAGAGCAGATGGTCAGCTTTTTCCTTATCCAGATTCTGGATCAGTGAAACGTCGCAGCATGCTGCAATTGTCAACGAGAGACATGTCACTCGCACCCATACAAGTCTATGGGTGCGAGTGAAACATCGTACTGCACTCGGATGACATCCGAGTGCAGTGCGATAATCACATCAGCTGACAATGAAGGAGATGGAGAGATTAATCCCTCCCTCTCCTCTGCAGCTGTGATCCGATCACAAGATTGGATCACAGTTGAATGACACGGGTCCAACTGGTCCAACCCTCTGCAAGTGAAGGTTTTCCTAAATCATCCCAGCTATATGATTATCCAGTTTTCGCTTGAAGATTTCCATTGATGGAGAGCTCTAGGCTTGTTAGCCAAGTGGGCGTGGTCCTCAACTCTTCTCTGCAGGTATCTTCTTGATGATCATACCCACTTGGCTAAAAAATAAGATTATATTTACTTACAGAGAAGAAGAGGCCATATCTCAGGAATGAAAAGGCGTAGGACCAAGAAATAACGCGAGATTCAGGCATTTACACCATGTAAAAAAGTTATGGTGTGTGCCCATTTTCCAGACTGCAGTTTGCAGGCAAATGACACTAAAGTGTTCATAAATTTAAAGGTGTTGACCAGAATTAGACAAGGGTGCAGGTATATAGCACTCCTCACCTCACTCACCCATGATGGACGGCTTCTGTGTATACAAGCAGTTACATATCAGCCATCAGTCATGTATGTAGGATGACAAGACAAAACAATCACTGATCTCAGGGAGACCAGCCAGAGAAAACACTGCCGGCAGCCAGCAAAGGCGCTCAACACAGTGAAATCCTAGGTACATTGCCCCCTGGGAAGTCTGCAAATCAAAAAAGTCCGTGGAGCCTCTGTTAGGAGTCTCGACACAGAAACCAGCCAGATATCCCTCCGGGAAGGACCTAGCCAAGGAGTGGCTCTTTTTTAGAGACCACCATAACCACCATATTAAGTGGCCCTTTTAGTCAATATCCCCAACTCTTGACGAGTTTAAGGATATGACAAGGGAGAAAATTAAGCTACAATATATTCTCCCTGCAGCTGCTCAACTCCAGTCATTGGGGTAGTGCAGGAAGCAGTTACAAGCACCACTCACTTCACTGTAATCACTTACCAGCACTTTGATTGACAGATTGACTGTCAATCAAACTGCCAGAGAGTGATTACAGTAAGTTCACAGTATAGCAATGGGTGACGATTATCAATACCAGATCAGTGAAGGTGTGACACCCGGCACCCACGTTGATAAGCTGTTCCCTGTGCTGGTGATGGCTGGATGTGATCAGCTGCGTAGCTGCACAGCTTCATTAACTATATAGTGACTGCAGCCGGGTACTGTGTATTCACCCCTGTATTGAATGAATAGGGGTGGATCTGTAATAGACCATCAATATTAAAATACCAGACAACCCTTTTAAATGTTATTTACCTGCAGATTACCCCAATATCCACAGGTAAATAGAATATCTAGGTGTGTCAGGTTCTTTGAAGTGGGGGACTAAGGAATACTTTGCACGTTGCGACATCGCTACTGCGATATCGTCGGGGTCAAATCGAAAGTGACGCACATCCGGCGCCGGTAACAAACTGTAAAGCCTAGATGCGCCGATAAACGATCGCAAAAGCGTCATAAATCGGTGATCTGTGTAGCGTCGGCCATTTTCATAATGTCGCACCAATAGGAGATACGATGTTGTTCCTCGTTCCTGCAGTAGCACACATCGCTGTGTGTGAAGCCGCAGGAGCAAGGAACATCTCCTTACCTGCCTCCACCGGCTATGCGGAAGGAAGGAGGTGGGCGGGATGTTTACATCCCACTCATCTCCGCCACTCCGCATCTATTGGCCGCCTGCCGTGTGACGTCGCTGTGACGCCGCACGACCCGCCACCTTAGGAAGGAGGCGGGTCGCCGGCCAGAGCGACGTCACAGGGCAGGTAAGTGCGTGTGAAGCTGCCGTAGCGATAATGTTCACTATGGCAGCTATCACAAGATATCGCATGTGCGACGGGGGCAGGGACCATCGCGCTCGGCATCGCTAGCATCGACTAGCGATGACGCAGCCTGCAAAGTACCCCTTAGGCCGGAGTCACACTTGTGAGTGTCTCGCATCGTATCACCCGGCACGGCCTGCTGCTCTCCGGACAGGAGCGTCTCAGCTGCATAGAAATACATGCAGCCGACCAGCTCCTGTCAGGAGAGTGCACGGCCGTGCCAGGTGATGCGATGCGAGACTCGTGCAAGTCACTTGCGAGATACCTGCAAGTGTGAGGCTATGTGCGCATGTGTGTGCGTTCTGCACCGCAGCGTTTGAGTCACTGCATGTGCGTTTCAGAACGTAGCTGAAAAGCTGCGTTCTGAAAGTTTGCTGACTGCAGAATTCATGCGCTCTGTATGCTGCCTCTCCCATAGACAGAGTGGAGAAAGCATCCAGAACGCACAAAAGAAGTGACATGTTGCTTTTTAGAACGCAGCGTTTTGGCAGCATGCAAAACGCTACGTTCTAAAACGCAACGTGCGGATGGAATTTGCACAATCTTCATAGATTGTGCTGGGGAAGCTGGACGCATGCTTTTACGCTGCGGTGCAGAACGCAGCGTAAAAGCATGATAACACGCAACGTGCGCACATACCCTCACTCTGGCTTTAAAGGGAACATGTCATGTGAAATATGTCATTAATCTGCATATATGGGGTTAATCTGCTGTTAATAATGTTCTGAACCTGCTGGTGCCCTCACTTGGAGCCCCGCTGCTGGGAGAAAATTAACTTTAGTCCTCCCGGCAGCATTTGGCTTCCAGTCATTGGGGTGGCAGTTTTGGTTACCGCTCAGTGTATAAGGAGCGACGGCTGTAACTGTGCCCCGCACAGACTGAAAGCTCATTCTAATGATGAGTGGATGTCAGTCAATTCCAGTGGCGTAGTTACAGCCGTCACTTACTTTACACTGAGCAGTGACTGAACCCACCCGTGACCGCGCCTCTCCTATGACTGAAGCCGAATGCTGGCAAGAGGAATAAAGTTAATTTGCTGCCAGAAGTGGGTCTCTAAGCTCAGGTGACAATCCAGTTCAGAGCACTATTAACCTGAAGATTAACCCCATATCTGCAGGTTAAAAGCATTTTTTCACATGACAGGTTCCCTTTAAAACATAGTGTGAATATAGCCGAAGGGGCGCTAGTATTTGGTTGCCAAACCTCAGCTTTCGGGGTCTGGCTTGTAGGCTCCATAGCAATCGGGACGTAAATAAAGGAACTCCCTACCACCGCTGGGTCTACCATGATGCCAAATAGGGAGGGTTTGGGAGCAGCCACTTCCCACAGGATTAGTAACTTTATAGAGGCAGGAAACGTAGGAAACAATGTAGCTTGTGATTCAGAAACGCCTCCTCTGCCTACAAATTGGCAAGTTCTTTTGTCTGATGAGTGATAAGAAATTAGGGTGAAATGATAAAATTCTGCATATCTACAGCCACCACTAGGGGGAGCAGATGTTATTGCATATTGTGTTTTTATTGACTTTATTCACAAGTAGCTGATTATTTTCCATCCGGCTTTTAATACGTTAACGAATACAATGGAGGCAACATGGATGATATTTTAACAGATCCCATCCTTGCACTGAAGACGTTTTCCCCACAGAATCTGACCTGCAGTGCGGATTTTTATTGCTGTAAGGCTAGTTTCACACTACGTCTTTTTAACATCCGCTGAAAACGTTTTTTTAGCGGAAGTACGGATCCTGCTTTTACAGCAAATAACGTATGCAAACGCATCTGTTATTTTGCAGGATCCTGCACTGGATGTTTAGGGGCGGGCATTGGAGTCATGTGATCGGGAGTGAGGGGAGCTAGACTGGGAGGAGGCTTCTGACAGCTGCAGACGCTGGTAACCAAGGTAAACATCGGCCTTGGATACCCGATATTTATCTTGGTTACGAGTGTCTGCAGCTGCTAGGAGCAGGGCTGCCTGCACACGTAACCAACGTAAACATCGGGTAACTAAGAGAAGTGGTTACGCGATATTTACCTTGGTTACGAGTGTCCGCAGCTCTCAGGTGGGGGAGAGGGAGGAGAGGAAGGGGGAAAGACAGAGATAGAGAGAGAGAGGGTGAGGGAGGGAGTAGAGAGATAGACAGATCACGCGAGACTGGTTCTGGGCATGCTCAGTACAAAAGCAGGATCCTGTCTATCAGCACGCCAGCGTTCACCTGCGTTTGCGTGCGTTATAGTCAGGATCCAGCAATTTGCAGTATTTGGACGGAGCTCAAAAACGCTACAAGTAGCGTTTTTGAAACATGTTAAAAAACTGCAAGTCACCGGATCCGCACTATAACGCAGGCAAACGCAGGTGAACGGATGTTAACGCGAGTCCATTGCAAATGCATTGAAATGAAAACGCATTTGCACTGGATCCGCTTGTCCGCTAAAATAACGTTAAGGACGGATGTTAAAAAGACGTAGTGTGAAACCAGCCTAACTTGTCAATTCCTGCGGATTGGTCGCAAATTTATTGCAGATTTTCCCCATTGATTTGTTTTCCCACTGCAAGTCAGCTATGTGTGAGCCTACACTAAGTAGTATGAAATAAGCTCTTAAGCGCCCCCTAATGGCAACGGCAAGGATTGAAATGTAGAAATTAAAGGGATAAGTGTAATTTAACATCGACTCTAGGGGAGGACAACGCTAAATAAGGCAGAATTATTTTACATTTTTTGATTAAAAATGAAAGGTGTTCAAATTTGGACATTCAGTTTAGCATTGACGCAGCAGAGCCACATATAATGGACTAACACAGGCCAGAGGAACAAAGAACAGCGATCACAAAGACACACAGGACTGTAACATCTTCTTATCAATGTGACTGGAGGCAAAGCTGGCATGTGAGTTATTTTACTTCCTTAAATACCTGTATGGGACCAACATATTATTAATTCATGTGTGATTATAAGGTAGGAACTACTTATCTGGCGCTACATGGGGAGACATAGCAAGGGAAGAGCATTGGTAAGGGTAAAAAGGTGATGGGAAAACCCTGAAATCAAATAGATAGATAGAGAGATAGAGAGATAGATAGAGAGATAGAGAGACAGAGGGATAGATAGATAGATAGATAGATAATAGATAGATAGATAGATAGATAGATAGATAGATAGAGGGATAGATAGATAGATAGATAGATAGATAGAGGGATAGATAGAGGGATAGATAGATAGATAGATAGATAGATAGAGAGATAGAGAGAGATAGATAGAGAGATAGAGAGACAGAGGGATAGATAGATAGAGAGATAGATAGATAGATAGATAGATAGAGGGATAGATAGATAGATAGATAATAGATAGATAGAGGGATAGATAGATAGATAGATAGAGGGATAGATAGATAGATAGAGGGATAGATAGATAGATAGAGGGATAGATAGATAGATAGAGGGATAGATAGATAGATAGATAGATAGATAGATAGATAGAGGGATAGATAGATAGATAGATAGATAGATAGATAGAGGGATAGATAGATAGATAGAGGGATAGATAGAGGTATAGATAGATAGAGGGATAGATAGATAGATAGATAGAGAGATAGATAGATAGATAGATAGAGGGATAGATAGATAGATAGATAGATAGATAGAGGGATAGATAGATAGATAGATAGATAGAGGGATAGATAGAGGTATAGATAGATAGAGGGATAGATAGATAGATAGATAGATAGATAGATAGATAGATAGAGGGATAGATAGATAGATAGATAGATAGAGGGATAGATAGATAGATAGATAGAGGGATAGATAGATAGATAGATAGATAGAGGGATAGATAGATAGATAGATAGATAGATAGATAGATAGATAGATAGATAATAGATAGATAGAGGGATAGATAGATAGATAGAGGGATAGATAGATAGATAGATAGAGGGATAGATAGATAGATAGATAGATAGATAGAGGGATAGATAGATAGATAGATAGATATAGATAGATAGATAGATAGATAGATAGAGGGATAGATAGATAGATAGATAGATAGAGGGATAGATAGAGGGATAGATAGATAGATAGAGGGATAGATAGATAGATAGATAGAGGGATAGATAGATAGATAGATAGATAGATAGATAGATAGATAGATAGAGGGATAGATAGATAGATAGATAGATAGAGGGATAGATAGATAGAGGGATAGATAGATAGATAGATAGATACATACATTAGATAGATAGATAGATAGATAGATAGATAGATAGATAGAGGGATAGATAGATAGAGGGATAGATAGATAGAGGGATAGATAGATAGAGGGATAGATAGATAGATAGATAGATACATACATTAGATAGATAGATAGATAGATAGATAGATAGATAGAGGGATAGATAGATAGAGGGATAGATAGATAGATAGATAGATAGATAGATAGAGGGATAGATAGATAGATAGAGGGATAGATAGATAGATAGATAGATAGATAGATAGATAGATAGATAGAGCCCAGAAGAGGCATCTATGATAAATATTAGGTTTAGGGTTCCCATCAAAGAAAGGTACTCCTTGTATTGGCTGATGGGCTCACATGAAGTGGCAATTTGTGCGCTAGGTACACTTATTTTATAAGTATATTCCATATAGCTAATAATGAGCGAGTTTTGAAATACTCGGATTCGCAATACTCATGTACTATCTAATACTCGCATATGCATTCCGAATAGTGTGTGCAATGCAAGTAAATGGGGAATGCTCGCAATGTAACAAGTAACCTGCACGCCGCACTATTCGTGTGAGTAGCGAATGGTGCGGCATTTGGGTTTCTCGTTACATTGCGAACATTCCCCATCAACTTGCATTGCACACACTATTCGGAATGCATATGCGAGTATTAGGCAGTACATGTTATGAGTATTGCATCATTACATATAGCATAATGCAGTCCAACGTTCATAAAGGTGATAGGAAAACCCTGAAATCAGACAGGTGGGTGTAATAGATAGATAGCTAGACAGACAAAAATGTAATAGATAGAGTCCGGGAGAGGTACAGTGCTGGCCAAAAGTATTGGCACCCCTGCAATTCTGTCAGATAATACTCAGTTTCTTCCTGAAAATAATTGCAATCACAAATTCTTTGGTATTATCTTCATATAATTTGTCTTCAATGAAAAAAAATAATAATTGTCAATAAAGCCAAATTGGATATAATTCCACACCAAACATAAAAAATGGGGTGGACAAAAGTATTGGCACTGTTTGAAAAATCATGTGATGCTTCTCTAATTTGTGTAATTAACAGCACCTGTAACTTACCTGTGGCACCTAACAGGTGTTGGCAATAACTAAATCACACTTGCAGCCAGTTGACATGGATTAAAGTTGACTCAACCTCTGTCCTGTGTCCTTGTGTGTACCACATTGAGTATGGAGAAAAGAAAGAAGACCAAAGAACTGTCTGAGGCCCTGTGCGCACTTACCGGATTTTGCCACGGATTTCCTGCGGTTTTGCTGCATGTTTCGCTGCAGAAAATGTTCATAACATCGCTGCAGTGAATCACCAGCAAAACCTATGGGGAAAAAAAATCCTGTGCGCACTAGGCGGATTTTGACAGCTGCATGTTTTGCTGCGGGATTCCCGCAGCAAAAACAATTACATGTCAATTCTTTTCCACACATCGCTGCGGGATTTCACTACATTGACTCCAATGTAATCGTGAAATCCCGCAGGGAATAACGCAGGCAGCAAATTCTGTGCGGTTCACTGCGTTTTCCTGCGTTATTCCCTGCGGTATTTCGCGGTTTACCTCCGGTAATGTACATCGCTATCTGCGGTTTGCAGGGAAGTGATGTCATTACAGGAAGATGAAGCAGAGCAGAGAGTAAACACACACAGAACACAGACACAGACACATAGAAATCAAACGGAAATATAGAAAACAAAACACGTGGGCTCCGCTGTATATTTACCGTCCAGCCGAGGTAAGCACACAGTGGCGGTCCGGTATTCTCAGGCTGGGGAGGGAGAGGGGCAGGGTTAATGTCCCCCGCCTCACTCCCCCTCCCGCAGCCGAGAATATCAGCCGCAGCTGCCCGGCACTGTCGCATGCATTATGCGGCACTACCGGAGTGTCCCCGTCTCTTCCTGCTGCCGTGTAGCAGTGGCAGTCAGGGTAATACAAGGAGTTAATGGTGGCGGATCACCGCCATTAACTCCAGGCTTGATCATGGCAGCGTCTATGAGACAGCTGACATGATCAACCCGTAAGTAAAGTGAAAAAAACACACCCCGAAAAATCCTTTATTTTAAATAAAACACAAATAAGCCTCGTTCACCCTTTTATTAACCCCTCCCGAAACAAAGCTCCGACGTAATCCACAGCTCCGGCGTCCTGCGATGCTTGCATCCAGCCGCAACTGACACACAGCGCTGAATGCAGCCTCACAGCACTGCCAACCGTGAGAAATGCAGAGTGTGCTCACAGGGACTCCTATCTATCTATCTATCTATCTATCATCCTTCTATCTATCCCTCTGTCTGTCTGTCTATCTATCTATTCTTCTATCTATTCTTCTGTCTATTTCTCTATCTGAGAATGAAATGACTTTTTTTTTTTTCAATGTGCTTTATTGCATTGAATGCAATAAAGCACATACCAACCCGCACGCGGCAAAACCGTGGCAATACCGCGGTAAAACCTCCGCAAACCGCGGTCTGCCGCGGGTTTTTACCGCGGGTGCGGTAATCTTTGAATACCTGCGGAATTTTCTTGAGAAAATTCCATTTTCCAGTGCACACAGGGCCTGAGGACTTGAGAATCCAAATTGTGAGGATGCATGAGCAATCTCAAGGCTACAAGTCCATCTCCAAAGACCTGAAAGTTCCTGTGTCTACTTTGTGCAGTGTCATCAAGAAGTTTAAAGCCCATGGCACTGTGGCTAACCTCCCTAGATGTGGAAGGAAAAGAAAAATTGACGAGAGATTTCAACGCAAGATTGTGCGGATGGTGAATAAAGAACCTCGACTAACATCCAAACAAGTTCAAGCTGCCCTGCAGTCCGAGGGAACAACAGTGTCAACCCGTACTATCCATCGGCGTCTGAATGAAAAGGGACTGTATGGTAGGATACCCAGGAAGACCCCACTTCTTACCCCGAGACATAAAAAAGCCAGGCTGGAGTTTGCCAAAACTTACCTGAGAAAGCTTAAAACATTTTGGAACAATGTTCTCTGGTCAGATGAGACAAAAGTAGAGCTTTTTGGGAAAAGTCATCAACATAGAGTTTATAGGAAAAAAAAGGCATTCAAAGAAAAGAACACAGTCCCCACAGTCAAACATGGCGGAGATTCCCTGATGTTTTGTGGTTGCTTTGCTGCCTCTGGCACTGGACTGCTTGACCGTGTGCATGGCATTATGAAGTCTGAAGACTACCAACAAATTTTGCAGCATAATGTAGGGCCCAGTGTGAGAAAGCTGGGTCTCCCTCAGAGGTCATGGGTCTTCCAGCAGGACAATGACCCAAAACACACTTCAAAAAGCACTAGAAAATGGTTTGCTAGAAAGCACTGGAGACTACTAAAGTGGCCAGCAATGAGTCCAGTCCTGAATCCCATAGAACACCTGTGGAGAGATCTCAAAATGGAGAAGGCGCCTTCAAATCTCAGGGACCTGGAGCAGTTTGCCAAAGAAGAATGGTCTAAAATTCCAGGAGAGCATTGTAAGAAACTCATTGATGGTTACCGGAAGCGGTTGTTCGCAGTTATTTTGGCTAAAGGTTGTGCAACCAAGTATTAGGCTAAAGCCTGCTTTACACGTTGCAATTTCGCATACGATATCGTATGCGATTTGCAACGCCCCCATCGTATGTGTGACACGTTCAATTTGTTGAACGTGCCACACAAACGATTAACCCCCCGTCACACGTACTTACCTTCCATACGACCTCGACGTGGGCGGCGAACGTCTACTTTTTGGAGTGGGAGGGACGTTTGGCGTCACGCGGCAGCCGGCCAATAGAAGCGGAGGGGCGGAGCTGAGCAGGATGTAAACATCCCGCCCACCTCCTTCCTTCCACATTGTGGGCCGGGAGCCGCAGGACGTAGGTAAGATCTGTTCATCGTTCCCGGGGTGTCACACACTGCGATGTGTGCTACCCCGGGTACGATGAAGAATCTGACGTGCAATTCTAGAGAAAGGTACGATGTGCATGCGATGAACGTTTTAACGTTCAATTGCAATCGCACGTACCTGTCACACACTGCAATGTACCTTACGATGCCGGATGTGCGTCACTTACAACGTGACCCCGCCGACACATTGTAAGATACATTGCAGCGTGTAAAGCGGGCTTAAGGGTGCCAATACTTTTGTCTGGCCCATTTTTGGAGTTTTGTGTGAAATGATCAATGATTTGATTTTTGTTTCATTCTCTTTTGTGTTTTTTTTCATTGCAAGTAAAATAAATGAAGATAATAATACCAAAGAAATTGTGATTGCAATCATTTTCAAGAAGAAACTGAGTATTATCTGACAGAATTGCAGGGGTGCCAATACTTTTGGCCAGCACTGTATGTTTGATAAATATTAGGTTTAGGGTCCCATCAAAGGTACACCTTGTCGTGGTTGATGGGCTCACATGAATTGACAATTTACTGTATGTGCTAAGTACACTTATTTTCTAAGTATATTCCATACAGTATAATGCAGTCCAAATTTCATACATTCAATGTTTGCATACATCTTAGCGCTTACAGAGTGCTGCTGTATTCCTTTGTATATTGTGCAGTCATAGCAGCTTGCACCTGTTTACCCTTGCTTTATTCTGTTAGTAGATGCTGATAAGTTTGTTTTTCAAACATAGACAGAAAGAGGATTATAGATAGATTTTTGTAGGTATAGATTTGCAATTATTTGCGTTTTGCCTTACATTTAGTGGTCCCGTCGGGGCATCCATCTGAACCACCCCTCCCCCACCCCGCAAAGCATGTATCGGACGCATGCGCCAACAGGGCCACTGACTGTAATGGAGCACACTACGTTACTATATGCTCTGTTTTGTACCATTTTTGGGCATATACGTTTTCTGCAGGCATACACCTGAACGTAGTCGACTATGTTCAGGTGTCCACCTACAGAAAACGTTTATGCCAGAAAGTAGCACAAAACAGAGCACACGCTAACGTAGTCTGCTCTATTACAGTCAATGGCCCTGTTGGCGCATGCGTCTGAAACACGCTTTGCGAGGGTGGAGAGAGGTGGGAGAGGGGCGGTTTGGATGGATGCTCCAAAGGGACCACTAAACGTAAGGCAAAACGCAGTGTGACAGTAGCCTTACTTAGTGCTGCTGTATTCCTTTGCATCTTGTGCAGTCATAGCAGCTTGCACCTGTTCACACTTGCATTATTATCATTATAGTTAGGCAATGCTGATTTTTTTGTAAATAGATAAAAATTAGATAGAAAGAGGATAATAAATAGATTTTTGTGGGTAGGTAGATAGATTTACAATTATTAGACTGGTGTAAATAGCAACATGGCAAGGTCTAAATAGATAGATAAATAAATAGATAGATAGATAGAGGGATAGATAGCTGATAGATAGATAGAGGGATAGATAGCTGATAGACAGATAGATAGAGGGATAGATAGATAGAGGGATAGATAGATAGATAGATAGAGGGATAGATAGATAGAGGGATAGGTAGCTGATAGATAGATAGAGGGATAGATAGATAGATAGATAGCTGATAGATAGAGGGATAGGTAGCTGATAGATAGATAGATAGATAGAGGGATAGATAGCTGATAGATAAATAGATAGATAGATAGATAGATAGCTGATAGATAGAGGGATAGATAGATAGATAGAGGGATATATAGCTGATAGATAGATAGATAGCTGATAGATAGATAGATAGATAGAGGGATAGATAGCTGATAGATAGCTGATAGATAGATAGATAGAGGGATAGATAGATAGATAGATAGAGGGATAGGTAGATAGATAGATAGATAGATAGAGGGATAGGTAGCTGATAAATAGATAGATAGATAGGTACATGGATAGATATATAGATAGATGAATGAAAAGCTTTGTGACCTCTGATTCTTGACCTCAAGTTTGTAAGTTTGTTTGTAATGTCCAGTAGTGGCATAGAGGTACAAAGCTGGTGGTGATGATGATAGATAAAGGACATAGAATATTGTAATTGAGAGACACATGGACGAGACAGGAGAGAGCTCAGGAGGGGGAGGACATAGAAGAGACAGATGGAGGAGGAGAGAGACTAAAAATAGGTGCCAAAGCCAGCAAAAAACAAGCATAAGAAGAAACAAAGCAGAGAGGAGGAGAGGGATTGAGAAGTGTATGGAGAAGAGAGAATTAGGGGAGAAGATGAGGAATAAGTTTAGAAGTAAGAAGGCAGAAAGAAGAAAACAGAGGACTGGAATAAAACTGTATAAAGGGGGAAGGAGAAGAGTCGGATGATTGACTGAAGGAGAGAGATAAGAGGGCAGATATGAGTCTGTAGGATGCAGTGCACATCATGCAACTCATTTGCAGAGCATCACACCACAGGCTGTGAAATACTCTGTCCTTTTTGTCCTGCAATGCTATCCATCCCCATGTCCCCATGGGCAGGTGCGCAGAGCTGTGCATGCTGGAACTTGTACTTTTTTAAAGATAGGGAAAAGCCGACTCTCTGTTTATTGGGTAGGAAAAAGGGGATAAAGAGGGCGACTGCAGGTACCAAGATGGCGGTAATGAAGCTAGAAGAAATAATGTAACATGATGAGACAAACCAAACAGGGGGAAATAAACAGAGAGTATTGTGCTTAGATAGTCACAGCTCATACAATTCATACTCTAGAAACATACATACATTGCAGGATTGATGTGTAAAAATTCAGAACTAGCACTGTAAGTATTTAGTGTTATACCTTCTGGAAGACGATAGGTGGCGCTATATAAGTGAGTGCGCAGATAGTTGACCCATAAAGGGGACCGATTGCTATTGCTATGATATAGGCCTTTTTTCAACTCCATGATCGGTCTCATATCTTTTTGCTGCTGATGTTTTTAGTCAATTGATTTACTTTTTTTTAGGAATATTGGTTCATTCAGTACCCTGGACAATCAAGCACATGGCCTCGGGCTACACAGTGACTTTGGCAGCAATTCAAAACACGCGAGCTAAGAGCACTCTATGCCGCTGCTACATGGCAGCATAGTGCCGATGAATGGGGCCGCGAAATATCATGACCGCAACAAGCACGTCTCAAAAAGACAGAACCAGTTAGATTTTTGTCGCAGTACTTTGTGAGATGCAATGCGACCCCATTGCTGCAAAGTAGCAGTGGCATAGAGTGATCTATGCATTGGCCACAGTCGCCATGTTGCCTGTGCTTTATTGGTTACATTGCATGTCTCTAACCATGCCAGATTGCCAATTTTAGACAAAAGTGCAGGCCTGGTTAGCTATAGGGTCAAGCACTGCATGCAATATTATTGGGGTATATTACATGGTGCCTGAATAGACTTTTTTCATGCAAGCATGCTCAACGCGTATATTTGTGCTATTTTTATAGTACCTACAATATATGTATGTATGTATGTTTAATTAATTTCCTTAGGCAGACCCCATCACACGCTGACGGGTGCATAGGTCACTTTTTGCTGCACAGCCTTTTAAGAGTTAAGCAGTTCTCAGTTTCACCCCTTCATGCCCGCCTGGATGCACATTCCCGTCGTGGCTTTGCACCAACCTCTCTTGCTCCCCATGCACTGTGTTCTCCATAGCCAGATGGTATAGGGATGTGATGGGTGCAGTACCCACAATGTGCCAGTTCTCACCTGGGACCCCCATGCCATGTCACCCCCTCCCCATCAGGAATACTAACCTTCAAGTCCCTGTGTACAATGTCACAGGAGTGTGTGAAACAAACACTTTCTAATATCTGATGGAGACAGTGACTGTAAAACAAAAACCAGCATACCCACAGGGTACAGGAGGACGATGAAATGGGACCAGTAAGGGCACGGGTGAGAGGGATAGAAAGCATATGGCATTTGGATATATAATTGTCGAGAAAGGAAAAGGGTACAGTAGTAGGGAATTGGTGGGTGGCATGTGGAAAAGGAGAGGTGGCATTGGAGGCATAAGGAGAGGTGGCATGGGAGGCAGATCGTGCACAAGGTAAAAAGGCGGACGACAATATGCATGGTATACAGTATAAACACCACCAATATATCACAGAAAGGGAAAAGAGACGGAGGGAGAAACAGATTGAGAAAAGGAAGAAGGGGACAAGAGGAGAAAACACAGTGTCTTAACATCACAAAACATCACATTAGAATAGAGGCAGCATGCAGGACTATACAGGGACTGTGCACTACAGACAGGCTGCCTGCGGCTCTATGTGCGGATACACTATAAGTCTCAGCATGCTTTGTCACTCATCACTAGGAATACAAAAATGATTTACAAAAAAAAGACCTCATTTAACCAATATGGTGTGGAGTAAAAAAGAACTGTTGCCCATAGCAACCAGAGGCCATAACTTATTTAACAGCTACGAGCGTCTCATCTGGTTTCTGTGGGAGTTAATTGTCACAAATGGGACCCACATAACCTAATGGGTCAAAATAAAGTCAAGATAACTGGACTCTGATTTCTATGGGAAACACTTGATAGATGAGGCCTTGAAGGCCTCATTTATCCAAATTAGTAGTAAAACAGCCTTAGCAACCAATCAGAGTCCAGATTTCATTTCTCAAACTGCTGTGGGACAATGAAAGCTGTTCTCTGATTGGTTGCTATGGGCAGCAAAGACAGTGTACTGTTGGTTTTCATAAACAAGGCCCCACTGTGTATATGAATATACTTAATACTGGTGGGTGGGCAAAATGAAACTGCAGGCTCCTGGATATGGAGAAACAGTGATATCGTACTGTATTATATGTCTATTGTCAATTTGGAGGCCAAAGGAAAGTTGAATCACCTTAAAAATAGAGCAATAGCCCTTCTTATAGGAAAAATGACAGCCCCAAAATGATTAACACATTTGTATTCATTTCTGTTCAGGATATATGTATGGGATTTACACCGAGGCAAGCTAACACGTCATTGACATTGGCTGGAAGGGGATAGGGATGAGGTGTAAGGGGAAGGGTACTCTGTGTCAGGAGAGTACTCACCTTGCATCAGCTTCACTGTAATATTCTCTTGCCACAATATCCTCAAATAACTCCCCGCCTGTGACCCTGGAACAAAACACAAGTAACAGTCATGGATTATAAACACCATAAAATACCAATCAGGCAGCAGAATTTTTCTATATGAAACAGAAGGACCCCTCACTCAATTTTTTAATTTAATGAATAAACCCCTCCAATAGGCGCTGTTCCACTGATTCTGAAACAGTTTTTCTTTTCCTTCTGTGCCCCTCTGTTACAAAGTCTTCCATTCCCCCGGTAATAAATTTGCCGGTCAACCAACTGGACGTATACTACAGAACTTAGTTGACCCACACAGAAGTTTTGTGGTATATGTGGCTCCCCTGAGGCTCTGGTCTCCACAGGGTACTGCACCTCAATTAAGGTGCGGTATCCATCTCAGGTAAGGGGGGGTTAATCATCGGTGTTCCACATTCACACTCTACATACAGCTTAGGAGCCTACACACAGGGTAGGATGGCTCAGGGTAGGCAGGGGGGTGGCCATCACGATACATGGGACTTCCCTGGTCACTGAAGCCAGCCACCTGAGGGGCAGGTTTCACTTGGGGGTAGAAGGAGGCGCAAAACACTCACACAACGCAGATCAGTCGGGACCATAGTTCTGACAAGACTCCTATGGAACTCTTGAACTTTACTAGGCCGGGGGCTTGGAGCGGGAGCTTGGCCAGGGTACCTACCGTATTTTTCGCTTTATAAGACGCACCGGAATATAAGACGCACCCCAAACTTAGACATAAAAAAGGTAAAAAAAAGAAAAATGGGGTCCGTCTTATACTCCGGTGTTCTCTTACCGGAGGGGGGCAGCAGTGGTGGTGAAGCGGGGTCACAGGAGGCACAGGTTGTGCTGGCAGGCGCGGCAGGTCAGTGGCAGCGGGGTCCGTGGTTGCAGGTGCCGTGGTTGCAGGCGCGGTGGCGTCCGCGGTGGCAGGATCCGTGGGGTCCGTGGTGGCGGCAGCAGCCGTGGCGTGTGAGCCGTGCAGCAGGCCGGTGCAGTGAGTGTCCGCGGTCCCGGTTCAGTGGTGGCAGCGGCGGCGGCAACTGCTCAGTGGTGGCAGCGGCAGGGACTGCTCAGTGGTGGCAGCGGCAGGGACTGCTCAGTGGTGGCGTGTGTCCGCGGTCCCGGTTCAGTGGTGGCAGCGGCGGCGGCGGCTCAGTGGTGGGAGCGGCGGCAACTGCTCAGTGGTGGCAGCGGCAGGGACTGCTCAGTGGTGGCGTGTGTCCGCGGTCCCGGTTCAGTGGTGGCAGCGGCGGCTCAGTAGTGGGAGCGGCGGCGACGGCTCAGTGGTGGAGTGTGTCCGCGGTCCCGATTCAAGTAATGGCGCCCGGAGCGACGCATGCGCAGATGGAGCTCTCATCCAAGGGCTCCATCTGCGCACGCGCTGACTCCCGGAGCAGCGCGTGCGCAGATGGAGCTCTCATCCAAGAGCTCCACCGGCGCCATCATTTGAAAGTGGGACCGCGGACAACTGGTAAGCTGCACAGCCGCCCGCCCCGCATGCACAGAGTGGCAGCCAGCAGGCTGCCCGCCCACCCCGCGTACAAGCCGCCGGGTACCTGTGCTTGCGTGCGGTGGCAGCCGGGTACCCATGGCTGTGTGCGGGCGGCAGATGGGTGACTGTGTGAGGGCGGCAGCCGAGTACCTGCACGGGCACCCGACTGCCGCTCGCACACAGCACCCGGCTGCCGCCCGCACACAGCCATGGGTACCCGTCTGCCACCGCATGCAAGCACAGGTACCTGGCTGCCGACCCCACACAGCACCCGCTGCCGCCCGTACACAGCCACGGGTACCCGGCTGCCGCTGCATGCAAGTACAGGTACCCGGGCGCTTGCATGCAGCCACAGGCACCCGCCCGATCGCCTCAGACAGGACCCCCCCCCCCCCGCTACCGCTTTATAAGACGCACCCCCCATTTTCCTCCCAAAATTTGGGGAGGAAAAGTGCGTCTTATAAAGCGAAAAATACGGTAACTGCTGAGGAGGACATCCTAGAAATAGGACATTCTCTCCTTCTCTCTTCAAACACCGGTGGTGGCCCCAGAGACCAGCACCTGGGTACAGCATAAAATCAGTGAGCAAAAGAACCTGGAACTGAAGCTGTCGACTCAGACTCTGATTAGCGACGCCGTCGCCCCACACTCCGGCGCTCCCAAGGGACTGCCAACCCACCGTTATCCACCCGGGGCCCTCTCCGCCTGTGGGGAACGACACAATCCTGACTGCTGTAACACCTGCCCTGGGGAGGAATCCTGCAGCGGCTGCTACTCCCAGGCTGCATACAACAGGTGGCGTCACAAGAAACTTTCCCAAATACGCCGCTTCCCCCACCATTTACTGTACGCATCAGGGCAACGGAACCGGACAAGGCCACCCGTGACATCGCCTGACCTGACCCAAAATGGCCCAGCAATGACTAGGTTAACCACCTGCCCCATGGGGCACTACATATACGCCAAGTTGGTGAAAAGGGGGGACATAACTTTGGAATGGAGGGGCACAGACAAAAAAACAAACAACTTTTTACAGACTCAGTGGAGTGGCAATAATTGGAGGAGATATTCAATTTAGATTACATAATCCACTGAAAGGACATCTTTAAAGGGGACCTATGCGCAAATATCCCTTTCTATGTACAACCCCAATGAAAAAAAAAAAGTTGGGACGCTGTGTAAAATGTAAGGAGAATAGCAATACAACTATTTGTATATCTCTTATAGACATATTTTAATCACAACAGAACATAGAACACAGATCCAAAGTTAAAAGTTGCCCATTTCTCCATTTCATTAAAAAACAAACAAACAAACAAATAAAAATCATTTAGAACTTGATGGGAGCACCAAATCTCACAAAAAGTTGGGACAGGGTTAACAAAATGCTGGAAAAGTAAGTGATACTAATAGAAAACAGCTGAAGGGTCAATTTTACTCTGTTACATGACGGTATAAAAAGAGCATGTTAGAGAGGCAGAGTCTCTCAGAAGCAAAGATGGTCAGAGGTTCACCAATCTGTGAATAACTGCTTCTAAAAATTGTGCAATCATTTCAGAAAAATGGCCCTTACTGTAAAATTTCAAAGACTTAATATCCCACCAACTACAGTACATAATATTGTCAAAAGATTCAGAGATTGTGGAAAAAAAAATCCATGTGCACAACATTCAAGGCTGATGGTCAATACTGAATCTAGTGATTTATGGGGAAACAGGTGGCACTGCATTAAAAAGTCATGATTCAGTCTTGCAAATCACTGCATGGATTCATGAATATTTTCAGAAATCATTGACATATGCAGAAAAAAGAAAAGTTGAGCTCACCCAGTTCCGTATATTATTGAGGCTTGTACTCCCAGACGGTGCAAGGAAACAATAAATACGACCAAGAAATTCCAACGAAAGTAATCGATAAGGAATCCAGCATCCAAGTCCAGTGATATGATAAAATCCAAAAATGTATTTACCGTAATGTAGAAAAAACACTCCATGTTAAAAACAATATCCATATGGCAATCACAGAGGACGCGTTTCGGATATCACATCCTTATTCTACATCAGGATGTGATATCCGAAACGTGTCCTCTGTGATTGCCATATGGATCTTGTTTTTAACATGGAGTGTTTTTTCTATATTAAATATATTTTTGGATTTTATTATATCTCTGGACTTGGAGGCTGGATTCCTTCTTGATTACTTTCAGAAATCATTGTCTGTGAGCTCAGTTCGCCATGCAAACCACAAATGTAAGTTAAAGCTCTATCATGTAAAGAAGAAGCCATTCATCAACACAATCCAGAGACGCTGTTGTCTTCTCTGGGCCAAAGCACATTTAAAATGGAAGAATACAAAATGGAAAACTGTTATGTGGTCAGATTAATCAAATATTGATATTATTTATGGAAACCATGGATGCCGTGTCCTGCAGACTCAAAAGGAGAGGGACCTTCCAGCTTGTTATCGGCTCACAGTTCAAAAGCTTGCATCTCTGATGGCATGAGGTTGTATTATTGCCTGTGTTATGTGCAGTTTACATATGTTGAAAGACACTATCAACGCTGAGCATTATAAGTTTTTAGAACACCACATGTTTCCATCCAGACAATCTCTAAGCCATGTGCTGCATCCATCACAACAGCATGGTTCCATAGAACAAGAGTTCGGGTGATGAACCGGTTGCCTACAATCCAGACCTTTGACCAATAGAAAATATTTGGCGCATTATGAAACAAAAAATACGGCAAAGACCCTGGACTGTGGAGCAGCAAAATTCTACATTAAGTATGAATGGGAACACTTTCCTTTCCCAAAACTCAAGCAATTGGTCTAATCTCTTCCTTGATGTTAACAGACTGTTGTAAAAAGAAGGGATGCTGCACAATGGTAGACATGGCCCTGAGTTTATTTTTTCTAATAGAATGGAAAAATGTTTTAAGGGGATATTGTTGCTTTTTTTTTACAGTGTGCCTGAGCACTAGCAGGCACGTAGTTGGTAACTACCTGTTTGTTGTGCCCGGCACCGTTCTCCGCCGACATAGAGCAGTCAAAGACCACACCTGCTTGCAAATCTTCAGTTTCCGCTGATGTTATATCAGAGCAGTGGCATCTTTTCCGCTCTCCTATATTGATGGGGGCGCGACTGGCAACATCATGCTGATTGACAGCTGGCTCCCCACTGCCTAATTGCAGGGAGCCGTCTGTCTTGATGCCAGTAGTCACGCTCCATCGACAGAGCAGTCCGGAATAAGAATAGCTGCTCTGTTGACATAGAGCAACTGAATCGTTTAATTCTCTGTGCCGGCACCGCGTACAGCAGGCAGGTAGTTGTCTCTGATAGCCCACTACTTGCCAGTTAGTTTTTAAGCACATAGGAAAAAAAGTCCACGGACCACCCTGTTAATTTTCTGATCTATGTTCTATGTTCTGTTTAAAATACGGCTATAACAGATTTGGTTATCACTACATTTACATTTTACACAGCATTCCAAGTTTTTGGGAATTGTGGTGTAATTTGGTTTGCATATGACCTTTTTAAAAAGCATCAATGAGATTTTAGGGAACTAAAAAGACAAACAGGGAAACGGGTCCTTGTGTTTTAGAATGTCCAATAGGTGCACAAACATGGCACACAGTGCCTAATTAGGCTACACAATTGTTTATCTCCTAAGGAAAGGTGACTACCTGCCCAGGAGAATGTGCCCACTGGTGTCCTGGAAAACAAGGCCAACAATAGTCTGCGGAGGCCCCTTTTAAACCAATCGTGTTGTTCAACAATCTTATTTTTGAAATATTAGTTATGAAATACCAAGAAACTGCTGAAAAGTATACAGCCACTACTATTACAATCACAATCTCCAAAGAGTGCAAGAGTAGGAGTAACATAGAGGTCCCGATTCAACAAGAAAGGTGCGCTGGTGTAAGAGGCACTAAATTAATTCAGACGCGTATGACTCTTAAAGTGGTGGTCCACTGCTCAGCATTAGTGGCCACATTGATGTAAAGCTCATAGAGAATGCTTTTGTCAAATACCTTGTGTAATAAATTATGACTCTGAGAGGTGCTATTGTATTGTGGTCCGCTCATCCCCATCACGTGACCCCCGGGCTCCATGACCTCTGAGATTTGGAGGTGTCACGTCAACTTCCAGTTGACCATACATCAGCGAGGCCGGACCCAGTCTCCCTGAGTGACTGGGCTGTGGGCGGACTTTCACCACTCGTCACACCCCTGCATCGCTCCTGCTTGTGGCGCTCTGCAGGGAGGGAGAGAACGCAAAGAGTGCTGAGCTGTGATGAGCGGTGAAATTCCGCCCACAGCCCAGTCACTCAGGAAGACTGGGGCCGGCCTCAGTAATGTCGGGTCAACTGAAAGTTGACATGACATCAAAGGATCTCAAAGGTCATGTGATAGGGATGAGCGGACCACAATAGCGCCACTCAGTCAGAATTTACCACACAAAATATTTGAGAAAATCCTTGCTAACCTCTTGTGCGGTCTACTCGGGCAGCATTGTCGACATGATATCGGCACACTAGACATAAATAGGTTATTATATATATATACCTCTGGATATGAAGACGGTTGTTTTTTTAAGCAAACTGCAGCTGGGGGAAAGGTTTTTTAAGGCCCCACTTGCCATTCCTACATTCAGTGTAGGAACCTCCTTTTTATCAGTGCTGGACCCGCACACAGGTGTTTCTTTAAGGCCTCTTTCACACGTACGTGCCTCTGGTACGTGTATGGTCCGTTTCCTCACGTACCGGAAACACGTACACACGTAGACCTATGTCTTCCTATGGTGTCGGACACACGTATGTATTTTCGCACGGAACTGTGGCGCCCTGCCTGGACAAGCCAGGGGCAACAGGTAACAACACACACACCCCCCCACCCCCAGCAGTTCACAGCAGTCATCCCCAGTGAGACCTGATTTCTTCCCTCGGGTTCAGACAGACACACCAGGTGGGTGGAGTCAGGCAGATGGGCACGCCCACCAAGGAGTTTAGCTGGCCTGAGGCAGCAAACAACGCAGACAAGTCCAGGCAGAGGAAGAGAGAAGAGGTCTGCAGAGAGGCAGACGCAGACTGGGGCCTAGGTTGGAGCCTAGGTCCCTCGTGTAGCCAGTGAGGCAGACGGTGGTAGCCGTCTGCAGGATCCGGGAAGACAGTCTTGGTGGAACCGTAGGTAGCCGGGACAGGGTAGTGGCCCGTCCGGTACCGAAACGGGGAGCCAGCTGGAAACCGGAGCGCAGGAAGAGCGTACATGAAGGAGAAGGAAAGGACTTACACTACCAACCTGGAGTCAGGGGAAAAACACCGCAGCCGCCTGTGGGACCCGTCCATCCAGCCGTTTGTTGGACCAGAGACTCCGTGTAAATTACTGGCTGAGTGAGTACCACCGTGCTGTGCGGCACAGCGCTGCCCTCGCGACCCTGCACCTCATCAAGCCCCGTAACCCGCCTGCCATCCATCCCTACCCCTCACCGGGTCCCGGGACAACCAACCGCCCTACCCACGGAGGGGAGAACCAACATCCAAGCTGCTCCCTTTCACCGCTCCCTGGATCCCCGTCCAGAGCAGAAGTGGTGTCACAACCTCACCACAACCGTCGGTGGCGTCACGGACAATATCCCTAAACCCAAACCACCCCCTTTCACTCACGGGCGAGGAACGCCGCTCGAGTCCCCGGGATCCGGCCCACCGCTCGAGCCACCGACCGAGCAGCAGCAGCAGCAGCCGGACCAGAGCAGTGGGTGAGCGCAGCGTTCCCTCCTCCGCCTGCGACAACTTGGCGTCACGAACAGGATCTTACCGCTCTGCCGTCTGGTAGAGGTGCGCCTTGTGACCGCCGGAGGTGTCCGGCCGAAAATTTTGAGAAGCCGCCATTTTGGGCGCGAAAAATCCCCGCTCGAGCGTCTCCTCGAGCAGTGGAGGCGCAAAAGCCGAAACCCCGCCCCTGTAGAGGAGGTGCCGGAGAAACACCAAGAGGGCACGGATGGCGTTCGGCCGCATGTGAACCGTGGCTGTGGAAGCAGGGACGCCAGGACTCTGCAAGTATTTGGTTCCTGGAGCACCGTTGCACGAGATGTCCCGTCCGTCCGGCACCGCTGATGACGACGGCCCCGGCAGTCCGCCCTGCCGCGATGGAGATGACGACGGCTCCGGCAGTCCGTCCGGCTGCAACGGCAGCGAAGTACCCATCCCGTTAACAAATCTGGGCCCGTTCCTGGACTGGGGTCAAGGGGTGCTGCCCACTTCTTAGGGGCGGCATCAGGGCCAGGTTTTTGGGTGGGTGACTGAAGGACCCGTTCCGTCGTTATTATTAAAAGTGTTTTATTGTTGTTGCAACGGTTGAAGCGATATGCCTCCCGTAAGGGAAGATTGGAAAAAAAATGCTTATGTTGAAATGTTTTTACATGTTTCTTACATCTTTTTCAGTTTGTGAAAATAAAACCGGTGATGGACGGGCAGCCCGCGGACGGTCTGCATTTTACTAAGGGGAAATGTGGCGCCCTGGACAAGCCAGGGGCCACAGGTAACAACACACACACACCCCCACCCCCAGCAGTTCACAGCAGTCATCCCCAGTGAGACCTGATTTCTTCCCTCGGGTTCAGACAGACACGCCAGGTGGGCGGAGTCAGGCAGATGGGCACGCCCACCGAGGAGTTTAGCTGGCCTGAGGCAGGAAACAACGCAGACAAGTCCAGGCAGAGGAAGAGAGAGGAAGTCTGCAGAGAGGCAGACACAGACTGGGGCCTAGGTTGGAGCCTAGGTCCCTCGTGTAGCCAGTGAGGCACACGGTGGTGGCCGCCTGCAGGAGCCGGGAAGACAGTCTTGGTGGAACCGTAGGTAGCCGGGACAGGGTAGTGGCCCATCCGGTACCGAAACGGGGAGCCAGCTGTAAACCGGAGCGCAGGAAGAGCGTACATGAAGGAGAAGGAAAGGACTTACACTACCAACCTGAGGTCAGGAGAAAAACACCGCAGCCGCCTGTGGGACCCGTCCATCCAGCCGTTTGTTTGACCAGAGACTCCGTGTAAATTACTGGCTGAGTGAGTACCACCGTGCCGTGCGGCACAGCGCTGCCCCCGCGACCCTGCACCTCATCAGGCCCCGTAACCCGCCTGCCATCCATCCCTACCCCTCACCGGGCCCCGGGACAACCAACCCCCCTACCCACGGAGGGGAGAACCAACATCCAAGCTGCTCCCTGTCACCGCTCCCGGGATCCCCGTCCAGAGCAGCGGTGGTGTCACAACCTCACCACAACCGTGGGTGGCGTCACGGACAATATCCCTAAACCCAAACCACCCCCTTTCACTCACGGGTGAGGAATGCCGCTCGAGTCCCCGGGATCCGGCCCACCGCTCGAGCCACCGACCGAGCAGCAGCAGCAGCAGCTGGACCCGAGCAGTGAGTGAGCGCAGCGTCCCCTCCTCCGCCCGCGACAGAACGTGTGTCCGTTCCGTACATACGTGTGTCCGTTTGTTTCTCACGCCGACATGTCCGTTTTATCTCCGGCATCACGGGTGTCACACGGAACGCAATCGGGTCACATGTAACACACACAGACCACACGGATGTGTTCCGTGTGACACCCACCGGAGAAAAGACATGTGTCTGCGAGAAAAAAAACAAACCTTTACTCACCTTCTCCAGCCCTCCTGTCTCTGCCGCTGCTGTCACTTGCTGCCGACCGCCGCTCATTATGCTCATTTAATATTCATTTCACTGCGGCCGGAAGCAGCAGCAGCAGGGAGTCGGCAGGAACGGAGACCGAAGATCAGCACCACGGACAGCGAAGCCAGGGACAGGTGAGCAGAAAGTTCCCGTTGTCCGTGTGTTATCACGGATAACACACGGAGAACACACGTAGGCCATACACACAGCACACCGAGGGCAATACGCACCTTTGACACGTCCGTGAAACACGTGCGTGATTTTCACGGACATGTAAAAGAGGCCTAAGGAAGATGTAACAAGTACCATATATGTTATCTCCTATCTAACAGATAGAGAATAACATTCTGATCACTGGGGGTTCGATCTTGTGCTCTTAAAGATCTTTAGAACGGGGGTCCTTAGAATCCTATAGGAATGGAGTGGAGGTTGAGCATACGCCCCACAACTCCATTCATTCTCTATGGGATTCTTGGAGAAATTAATTTCAGGCATGGTAAAACTCGTCAGTGCAAACTTCAAGTTTATAGAGTTATTCTCTTGCTATTTTTGAGACAAATTTGGTGCGCTACCCAACGGTAACTCTTTTCACCCTAATAGTTCTTGCATATATAGTGGATTCGGGGAGTATTTTCTACAGTCTTTGAGAAGCCCTGCTTTCCAGGTAGTTTTTGGAGACATTGCAAGGTGGACAGATTTGCCAACGCTTCTGGGACTCTGGGAAGTACTTTTTCCCTTTTTTTTCCCCCAGGAGCTCTTTAGAGTTTCTGGAAGAATTGGCAAGTATGAACATGTAGAGTGGGATATCTATCCCCGGTTGGCCATTTAGCAGGGCTGAAAGCCAGGGGCTGAACTATAGAAGGTGCAGTGGGTTGCAGTCACACTTGGGCCCTGGAGCCAACGGGTGGCCAAAAGATCTTTGTCCCATATGAGAAGTCCAACACCATTAAATCCCTATGATGGAGGCTTTGCAGGATATTTTGAATTGGTGCCCACAAGCTTCAAGTTACACGAATGGAAATGGATGGTTTACTGGTGCAGAAGTAAATGTTTTTATATCCTTCACAAGATCTCCTTCTCTCCTCTCATCTCCTCTTCCCACAATCGCATATAAGATTTCTCCCGTGCCTCACCTATACTCTGGAACTTTCTACCCCAGCATATCAGACTCTCACCAACTGTGGAAACCTTCAAAAGGAACCTAAAAACCCACCACTTCCGACAAGCCTACAACCTGCAGTAACCCTCAGTCTACTATACCACCGCACAACCAGCTCTATCCTCACCTACTGTATCCTCACCCATCCCTTGTAGACTGTGAGCCCTCGTGGGCAGGGTCCTCTCTCCTCCTGTACCTGTCTGTGCCTTCTATTGTTCATGATGATTTTACTTGTCTATGTATGCTCCTTTTCACATGTAAAGTGCCATGGAATAAATGGCGCTATAATAATAAATAATTATAAAAATATCATCATAATAGGGTAGAATATTGCCGTGTAGAGTTCCTGAGACCTACACTTGAAACCAGAAGTTTACAATTTTAAAATTTACCAAATGCCAGAATAATGAGAGAGAGAATATTTAAGGCATTTCTATTACTTTCTGAAAACTCAAAAGTTTACATACACTATGACTTTAAACAATATGGGACAGCCCATATGATGATGTCATGTCTTTGGAAGCTTCTGATAGGTTTATTGTCAACATCTGAGTTAACTAGAGACACACCTGCGGATGTATTTTAATGCCCACCTGAAACACACTGCTTCTTTGTGTAGCATTATGGGAAAGGCAAAAGAAATCAGCCAAGATCTAGGGAGAAAATTGTGGACTTGCACAAGTTTGGTTCATCCTTGGGTGCAATTTCCAGATACCTGAAGGTGCCTCGTTCATCTGTACAAACAATTCTATGCAAATACAAACACGGGATTGTCCAGACATCATACAGCTGGAAAGAAGAAGGGTTCTGTGTACCAGTGATGAAGATGCTTTGGTCAGGCATGTGCATATCAACCCGAGAACAAAAGCAAAAGACCTTGTGAAGATACTGGCAGAAGCTGGTAAGATTGTGTCATTATCTACAGTGAAATGAACACTGTATCAACATGGGTTTAAAGGCCAGGAAAAAGCCATTATCCAAAAGAAACTAAACAGATTAATGTTTGCAAATGCACACAAGAACAAAGACCTTAATTTTTGGAGACATGCCCTGTGGTCTGATAAAACTAAAATTGAACTGTTTGGCCATAATGACCATTGTTATGTTTAGAGGAAAATGGGAGAAGCTTTGAAGCCTAAGAACACCATCCCAACTGTGAAACACGAGGGTGGCAGCATCATGTTGTGTGGTTGTTTTGGTGCAGGAAGGACTGATGCACTTCACAAAATTGTTGGCATCATGAGGAAATAAGTAGCAGTATTGAAGCAACATATCAAGACATTAGCCAGGAACTTAAAGCTTGGGCGGAAATCGGTCTTCCAAATGGACAATGACCCAAAGCATTCTGCCAAACTGGTTACTAAGTGACTTAAGGAAAACAAAGTCAATGTTTTGGAGTGGCCATCACAAAACCCTGATCTCAATCCTATTGAAAATTTATGGACAAAGCTGAAAAGTTCGATGTGAGCAAAGTGACCTACAAACATGGCTCAGTTACACCAGTTCTGTCAGGAGGAATGAGCCCAAATTCCTACCAACTATTGTGAGAAGCTTGTGGAAGAAGATCCAAAATGTTTCACCCAAGTCATACAGTTTAAGGGCAATGGTACCAAATACTAATAAAATGTGTGTAAACTTTTGACTATAGAAAGTAATAAAAAAGCCTTAAAACATTCTCTCTCTCATTATTCTGGCATTTGGCAAATACAGTGGAACCTTGCTTAACGAGAACAATCCGTTCTGGGTGTATGCTTGTTAATCAAGTTACTCGTTCAGCAAAGCAAGATTTCCCATAGGAAATCTTTGCAATGCTGACGATCCGTTCCACAACTTCTAAAATGTCCCATCCTGGTCCCCTATTCTGTCATTCCACACACGCACAAACACGCACAAACACGCACAAACACACATGCACACACGCACACACACATATTATATGCTCACCTTACCTTCCGTTCCATCGCCGGTCTGCTGGGACTTGCTGTTCTCTGGTACGGGGCCGGGCTGTGTAACGCGTTACCATAACGACGAGGCAGGAACTTCCCGGCCAGAGCGCTGACGTCAAAGGCAGAGCCGCTTGCCCGATTGGGCAGCGCTCTGCCTTTCATTAGCGGTGACAGGAAGTTCCTCCCTCGTCGCTATGGATGCAGATACACAGCGTGGACTGGAGCGGCGCAGCGCACTACAGCAACCAGGAGGCCGGCGATGAAACGAAACGTAAACATAATATGTTATATTATATGCTCACCTTACCCTTCGTTCCATCGCAGGCCTCCTGGGTCTTGTAGTTCGCCGCGAGGACGCCGCGATGTACCCGGGAACTACAAGAACCATCAGACCAGCGGTGGAACAGAAGGTAAGGTGAGCGTAATACTGTATGTGCGTGCGTGTGTGTGTGTGTGTTTGTGTGTGTTTGTGAGTACATGTGTGTGTTTGTGTGTGTTTGTGTGGACTGCAAGTGCGGGTCAGAGTGCAGTGGATGGACAAAACCGGAAGTGTGTGCGGTGAGAATTTCGCTCGTACAGCAAAGCTTTCTCGTAAATCGAGTTACAAATTTACAGAAAGCTTTGCTTGTTAAGTGAAATTCTCGTTAAGAGGGTTATTCGTTAAGCGAGGTTCCACTGTATAAATAATTTTGGTTCCTAATTGACCTAAAACGGGAAAGGTTTATTCTGATTTCATGTCAGATAATGAGAAAAACATGCAGATGTGTCTTTATAGAGAGCGGAGGGAAAAACCTGCAGATGTGACTTTGTAGATAGCGGATGGAAACTGTACTGTATATATATATATATATATACTGTGTATATATATATATATATATATATAAAGCATTGGCTATCCTGTATCTGCCTCAGTCAACATTAATAATAATAATTTTATTTATTTATATAGCGCTATTAATTCCACAGCGCTTTACATACATTGACAACACTGTCCCCATCGGGGCTCACAATCTAGAGTCCCTATCTGTATGTCTTTGGAGTGTGGGAGGAAACCAGAGACCCCGGAGGAAACCCACGCACACACTGGGAGAACATACAAACTCCTTGCAGATGGTGTCCTTGGTGGGATTTGAACCCAGGACCCCAGCGCTGCAAGACTGCAGTGCTAACCACTGAGCCACCACAAGACTGCAGTGCTAACCACTGAGCCACTGTGCAGTACAATCAGAGGTCATTGTCAATGGCCAGGAACTGGACCTCAATAAGGAGGGAAGGGGGGGGGCTGAGAATAGCTATTACTTGATAATAAAGAATTGCAGGAAGGAAAAGGTGCTGGTTCTCCGCAGGGCGGGGGCTGGGGCCCTGTCTAATTAAAGATGGTTCGGGTGCTGGTAGCTACACACTGGGTTATATATAGAATGATGAGTTCTAAAATGTGTCACTGCAGCACCTGCTTTCAATAGAAAAAGGAGGGGAGCTGCATAAATTGTGGCGGGTGGGGGCACAAAATGTGCACCGGGAGAGAACAAAGGGGTGTACATGGCAGGACGGAGGCGTACCAAGGGGTGCGTGTGTTTGAGGACTAGCACAGAACTGTGTACATGATGGAGACTGACAATCATGTGGGTGGAGGATGGAAGTGAAGAAGTAGACGTGCTCAGTAATAATAGAGAGCGGAGGAAATGCAGTGGCAGAGGTGTAGGTGGAGGGTGCTGGGCAGCAGAGACACGGTGACAGGTGTGTGCTGGAATAGCGGGGAGATGGGTGCTAAAGCTGCGGATGAGGTCAGCACAAGAATAGCAGAGGTGGCTGCAGGGGAGGATGGAGATGCAGTGAATAGCAGATACACTCATGTCTTGTCTTCATCTAACGCCCACAGAGCTGTAGCACCAAACACAGCCGGGTATATTTATAGGCTGCGTCCCCCTCCTTTGTGCCTGCACCAAAATCCTCTGCAGAAAGAGCAGCGCGGAGTGAGCTCTGCTATACACTGGAGCTTCATTCTCATATCAAAAGCCTGAAGATCAGCCATCTTGACCCACGATGCAGGGGTCTGGACGTACACGACTGCTGTATTATACTGAATGTGCTTCATTCATTTTATCCTACACATTTACCTGCCATAGATGAGATTTAGTTGTCCAAAATGACAAACTCAGCACTACGTAAATTGAAGCCTGGTTTTTGCTCCCCCATCTGAGAGCAGCATAATGTAGAGATAGAGACCCCTGATTCCAGTGATGTCTCACTTACTGAGCCGTTTGCTGTCATTTTGATAAAATCACTGTTTTCTCTGCTGCAGATCACGCAGTTATAAAGAGCTCATGAATATGCTGGACCACCTGCAACACGCCAAGTAGTCCTGTAATGATAAGCTCCTGCTGATTAACCAGTGATTTTATCAAAACTACACTAAGCAGCCCAGTAAGTGACACATCACTGGAATCAGGGGCTCTGTCCCTACGTTATGCTGCTTTCAGATTAGATTACAAAAACCTGGTGACGGATTCCCTTTAAAGTGAACCTGTCAGGTGCAATATGCACCCATACCCAGTTCTGGGTGCATATTGCTAATCCCTGCCTAACCGTCTATGACGCCCCTGGACTATTCAGGTTGTCACAGGATACTGCACAAACTGCCCTTCCCGTTCAGGACTTAACCCCCCATGGTTCTGGGTCTCTATCCTGCAGTGCTGCCTCCATCAGCATTCACAAATCCTAGATACACTTTGCACTACACCTGTCAGGCACACCAGTGGGCTGCTTAAGCCGGAGTAGGGCCACCCACCTAGGGGTCAGACAAGGAGGTGGGAGGTGTCAAGTGGAGAGACTCAAATGGTAGCCCTCAAGCAGTGAGGAGCTCTGAGGAAGCTGGGAGTTGGAGCTCCCAGAGGAGAAGAAAACTAGGTGGCAGACGGTGGTCTGGACCTAGAGGAGTCGGACCACCGGTCGCAAGGGAATTGAGTCTAGGTGCCTGGGACCCGTCGAGGAGGACGGCCGGCAGCCTGGTCCTATCACCGGTCCGGGACCGAAGGCACTACAGGGTACATGGACCCTAGGTCGGGGAGAAGCTTCAGGCAACCCGGCAATTAACCTGAGGAGAACGGGGCCTTTATGGACTGTTCCCACCAGCTCAGAGATTGGGGGCACTAGCGCAACGAGGGGGATAGGGCTTTCCTAGCAAGCAGCCCACTGAAATCCCAAGCGTGAGCTCCTGAGAGCAGGCTCCTTCACTTAGCCACAGTGGGGAGCGGGGCCTGGATAGCTCCATGCTACCGGACCACAATGGACAATCTAAAACTTAGTGCCAGGAGGCAGGTTACGGACCACCAGCAGCACTGTAGGGGACGGGACCCGGACGAGCTCCCCTCAAGAGGCAACAGCGTTCAGAGACTTGGTTTACCCTGCTGTCAGCATCTGCTTCATTGCTGAGTGAGTACCTGACTGACCCCTTCACTGCATCCCAGCACCTCCAAACAGATTTTCGGGGCCTGTCCCTACCCGTGGAGGGCAACGTCACCAAGCTGCTCCACTCCATCACCCCGGGTACTCCCAGCGGTACCAATTACCGTACACCACGGGTGGCGTCACGAACTATACGAAATCCCCTCTAAACACCCCCTTTTATATTTGAGTGTGGCCCCTAAGCCCCCGGGTCCGGAGACCCTCGAGCCACGAACGAACACCACCCCCGGATCCGAGCGGTTCGATCCGCTGCTGGGGCGGCACATGTCCCTGTATAAACTAGCATAGATAAACAGATCTTTAGAAAAAGTATTTCTAACGATGGTATAGTATATGCTAATGAGCGCGGGGACTAGTCCAAAGGGCGTTTCTCCCCTTAACTAGCTGGCCCCCTTAGCATGGTAGCACGACCATGTGGGCATACTGACATGTTAATGATACGCAGCGACGCCGCACATACCACACTGTTCATGGCGGCCGGCAGAGGATGGATGCGCACTGCGGAGAAGTCCTTCATCACCCAGCGATTTTCTGTTTTCATTTTTTGACTCCCCCTTCTTTCAAGACCCATAACGTTTTTATTTTTCTCTCAAAACAGGGTTGTTTTTTTGTGGGACGAGTTGTACTTTTGAATAAAACCATTCATTTTACCATATAGCGTACTATAAAACGAGACACAAATTCCAAGTGCGGATGAAATTACAATTCCACAATTGTTTTTTGAGTTTTTTTATTTACCCTGTTCAATATATATTAAAACAGACCTGTCAGTATGATTGCCCCGGTCAGTATGAGTTCGTAGAGACCAAACATGTATCATTTTTCTTTTATTTCATTGGTGAAAAAAGTTTATAAAAAAAAAAAAAAATAATTTGCTTTTGACGTTATTTTCCAAGACTCGTTACTTTTTCATTTTTCGGGATCTGGGTCTTTGTGACGCTTATTTTTTGCGCCGTAAGCTGATGTTTTTACTGATACCATTTTTGGGTACATGTGATGTTTTGATCGCCTCCTATTGCTTTTTATTGCAATGTTATGGCAACCAAAAAACGTTATTCTGGTGTTAATTTTTTTTTCCGTTCTGCTGTTTACCGATTGCATTCATTTATTTCATGTTTTGACAGATTGGACATTTCTGAACACAGAGATACCAAATATGTGTATTTTTTCACTGTTTTATTTTCAGTGGGGCAAAAGGGGGGTGATTTGAACTTTTATGGGTTTTTTTTTCATATTTTTCAAAATGTTCATGCTTGTGCTATTGAGGGCACATATAATGTTCTTGCACAGGAACGCTATTCTGTCTGTGTCCAACAGTGCCTTGGAGTTAGCAAAAAAAGCTCCAGCTCCATGGAGTACCTATATGACCTCATCTGTGCACCACATTGACAGGATCACTTGGAGACACCGAATTTTTAACAAGTACCCTGATGAATCCAACATTTGAAAAGGAGAGGCGAAACATGCCAGTATGAATCATAGAATCATAGAATGGTAGAGTTGGAAGGGACCTGTAGCGCCCCTGAGACCCTCAGGGCACTACAGGGAACTGCATCCTTTTAGGGATGCAGGACCTACCCCCTGGGATCTGGATTACTAGTGCCGATTCCATCAAAACACGACCAAAATCCTAGTTCTCCAGTCCATACTGGGCATAGAGGGTTGACCATGTAAGGGGATAGTCGCCATGGGAACGAATGCCTGGGTATAGTTAGCCTGGTGGTAGGGGTCAGTCAGTCAGTAGTGAGGAGAGAGTCGAGAGGTGTACCGACCCTGCAGCAGTCGAACTGCTCAGATCCGGGGTTGCTGTGGCTCGAGGGTCTCTGGACCCGGGGGATTGCGGCCACTCCAATGGAAAGGGAGTATTTACAGGGGATAAATGTTCGTGACACCACCTGCGGGTTGCGGTGAGGGGAGTACTACCGCTGCCGGATTAAGTACCGGGGCAGATGTTATGGGGGCAGCAAGGTGTCAGTCCCTCCGCAGGTAGGGAAGGCCCCGGATGGTGGGGGAAAAGCAGGGTTGGTAATCGGGTGGCTCGGCCTTGGGAAAGCAGGGTGCAGGGGTCAGATTACTCACTGCGGTAGTCTTGGTGCTGGATTAGGTGGAATAAGCAGACACTCACAAAGATGGTAAACCAAAGTCTCTAGGTACCGCAGTCTCTGTGGGGGGGAGCCCGTCCAGGTCCCGCTCCCACCGGTGTCACTTGGTAAGTCCGGAGCCCTGCCTCCGTGCACAAATTGATTTTGATTGACCGTGGTAGCCCCTCGGCTTGGAGGTTTTGGGGCCCCGCTATCCGTGTGTATGGCAGCTGTGCTCTTGATGGCTGGCACTTGGGATTTTAGTGGGTTGTGTGCTTTGGAGAACCCTATCCCCCACGTTGTGCTTATGCCTTTAATCTCTGTGCTCTTGGGGAAAGTTCATAAAGAGACTATCCTCCACAGGTTAATTATCAAGGCGCCTGAAGCTCTTCCCTGATCTAGGGTCCTGTACCCCACTGTGCTCGGTACCGGTAAGGTCATTGGGCTTTCTGGTGTCAACAGTCCTCCTAGACTGCGTCCATCACACCCCTGTCCAGTGTTCCTGATACCGGTCCCCGACTCCTGTGGTCCCGGACCACCGTCTGCGACCCAACCAGTCGCCTCCCTGGGAGCTACAACTCCCCAGCTCCTCACTCTTCGAGAGCTAACACTAAACTCTTGTCTCCCCTCCCACCAGTCTGCCTGACCCCTAGGTGGGCGGCCGTGCTCCAACTTGACCAACCCACTGGTGTGTCTGTACAGGTCATGGTGTGAGGTGTGGTTGGGATTTGTAGTGCGGATGTTAGTGACACCATTGTTGGGAACTTGGAACCATGTGGGGTAAGCCCTGCACCCTTGGTGACAGGATGCAGTTCCCTGTAGCACCCTGATGTATTCAGGGGCGCTACAGTGGCACACAGGAGAGGTGTGCGGATGTGCAGGAGCTGGGTCCGTGTAACGGTGACCCCGGGGGCACAGGAGAAAGGTCGCCAGGACGGGTACCGGAGATACCGCTGGGACCGGAGCACGCACGGGGCACAGGGCCCTAGGTCAAGCACAAGTTTTAGCCTGTTTGGCAAATACCTGCCCAGTGAGGACACCTTCACGGACTTCACCGAACCAAATAATCCGGGGGCATCAGCAGTAAACTAGGATCGGGGTTCAGACACTTACCTTCCCACAGGGTCCGCACTGCCCACTGTACGGAGAAGGAGACTGTACCCCAAAAGGACAGCCAGAGCCCCCACACGCTCCATGCTACGGGGACCCAATCAAATGAGAGTGTTGGGGACAGAGCAACCTGGGTCACTATATTGGCACTGGTCCTCCAAGGGACCTGAACCAGCAACCTCTAGGTCCACAGTGAGTAGAGACTGTTAAAGACAACCTGGTGTGGTCTCTGTTATTGTCCCCGTTACATCTCCTAGGCACAGCCCTACCTGCAGAGGGCCTACCATCACAGCTGCTACTACCACCAGCCCTGGGAGTACCAACATTCAGCAGCGGCGGTTCTCCATCCTTAACCTCAACCCGCAGGTGGCGTCACATGACAAAAAAACTCCCCTGTAAATGTGACGCCCTGGCAAAACCAGGTAGTCACACATTAGGCCCCCGCATAACACCTTCCCTCATAGGGTTACATACAGCCGACCTGAAACCCTAGTCACCCCCCTCAGGGCAAGACAGGCACACCAGTGGGTGGGACCAGGCAGTTAGAAACGCCCACCTAGGGGTCTAGACAGCCCGGGGCGTGAAAACAAGCAGTTCAAGTCTAGAGTTCAAGTTGAGAGGAGTGGAGGCTGGGGCTAGGTGTAGCTCCAGCGGATGAGAAGTTCAAGTTGAACAGTGCCAGGGTTGGAGCCCTGGTACCTGGGCTAGGTGGCAGACGGTGGTCTCCGTCGGCAGGCGACGGAAAGATTGCAGCCGGAGATCCGAGGTGGAACGGGACAGGGTCGTAGCCCGCCGGTACCGACACCAGAGACCCGACCCGGAAACCGTGCACAGAGGGGGTACTCGGACCCTGAAGCCAGGACCGGAACCAACGGCCTAGCTAATCAACCGATTGAGGGCAGGATTATAGGTCCTGTCCCAACCAAAGTCCCAAAAGCAGACAACCACCCACAGAGAGGAATAGGGCAACCGCCAGAGCCCGTACATCCCACGGGTCAGCGTCAGCGGGCACGGCTCCTCAGGTACACAAAAAGCCGGGAGCGGACTCCCGTGTTCCATACCGGGAAGTCTAAACAAACAACAGAACTAGTGCAGAGAAAAAGACAGCGACCACCAGCCCGGATGGGGAACTAGAGCACAACCGGCCGCGGCGCCGGCCACCAGCACCTTGGTTTACCAAAAGACTCATGTGATTCATTCAATTGTGAGTAACCAAACATCCCCTGGTACATCCGGGTGCGTAATCCCTTGCTATCGCCATACCCTGCACAGAGACACTGGGTCCCGGGGCAACCATCCCTACCCACTGCCATTACATCTCCCTCGGGTGTCCCACAACAGCAGCGGTGCTGTCCCATTTCACTACACACCGTGGGTGGCGTCACGAACTGAATACGGCCAAGCCTGTACAACTACGTCCCCCTTTTCATTTGGTGTGTCCGCGTGACCCCCGGGTCCAGAGAATCCCTCGAGCCACACAGCGGGTCCGGATCCGAGCAGCCCGACTGCTACAGGCGTGGGGTCGGCCCATTACAAAAGGGGCCCAGGGCACGGAACCGGGCAACGGCCACCAGAGTGACATTCCCATTTGTTACTGCCGGGGACCGAGTACCCCATATCCCTAGGCGCTACAGACCTCAAGTGCTAACGGGTCCAACTCCCTGCGAGTGAGTGCAGGCTTTTCTAAATCATCCCAGCTATATGATTATCCAGTTTCTGCTTGAAGATTTCCCTTGATTTACCTCTCGTGGTCGCCTGTTCCACTCCCTGACTGCCCTCACTGTCAGAAAGTTTTTCCTAATGTCTAATCTGAATCTCCTTCCTTTTAGTTTCATCCCATTGCTTCTTGTACTTCCTTGTGGTAATGAGAATAGGGTGGTTCCCTCTGCACTGCCTATTCCTCTCAGATATTTGTAGACCGCTATTAAGTCTCCTCTCAGCCTTCTCTTTTTCAAACTAAACATCCCTATTTCTTTTAGCTGTTCTACATATGACATGGTTTGTAGACCTACTATCTTGGTTGCTCTTCTGGATGTATGAATGTGGGCATCTGTGGATCACGAGAGCCTACACCTTTGGGTCATTTAAGAAGTATCCAAGTTAATTTATCTGTACATTTAAATGATGAGGACGTACAGTATTTGAGTTGTTCTTGTGAACCACGGTGCTTTTAGGCCCTGATTCATCATTGCCTTTCCTGTTTTTACTCTCTTTCCTGTTTTTTATTCTACTCCAGTATCCTCCTGGAGTAATTTTATGCATGTCGTCAAGCTAAAGTCCACTTTTTTTGTGACATTTTGAAAAACAAGCGGCATTTTTCTCAAAACATTTAAAAAATGGTAATGACAATTTCCACAAAATTCATGAACTCTGTCTTAATGAATTTGGTGCAATAAATGTCAGCGAATACCACAAGGCAAAAAAACCCCCAAAAGTGGCATAAAACAAAACGCAATAATTTATCCAGGTCTAAATATTTTTAAATTAAAATATTTAGTAGAGGGTTTTTTTTACAGGGGGGGCAAACAGTGAGTGGGGAAGCCATAGTGATAACCTAGGGTACCAACCTCTGTAGTCAGGGATAGGACAATAAGGATATTGGTATGGAAATTACAAACAAGTAATGACCATCATTAGTTAATGCCCCATTGTATTTATTACAGCTTTCTAACCAGCAGTCCCCTGTCATACACAGTATTGGAGGTGTCCGTATATAATGCACGACATACGCGATCTGACGCACTACCAAAAACACCACAAAAAGGGGAAAACAGTGGGGTCACGATACAACAGAGGTCTCTACCGCTAGGGACAGGGGTGAGGTGGCACCTCCTGTCCTCACCTCAAGCTGACTCCTGAGCTCCCTAGCATGCCTATACAGGTTTTTTCAACCTGTCGGTGAGCAGGATACCTTGAACCATCAGTTGGTCATAAACTCATGCTGTCTAGTCAGTAGGCCGACGAGTACACTAGACTTAACAATAAACTAATAAACACTGAGGGAAAGGAAAGACAGACGGGGGGGATTAACAGAAGGATACAAAACACCAAACTTCCCCGTAGCAGATGGACTCTAAAGTAGCAGGTGAATGGGCACAGGACAAAACCTCAGCAGTTCCTTCCACCAGGCTGGCCAAAGTAGAAATGATTCTAACAGCAGCAAGGACTGCTGGGAAGGCTCCAATATTTAACCTAAATGGGCGTGGACCCAAAGCAGCAACAGCTGACTTGCACTGCACAGAGCTGCTGGCAACAAAACCTGAAATTAACTCCTGAGACGCCAAAGGAAATTTCGTTGAAATGAGGAGACAAGATGGAGATGGGAGGCTCCAGTCCTAAGGCGGTCACTAGTCTTAAAACAGCAGGGAGACGACTGTGACATCCCCTAAGTGTGGGGATATATTGACTGCTCTAATGTCTAGACAATAAGGAAGAATGTAACCTCTAAACCGTGCGGAGCTGCCGCCCGACCACCGCGCGGAGCTGCCGCCCGACCACCGCGCGGAGCTGCCGCCCGACCACCGTGCGGAGCTGCTGCCCGACCACCGTGCGGAGCTGCTGCCCGACCACTGTGCAGAGCTGCCGCCCAACCACCGTGCGGAGCTGCCGCCCAACCACCGCGCGGAGCTGCCGCCCGACCACCGTGCGGAGCTGCTGCCCGACCACCGTGCGGAGCTGCCGCCCAATCTACACCCCACCTACTGTCTCCTCCCCATAATCCTATTGACTGTAAGCCCGCAAGGGTAGGGCCCTCTTCCCTCTGTACTAGTCTGTCTATTGTAACTTGTATATGTATTCTGTATGTAACCCACTTCTCATGTACAGCACCATGGAATCAATGGTGCTCTATAAATAAATAATAATAATAATCATCTCTAGATCCCACTATCACAATCTTAACATGTCTTATTGCTCCCCTACGTTATTATACACATTTGCTATTTTTTGGTATCTTACCCCATTTGTATATATTGTCATGTTCTGTACTGTGACATTAGACTCACCTTTTACTGAGTGTACAATAAATGCTTGTTTTCATATTTATAGTTTTGTGCTTTTTTCCATTGAAAGTCTTTATAGTCAGCACCCCAGTGTAAATTGTTTTTTTTTTGGGGGGGGGTTTGGCAGCCAGTATTTATCTAAAACATTGCTTTCGGATATATATGTACCCTAGACTACTCATTAACCAGAACACATGCATACTGCCAAGGGCCAAGGACTAGCACCATGCTGTTGTAAAACACAGTCGGACTCGTGCACAGACCTATTAGGGAAAATTGTCAGTGTTGCTAGGTTACAGGGAATTTTGCATTTACCAAATCAATGATTTGTATGTCTTCTTTCCCTTGTTTTGACATTTTGATAAAAAAAATGTTCCTGTGAGGAGTTTGAATGACTAACGGTGAACAGGTCTTACAATCTACTCATTATTATGTGTTTTTTATTTAGTTTGGGTTTTTTTTAACGGCCTTCAGCTCGATCTCGAGCCATAGCGATTTGATGGATAAACAATCTGTAGGAGGATCGATCTTGTGAAAGTCTAGATAGGTCAACCAGGGTCTTCTCCGCCATTACTTTGATTGCATCAAGCTATAAAGTTGCTGCCGGTCTTCCTTTTTGCCTTGTTCCTTCAGTTCTTCAGACCATATTTTATTATTCCAATTATATTCATCCAACCATATTATATGTATAAGTGTCTAATATATAGTACTATGATGGGCTGCTGATAAGTCTTTAGCCTTACGTAATACTCTCATATATTCATATATGTGTCCCAAGAACTTGTCTTTCAATATGAAAGGGCATCATCAAAGGAGATGACCTTCTTGGAAGCGGTGAAATACACTTGATGGTAAAGATTTCTCCTTCTTTGTTATCAGATGAATAAAGCCTCTAGTCCAGGGGTCACGAACACATGGCCTGGGGGACACGTCACCCCATGACACGCTCATCTGAAGCTCATGAGGCACTGAAGCTCCTAAGCTGTCCTAGGGCTCGATCTCGAGCCATAGCAATTTGATGGCTAAACGATCTGTAGGAGGATCAATCTTGTGCAAGTCTAGATAAGTCAACTAGAGTCTTCTCTGCCATTACTTTGATTGTATCAAGCCATCAGGTTGCTGTCGGTCTTCCTCTTTGCCTTGTTCTTTCAATTCTTCTGACCATATTTTATTCTTCCGATCATAATCTTCCAACCATATTATAGGTATAAGTGTCTAATTTATAGTGCTACATACGCCACTTTGTTCTTCTCATATATTCATACATGTGCCCCAAGAACTTGTTTTTCAATACAAGAGGACATTATCAAAGGAGATGCCCTGCTTGGGAGTGGCAAAATACAATTGATGGCAAAGGTTTCTCTTCCTTGCGATCAGATGAATAAAGCTTCTAGTCCAGGGGTCTCAAACACATAGCCTGGTGGCTGCATGTGGCCTTCTGACACTCATCTGATGCTCATGGGGCAGTGAAGCTCCCAAGATGTCCTTGGGACACCATAGAGTAGATGGAAGGAGGAGCACGTCAACGTCCCTTAATGACATCATGCCAGAGTACAGTGGGCTGGTAGTCTTCAGGACAGCTGGCTACGGTGGCCTGTAAGGCCCTGTAAGAAGCAGGGTCTAAGAAGAGAAGTAGCATGTGAACACTGAGAGGTCTAATATCCTGCAGTACAGGAGTATTGCAGGATATTAGATCAGCGACCAGACAAGTAAATGTTGCATATAGAGACTATGCAAGAAAAAGGAAAAAAAAAATTACTAAACGTTTTAAAAAAATATGCATAATAAATCATTAAAAATAATAGACAAATATTTTGCCACTGAAAGCTTAGTTTTATAAAAAAAAAAGTATATAAAAAAAATATACATATTTGTTATCGCAATCCGCGAGGTCCAGAACGATCGATAAAACTGTACAACAAACAAAACGCGTTGGCAAATAAAGAACCACCTTGTAACACAAAAGGCTTCTCAGTTACGACACCACAGTCCAAACAACACAATAGCATCCTCCTTTACTATTTTACATTTGGAAGAAGAGGTCCTCCTCAAGCCACGGGGCTGCAGCAGCAATTACATGCATCTACAGGTGTTGTGCCTTCACACAACAGAGCCAGGTGAGAGCATAGTCCCATCTTTCACTATATTACCAGGAGATATTGCTGTTCCTGTCTGCGCTTTTGTCCCCCAAACAGTTTTTCGTAATCTTGTCTTGGCTCAAAGTGAAAGGGGAGCAGGATTTTCTCTTATCTCCTTTTGAAAGAGAGAGAAAGGGGAGCACAATGTCCTCTTGACTCCTTTTCTCTCAGAGAGATAGGGGGGCATAATCCCCTCTTGTCTCCTTTTGTCCCAGAGAGATAGGGGAACATAATCCCTTCTTGTCTCATTTTGTCTCAGAGAGATAGGGGAACATAATCCCTTCTTGTCTCATTTTGTCTCAGAAAGATAGGGGAACATAATCCCTTCTTGTCTCATTTTGTCTCAGAAAGATAGGGGAACATAATCCCCTTGTCTCCTTTTGTCTCAAAGTGATGGGGGAGCATAATCCCCTCTTGTCTCAGAAAGATAGGGGAGCATAATCCCCTTCTGTCTCCTTTTGTCTCAGAGAGATAGGGGAGCATAATCCCCTTTTGTCTCAGAGAGATAGGGGAGCATAATCCCCTCTTGTCTCCTTTTGTCTCAGAGAGATAGGGGAGTGTGGCACCCCTGTGGCTTCAGGCGCCACAGGGTACTGCACCTCACCTGAGGTGCAGTTTTCATCTCGGATACAGAGGAGGTCATCACCGGTAAACAACCACCACAACACATCCAACACATAACATGGGAGCTCTGTCACTGAGACTGAGCCAGGGTAGGTGCCAGGGGTGGCCATCACGAGGTAGGGGACCTCTTGCCCACTAGTTCAGCAACCCGGAAGGTGATGCACCTGCAGGGAAAGTGAGGAGCCATCTCACACAGCAGTTAGTTAGCTCTGGGCACAGCAAGCGCCAGGTCGCACTCAGGAAGAGACAACAGTCAGGAGTGACAAGGACAGACAGGGGCCCATGGTCCGGAGCTGAAGGCTCGACCCGAGTTCTTAGGAAGAAGGAGGATCCCAGGATTCACAGGGAGTGCAGCAGGCACCCATGACCTGTTCCACGGCCCTGGAGCTGGGTGGAGGGAAGACCACTGGAAAGGACACATAGAAGGAAACACCGGCCTTGACCTCTGAACTATCCGGGATCAACTGGAGCCCATTGTAGCGGAACACGCTGCTCCAAAGGCGGTGTGACACCAGTGAGTAAAGAACTTGAACTGCAGCCTCTGTGTCGTCCCATCATTGCCGACGCTCCCGTCATCGCGCCCCTGCACCATAGGCGACTACTACTACCAACATCCTCCCTGGGGCCTAGCTCTGCCTGTGGAGAGCTGCAACACCTGAGCTGCGTCACCATCTGCCCCAGAAGAGAGACTTTCCGCAGCGGCGGCTAATAACTGGCCGCATACCTGAGGTGGCATCACGAATAACAACTTCCATCATCTCCATCCCCATCTTTATTGACATCGCCGGAGTCACGAAACGGTGCAAGGCCGCTGTGACATCCCAAACCGACACCGGACCGATGACGAGTAACCCCCAAGACCCCGTGGGTGCGTCAGGAGCATAATCCCCTTTTGTCTCAGAAAGATAGGGGAGCATAATCCCCTCTTCTCTCCTTTTGTCTCAGAGAGATAGGGGACCATAATCCCCTCTTGTCTCAGAAAGATAGAAGAGCATAATTCCCCCCTAAACTAGGGGAGTAGCTCCTCTCTACTCACTGGCTTAGAGGCAGCTGAAAACTACAAATTCATCCTGCACATGGGGAAAAAAGTAAAAAAAAAAAAATCAGATCAAGGTGAAATAATTGCAAAAAATAGTGTTTTCCTTGTCTACACGCACATATTCTAACATATTCTAAAAAGTCACTTGAACACATAGGTACAGTGCCTTGCAAAAGTATTCAGCCCCCTTGAATTTTTCAACCTTTCCCACATTTCAGGCTTCAAACATAAAGATAAAAATGGTAATGTTATGGTGAAGAATCAACAACAAGTGGGACACAATTGTGAAGGTGAACGAAATGTATTGCTTATTTTAAACTTTTTTTAAAAAAAAATAAATAACTGAAAATTGGAGCGTGCAATATTATTCGTCCCCTTTAAGTTAATACTTTGTAGCGCCACCTTTTGCTGCGATTACAGCTGCAGTCTCTTGGGGTATGTCTCTATCAGTTTTGCACATCAAGAGACTGAAATTCTTGCCCATTCTTCCTTTGCAAACAGCTGGAGCTGAGTGAGGTTGGATGGAGAGCGTTTGTGAACAGCAGTTTTCAGCTCTTTCCACAGATTCTCGATTGGGTTCAGGTCTGGACTGTAACTTGGCCATTCTAACACCTGGATACGTTTATTTGTGAACCATTCCATTGTAGATTTTGCTTTATGTTTGGGATCATTCTCTTGTTGGAAGACAAATCTCCGTCCCAGTCTCAGGTCTTTTGCAGACTCCCAACAGATTTTCTTCAAGAATGGTTCTGTATTTGGCTCCATCCATCTTCCCATCAATTTTAACCATCTTCCCTGTCCCTGCTGAAGAAAAACAGGCCCAAACAGGCCCAAACCATAATGCTGCCACCACCATGTTTGACAGTGGGGATGGTGTGTTCAGGGTGATGAGCTGTGTTGCTTTTATGCCAAACATATCATTTGGCATTGTGCCCAAATAGTTCCATTTTGGTTTCATCTAACCAGAGCACCTTCTTCCACATGTTTGATGTGTCTCCCAGGTGGCTTGTGGCAAACTTTAAATCACACTTTTTATGGATATCTTTGAGAAATGGCTTTCTCCTTGCCACTCTTCCATAAAGGCCAGATTTGTGCATTGTACGACTGATTTGTTGTCCTATGGACAGACTCTCCCACCTCAGCTGTAGATCTCTGCAGTTTATCCAGAGTGATCATGGGCCTCTTGGCTGCATCTCTGATCAGTCTTTTCTTTGTTTGAAATGAAAGTTTGGCTGGACGGCCGGGTCTTGGTAGATTTGTAGTGGTGTGATACTCCTTCCATTTCAATATGATCGCTTGCACAGTGCTCCTTGGGATGTTTAAAGTTTTGGAAATCTTTTTGTAATTAAAACAGGCTTTAAACTTCTCCACAACAGTATCACGGACCTGCCTATTGTGTTCCTTGGTCTTCATGATGCTATCTGTGCTTTAAACAGAACACTGAGACTATCACAGAGCAGGTGCATTAATACGGAGACTTGATTACACACAGGGGCTTATATTTATCATCATCAGTCATTTGGGACAACATTGGATCATTCAGAGATCCTCAATGAACTTCTGGAGTGAGTTTGCTGCACTGAAAGTAAAGGGGATGAATAATATTGCATGCCTCAATTTTCAGTTATTTTTTTTAAAAAAAGTTTAAAATAAGCAATAAATATCGTTCAACCTCACGATTGTGTCCCACTTGTTGTTGATTCTTCACCATTACATTAGCATTTTTATCTTTATGTTTGAAGCCTGAAATGTGGGAGAAGGTTGAAAAATTCAAGGGGGCCGAATACTGTATATAGTGTGATAGCCAAATATATGCCGAAAGGAGGGAGAACTCTTCTTGCATGAGACAAGTATAATGCAGGCTCCTTTTGGTCTCTAAGCTACGAGGTTAGTATTGCTTTATTTTAGCCACAATATAATGTAACTCACTACTTTTCATCATATTAGAATACATGAATTTACATGAAGTGACATGTTGAGAATTGCAATACAAACCGTTAATTGCCACGGAAGCAATGATTAAAAACCTGATTTACATGTGGTTAGGAGGCTGATAAAATATTCACTGGTGGTCCCTGAAGACCACCTGTACACAGAATTTTTTTTGTTGTTCATTTGCTTCCTAAATAAAAGTAAAGTTAAATGGCTTGTCCAGTGAAAATAAGTGAAAACACAGGATAGGTGATAACACTAGATCTCTCTGAAGCCAAGACGCGTACACCCGGCTTCATAGTGTGCATGACCGGAAGTGCCGGGACTTCTGATCGTGCGCACTGAGACTAAACCCAGCATCTGAAGCATTGACAGCTTACACAGGTACGCGCATCACCGCTGATGACACTGGGCATTGAATAGCATCTTAGCATGTCCCTGTGGGTGTGCTAACATGCTAAGAGGGTGGACTAGTCATAACGCACTTGTGACTAGTCCCTGTGCTCATTAGCATATGATAAAAGATCTTTAGAAATACTCTTTCTAAAGATCCCTTTATCTATGCTACTAGATACAGGGACAGTTAGGCAGAGATTAGAAATATGCACCCAGAACTGCTCGTGGTTCTGGGTGCATATTTGACCTGACAGGTTCCCTTTAAATGTAAGCTGCCTGACCTCTGTCTAAGGCCATGTGCGCACTTTGCGTCCAGTAACTTGCAGAAATGAATGCATCCTCTGGCAGAATTTGTCATTGTCAAATTTGGTTTTCACCACAAAAACGCAAGAAATACGCATGCGTTTTTCTTGCGTTTTTTCCGCATTTTGACCGCGTTTTACATGCATTTTCAGTGCTTAAAATGGGATGCATTTTCAATACAAAGACACTACTAAATAAAGTTTGAACATTAAAACACTAGGAAAAAAGTGGAAAAAAAAATTAAACCCTTTAAGTCATACACTATAATGATAATTTTCCAAAAATGATAATTGAAATTTAATAATTATGTTCTAAATAAAGTAAAATTATTGTTTGACTCTTTTTTTTTTTGAGTCGGGCTGTATGTGAGGGCAAAAGGAAAGCTCTTGACCTCACTATAATGCCAAAAACGCATGCTTTGATTTTGACAAAAAAGCATGCGTTTTGCATCAAAAAAGCATGTAAAACGCCAGAAATTTTGATTTAGGATGCGTTTTTATAATTCTCATTGACTTCTATGTTACCAAAACGCTGCCAAAATGGCAAAAACAATTGACATGCTGCTTCTTCAAACGCAGAGATTTTGACACATTTTTTACACAAAAAACACAGCGTTTTTTTATGCATAGTGCACACAAGAAAGCCCTATTTTCCATATACTTTGCTTGGAAATCAAAACGCATGCATTTTTTTTAATTAAAATGCTGCAGTTAAAAACGCTGTGGAAATGCATGAAAAAACGCAACGTGCGCATATGGCCTTATACTCACCTTCCAGTGCCTTCATTTATTTTCACAGACACTCCCATCAGTCGCCATCACTTTATAACCTGCCAATACATCCAGTGTTTCATGGAGCACGCCGGAGGTCACAAATCATTATTGATACAAGTCTATGAGAGCCTCGTTCTGGCTTTCATAGACTTGCATTGTTAGCTTGTGACGTAACTTCTGACTTCCGACCAGTCAGAAGTTAGGGGCACAAGATGGTACCATGGGACTGGAGCGACGCTGAGAAAGGCTGAAAACGCCAGTGCATGAGTATAAGAAAGGGGGCAAGGGTCTTAAATTTAAAGCACCACTCCAGCGCAGATAACAAAATTCTGCAGTGGTGCTTTAGCAAAAAGTAACCATCAAAATATGTAAAAATGTTTGTTTATATATTAAAGCTATCCGTAGCCTTTAAAACAAAAACTACGACGTTAGCTCTAGTTGCCAGTATTTTGACTAAAGCGAGCTTTACACGCAGCGATATCGCTAGCGTGCATACCCGCCCCCGTCGATTGTGCGTCACGGGCAAATCGCTGCCCGTGGCGCACAACATCGCTTACACCCGTCACATTACTTACCTGCCTAGCGACGCCGCTGTGACCAGCGAACCGCCTCCTTTGTAAGGGTCCGGTTCGTGCGACGTCACAGCGGCGTCAGTAAGCGGCCGCCCAATAGAAGTGGAGGGGTGGAGATGAGCGGGACGAATTTCCCGCCCACCTCCTTCCTTCCTCATTGTGTGTGACCGCAGGTAAGGAGATGTTCCTCGTCCCTGCGGTGTCACATGTAGCGATGTGTGCTGCCGCAGGAACGACGAACAACCTGCGTCCTGCAGCAGCAACGATAATCGGGAAAGGAACGACTGGACAGCGATCAACGATATGGTGAGTATTTTTGATCGTTACCGGTCGTTCCTGCGGTGTCACATGCAACGACGTCGCTAACGAGGACGGATGTGCGTCACGAATTCCGTGACCCCAACGACATCTCGTTAGCGATGTCGTTGCGTGTAAAGCCCGCTTTAGCGGGTATTCATGTCATATTAGGTAGTGGCAAATTCCTAGGATGTGTTTTTATGATTTGTGCCATAGGTTCTAAGGATGAAGTGGCAGTAGTGGTGTTTCAGGGCTGAGTCCCTTTCACAATGTTTCAAGGAAACGGCGGAAACCTCATTACTTGAGTGGAGCTGAGCTGCGGTGCATGATAGGGAATGCCCCTGAGAAGTGGAAAAACTATGACTGGAATGGAGCGCTGCAGCCCCTCATTCAAAACATTGGTGGCGTATCTGGTATTGGTCAACTACCATTAAGTGATGGCACTTTTGCTGTGATTGCATTAAAAAAAAAGCAGCACAAATGCAAAGTGTGAACTCTGCCTAATCCAAGTCAATAAACAGCCCATTTATATTCAATTGTATTATCAATTCAATTGTTTCTAAGATATTGTAATAACAATATATTTATGGTAAAAAATAATAGATTCCTCAACATTGAAAATGTAATTCTAAAGGCTGCTTTACACGAGACGATCTATCGTGCGGTAGATCGTCGGGGTCACGGTTTTTGTGACGCACATCCGGCATCGCTTGCGGCGTCGGGCTGTGTGACACCTCCGAGTGACGCAGTATCGCTCACAAATCGTGAGTCGTGTACTCGTCGCTCGGTTTCATAATCTCGTTTAATTAAAACGGCGCTGGTTGCTCATCGTTCCCGGGGTAGCACACGCCGCTCCATGTGACACCCCGGGAACGATGAACAGCAGCTTACCTCCGTCCCGCGGCACCCGCCGGCTATGCGGAAGGAAGGAGGTGGGCGGGATGTTTACGTCCCGCTCATCTCCGCCCCTCCGCTTCTATTAGCCGGCCGCTGTGTGACGTCGCTGTGACGCCGAACGTCCCTCCCCCTTCAGGAAGAAGATGTTCGCCGCCCACAGCGACGTCGCTCAGCAGGTAAGTGCGTGTGATGGGGGTTAACGACTTTGTGCGCCACGGGCAACTAATTGCCCGTGACGCACAAACGACGGGGGTGGGTACGATCGATCGTGAAATTGCACGATAGATCGTACCGTTTAAAGCAGGCTTAAGAAGGAAAAGTCATGGAGATATAGAAATCACAGGCTGAATAGACATGTTAATGATATACAAATACTAAAAATAGAAATCACAGGATGAATAGACATGTTAATGATATACAAATGCTAAAAAAATGGAAAAAAAATTTTCTAAACATTTAGAATTTTTCAATATTGAGTATGAGCGCCACATGCAGAAATCCCTGTACATACACACCTAGGCTTCTATCAGTGAGGTGACTAATGGTAGTCTGACGAATCTTCTGCTGCACTGAATTCACTTGGGTAAATTATCAATATCCGCCGCTGGCAGCTACTTACTTTTGCAGGTGCCGATCATGAGTTGTGATAAATGGGAGACAAGTTTGGAGACACTGCAGGCCATGGTAGCACGTTTAGGCCACGCAGGCTGCTCACAGTAACCCAAGTAACATGTGGCCTGGCATTGTCATGTTGAAAAATAGCTCCTGAGACACTCTGAAGAAGTGGCCATATCACTGGTTCCACTAAATCTAAGTAATACCAAGCTGTCCTCTGTGCCCTTTGTTTTTCCCTCTGCATAACTGATCTCCCGGCATCTGACTTCGGTTCTGTTTTCTGATCTGATTTTGATCTTCCCTTTGCAGTGACTTGACTTTCCTGACTAGACCCTGACTGTTTGACTACTCTATTGCCCCCTGGTGGTTCGCCTGGGAACTGCCTGCTGGAGTTACTCTGCTGTACTTCAGCCTCCTTTTTGTTACAGTGTCACTTTGACTCTCCTTCACTACTCTGCTGCCACCTAGTGGGGAATACGCTGTACTACTTCTTACCAGCCCTTTGTACAGCGTGACACATGGTATCACTACCAAATCATGACTAAAATTAACCACCATACCATTGATAAATATCACCACCATACTGTGACTAAATAAAAGCACCAATCCATGGCTAAATATCACCACCATACTGTGACTAAATATCGCCACCACGTCATTACTAAATATCACCACCATACTGTGACTAAATATCGCCACCATGTCATTACTAAATATCACCACCATACCATTGCTAAATATCGCCACCATACCATGACTAAATAAAACCACCATACCGTGACTATATAACACCACCATACCATACTTTATAAGGTTTATTCCCAGAATTGAATGTTAACCCTTATCGGTTGTTAGGAGCCGTAATCCCAGAAACAGGGACGCGTTCCCACACATAAGCAGGCAGCTGAGCGTCTTTGTGGTGTTATCAGTATATTCACTTAATAATAGGAACTCCACATATTAACTAAGACAGACATGACGGGGGCGACAGATTCTCTTTAATTTGGTATAAAAATAGCATTTTTTTTTTTATTTTATTTGAAGTGGTAATGATAAAATTAACCAATTACTTACAGGTCGAAAATGAGATAGTGGAACCCTTCTTCTGATATACTGTCATGGAGGCGTACTAGAAAGGGAAGAGACAATTAGGATTAGAGCTGAGACAGCAATTATTGATGTATTGTGTTACATTGCCAACCTCAAAATAGCCATTATTATGACCGAATCCTGCTGATCTGGTTCTGGTATTCTCCAGCAAGAGAAACCAAAGAAGGAAACTGATACTAGAACTGATCCCATGTTTTGCTATGGAAGCAGTTTTGACCTTTTTTTTGCATCATTTGTGATATTTCCACAAATAGTCGTTCATAAACCAACTCAACACAGAGGAACCAGCTCCATACATTGCCAGTAGGTACATAAAATCCATAAAATCTATCTGCAGAGGGAGTATTTGCAGTTACAGGATGGGCTAATCATTCCTCTATGAAGGCTATAAAGGTTCTCCAGAGCACGCAGGTAGATACGCATTGGGGTAAAGCAGTAAAGTTGGCCATACCTGACAATTTCGGAGCGACAGTATGACCATATAACAAATAATGTGGCCTCTCGACTCTCCCTCTACAGATGATGTTATAGTAGAGGATTGGACATGTTGAATTTATATGACCCATCCTTTTGTTGTTTTCCTTGGGGGTAGGCTGTCGTCAGAGGTGCCTAGTAGAGGCTTTCCCTCCTTCCTCCATATGAAAGGCATTTATGTTTAGCCAAGTGTGTATGTCTATGGGGCGCCTCGAGAGCCAGCCGATTACATGCTATGTTCGGCCAAAAATTATCTAACGTGTATGGCAACCTTAAGGGTCTGTACATTATGGGTCTCCAAGTAGGGCTGGACATTCACATTAGAGAGCTGTCATCTTACAGTTATCCCTCCCGATCCCCCCCTTTATATTTATACATGCCCAGCCAGGCATGCATGTGTTCCCAGTAGAAAGAAGGGAGTAAGGGGTACTTTGCACGCTGCGACATCGCTAGCCGATGATAGCGATGCCAAGCGCGATAGTACCCGCCCCCGTCGCACATGCGATATCTTGTGATAGCTGCTGTAGCGAACATTATCGCTACGGCAGCTTCACACGCACTTACCTGCCTTGCGACGTTGCTCTGGCCGGCAACCTGCCTCCTTCCTAAGGGGGCGGGTCGTACGGCGTCACAGCGATGTCACATGGCAGGCGGCCAATAGAAGCGGAGGGGCGGAGATGAGCGGGACGTAAACATCCCGCCCACCTTCTTCCTTCCGCGTTGGCGGTGGAGGCAGGTAAGGAGATGTTCCTCGCTCCTGCGGCTTCACACACAGCGATATGTGCTGCCGCAGGAACGAGGAACAACATCATATCTCCTATTGGTGCAACATTATGGAAATGTCCGACACTACATAGATCACCGATTTTCGACCCTTTTGCGATCGTTTATCGGCGGATCTAGGCTTTACACGTTGCGACGTCGTTACCGGCGCCGAATGTGCGTCACTTTCGATTTGAACCCGACAATATCGCAGTAGCGATGTCGCAACGTGCAAAGTACCCCTAAAAGTCTCTGTCAGATTTCATTGTCAGTGGCCAATGGTGTAACTTGAAACTCGTGGCTTCCAATGCAAAATCTCCAATGGGGCCCCCAACCATCACAGGTCTTTAATAGTAATAGTCTTTTCATATGTCTCAAAGAGACCATTTGGGCCACCTTGGCTCCAGGATACTGGTGTGATTACAGCTCCTGCACCAACTATGGCTATGCCCCTGGCGATGGCATACCCCGTTGCAAACGAAAGAATTGAGCAGTGAAAAACCAACTGCTGATTTTTTACTGATATTGGCATCAGGGGGGAGTTGGGAGGTCTCCATAAACATTACCTGAAATCCTCAGGTTTAGCACATACTGTACATCTGACCAGAATGAGTAAGATTTGGTGAAATGGTGAATCAGCCCAATAAAAAAAGGTGTTAATGGTCTTACCAATATTTGGGTGCTTTAAGAGGCGGCAGATCCGGGCTTCTCGCTCTAGTTTCTGATGATCTGTATAGTGAGAAGAGAGCTCAGGTTAGCACAGAGGCTCCAGGCAGATTGAGGGTCTGTAGGCCAAGATCCACATTGTGCACATTATAAACAACAGCTATTTGACACAAGACAACAGATAGCATACTTCTCCACTTCAGAGTTAGGATGGACGCTTTGTATCAGGAAAATTTGTACTGAGTGGAATATATAGTGGAAGAAGATCTGAAATAATTGAAGGGGGACGTTGTAGATAGAGGGCTGAATACAGATATACAGAAGACATTGGAGAGAGGATGGTGGAGATGACAATGGTTCCTTCACCTACACCACTAAAGGTGCTCCAATATCCCCATAATACTATATATTATTTTAAGCAGGTACTAACTATACCCATACCATTAATTTCCAACCATATACTGGACAGGGTAGTCATAAATAGTATAATAGGTCATTATTTCTAATCTCAGCTTGCACACTACCCATCAGTCATCGATAGTTAGATCCTAACCTTCATCTATAAAAACCAAGGCGGAAGCTTCATCTTTACATAAACCCCATAGTCATCTCCAGAGGAAAAATACACAAGCAAGATTTACAAAAAGATCATTAAAGAAACACCTGTTTAAGTTTATTAGAATAAAAACAGGAGAGGTGATCTACTTCTGTCATCTTAAAGGAGGAACTAAAGTTACTACTACAAAACCCTGCTCACCACCTTCTAATTGTCCATCAGTTATTATAGGAGGAGTCTTCTACATGTTGTCCTTGTGTGTTCCAAACAGATAGAATTCAGATAATTATGGGTTAGGATGAGCTTTGGCACCAATATATGAAAACTGTAAGAATAAATGGATCCCTGAGGAAGCCAGTCTATTGCGAAACGTCTTGGAAATTCTGTGTATTAGCAACCCTTTTTTAACTCATTATTGTTTGAACCTGATTGGGAATCTTTTTTTTTTTTTTTACATCTTGGTTACCTTAGTGGTACTTTTGTCTATTTTGTACATTTGGTCATCACCTATGTTTATCACTGATATACCGGTACTCCCTTGCAGTGTTTACCAGCTGCAATTCTCAAGACCCACCAACATGTCATGTTTTCAGGATTTCCTTAGTAATCCACAGATGGAAATATCACTCGGTCAGCACTAAGGGTGGCTTTACATGCTGCGATATCCGGCCCGATATCGCTAGCATGACACCCGCCCCCATCGTTTGTGCGCGACGGGCATGCCTGTCGCGCACAAAATCGCGCACCCCCACCACACATACTTACCTGTCCTTCGACGTCGCTGTCACCGGCGAACCGCCTCCTTTCTAAGGGGGCGGTCCGTTTGGCGTCACAGTGACGTCACTAAGCAGCCGCCCAATGTAAGCGGAGGGGCGGAGATGAGCGGGACGTAATATCCCGCCCATCTCCTTCCTTCTGCATTGTGGCCGGAGGCAGGTAAGGAGATGATCCTCGTTCCTGCGGCGTCACACGTAGCGATGTGTGCTGCTGCAGGGACGAGGATCAACTTCGCCCCTGCGACAGCAGCGATAATTGGGAGAGGACCCCCATGTCAACGAGGAGCGATTTTGGACGTTTTTTCAACGATCCAAAATCGCTCCTAGGAGTCACACACTACGACATCGCTACAGCGGCCGGATGTGCGTCACAAAATCCGTGACCCCAACGAGATCGCTGTAGCAAAATCGTAGCGTGTAAAGCCCGCTTAAGGAAATTTTGAACACTTGATCTGTTGGTGGCTCTTGAGCAATGGAGTGGGGGAAAACTGCTTTAGTATGTAATAGTATATGCCTCTTACATACAGTATAGCGCCTCTTAATACAGTTGGTCCCTTGTGTTTGTATGCAAGCAATTGGATGAATTTTTATGAATGTTTTGTATCCTAAATGTTAAATAAATCTATCTTTTTATTTTTTATTAAATAGCATTTGTTCCTAAAGCACTTTGTATAAACTGCAATGCACAGACCAGCCGTTATTCTCCTGACCCGAACTTGACAGCCATTAGGCTATGTGCCCACGGGACTATGTACCCGTGGATATATCCGCAGGTACGTCTGCAGGTTTCCCGCAGCTGATCCCCAGAATCTGCAGCAATACATATGTCGCGGGCGGGGAGGGCGCTGCGCTCACCCACTGCTCGGGTCCGTCTGCTGCTGCTGCTTGCTCGGTCGGTGGCTCGGTGGCTCGAGCGGTGGGCCGGATCCCGGGTACTCGAGCGGCGCTCCTCGCCCGTGAGTGAAAGGGGTGGTTTGGTTTAGGGATATTGTCCGTGACGCCACCCACGATTTGTGGTGAGGTTGGGACACCACCGCTGCTCTGTACGGGGATCCCGAGAGCGATGACAGGGAGCAGCTGAGATGTTTTCTTCCCTCCGTGGGTAGGGGGGGGTTTGGTGGTCCCGGGGCCCGGTGGTGGAGGTCGGAAGGTGGGTTGAGGGGCTTGGCCGGGTGCAGGGTCGCGGGGCAGCGCTGTGCCAGACGGCACGGTGGTACTTACTCAGCCAGTAACGCACACGGAGTCTCTGGTAAAACAAACGGCTGGATGGACGAGTCCCACAGATGGCTGCGGTGTTTTTCCTGACCCCAGGTTGGTAGTGTAAGTCCTTTCCTGCAACTTCTTGTACGCTCCTCCTGTGCTCCGGTTTCCAGCTGGCTCCCCGGTTCGGTACCGGTGGGCCACCGCCCAACCCCGGCTGCCTACGGTTCCACCAAGACTGTCTTCCCGGCTCCCGCAGACAGCCACTACCGTCTGCCTGACTGCTACACGAGGGCCCTAGGCTCCAACCTAGGCCCCCGTCTGCTTCTGCCACTTTGCACACCTCCTCTCCCTTCCTCTCTCTGCCTGGACTTGTCTGGGTTGTTTCCTGCCTCAGACCAGCTAGACTCCTCGGTGGGCATGTCCATCTGCCTGACTCCGCCCACCTGGTGTGTCTGTCTGAACCCGAGGGAGGAAATCAGGTCTCACTGGAGATGACTGCTGTGACCTGCTGGGGGTGGGGGTGTGTGTGTGTTGTTACCTGTGGCCCCTGGCTAGTCCAGGGCGCCACACATAGCTGCGGGATTCCAGTGATATATCTTCGGTAAACATGCGGACATTCGTGCGACTTACCTGCGTAAGTCCCGGCCTCTTTCCCCATAGTGGAGGGCCAGGGATTCCGCAGGTATTTCCATAGGAATAATTGACATGCAGTTACGTGCGGCTGCGGGACATCTGCAGCATGTTCCGCAGCCGCACATACCACAGCATGGACATAGACACTCCCCATGTCCCATAGGATAACATGGGGAGTGTCTGTACTTGCTCAAACCTGCGGATTTATCTAGAAAATCCAGATAAATGCACAGGTTTTCCGCGGCAAAATCCGCAGGTACATTGTCCCATGGGCACATAGCCTTAAAGGCATATATGAGGCTGTTGAGTTCTGGATGGGAGACCAACCACCAATCTTTACAAAGTCAGAGTTTCAGGGACGTATGATTTTGCCAGTAGATGACATAGTATTTATATTCATCACAACTCAGCATGCCGCATAGTCCTGACTCCCACCATTTATATTAACATATGCATACCTATATACACTTTACAACTGATTAGCAATGATGTTAAAACTATTGGCAGGTGAAGGGAGTAAAGGGTGCTTTACACGCTTCAATCTTGCTAGCGAGCATACCCGCCCCCGTCGGTTGTGCGACACGGGCAAATCGCTGCCCGTGGCGCACAACCTCATTAGTCCCCGTCACACGCACATACCTGCCCTGCGACGTCGCTCTGGCTGGCAAACCGCCTCCTTTCTAAGGGGGCTGTTTGTGCGGCGTCACAGCGACATCACACAGCAGCCGTCCAATAGAAGCGGAGGGGTGGAGATGAGCGGGACGTAACATCCCGCCCACCTCCTTCCTTCCGCATTGCCGGTGGAGGCAGGTAAGGAGATGTTCGTCACTCCTGCGGTGTCACACATAGTGATGTGTGGTGCCGCAGGAACGACGAACAACATCGTAATGGCAGCAGCAACGATATTAAGGAAATGAGCGACGTGTCAACAAGCATCGATTTTTCACGTTTTTGTGCTCGTTGATCGTCGCTCATTGGTGTCACACGCTGCGATGTCGGTAACGACGCCGGATGTGCGTCACTACCGACTTGACCCCAACGATATATTGTTACCGATATTGCAGTGTCTAAAGCACCCTTAACACTGATATTTTCAACTTCAAGGGAACAGTCACTTCTTCAAGTTGATGTATTGGATGCATGAATAATAGGCAAGGGCAAAATTGTAATGGCTAGATGACTGGGTCACAGCATGTCCAAAAGAGGTCCAAGCCAGGAGAATAGAAGTACGCAATAGCACGTTTGAAAGACTTGGTTATATTAATAGATCACAGACTGCACATGAGTCAAAAGTGTGATGCAGCAGCAAAAAAACAAACAGTTCTGGGCTTTATTAAGAGAAGCACAAAGTCTAGATCACAAGAAGTAATTATCCCCCTCTACTCCTCTTTGGTCAGACCTCATCTTGAATACTGTGTCCAGTTCTGGGTACCACATTTTAAAAAAAGGCATCAAAAACTGGGGCAAGTTCAGAGAAGAGCGACCAAAATGGTGAGCGGAGTGCAAACTATGTCCTACGAGGAACAGTTAGAGGATCTGGCAATGTTTAGCTTGCAAAAAAGAAGGCTGAGGGGAGACTTAATATTTATCTACAAATATCTGAAGAGATGTCATAGTTTAAAGGGATCATACTTGTTCTCATTTGTACATGGAAACACGAGAAGTAATGGAATGAAACTGAAAGGGAAAAGATACAGAATAGATATTTGTTAAAACTTTTTGACAGAGAGGGTGATCAATAAGTGGAACAGGTTGCCATGAGAGGTGGTGAGTTCTTCAGTGGAAGTCTTCAACCAGAGGCTGGATAGACATCTGTTTGGGATATATTTTGTGAATCCTGAGTAGGGGGTTGGACACGATGACCCTGGAGGTCACTTTCAACTCTAACATTCTACAATTCTATTCTTCTATGAGAACGAGTGGACTGAAAAATAATCTACATATCTCATTCTGATGGAGCATCTGTGGGACGTGCAGGATATGCAACAAGTCTAATCCGTTCAGGCCACACTTCCAGGTGGATTTATTGTTATGGTTGATCAGTTTATACATTATACTAATATATGTCACAAAATGTATATGGCACAAAACAATATAGTATACATTATGCTGCCATGCTAATATGCATTATGCCTCATTACAATTAAGGGTTTTTCCAGTTTTGGAAAACCCTTATACCTCAAAAAGCAGTTTGTTTTAAAAAAGAAACTCACAGGGCTTTACTCGCCATCCCCAAGTCATACATTGAGTCTTCTTTGCTTCTCCCAGTGTCTATTGTTGTCGGAAAGTGACAACAACGCTGCAGTCAATCAGTAAGTTCAGCCCATCAACTTGGGCTGAGTCCCTGAGCGCTGCAGCCAACAGGCAGCAAGAGCGATAATGGAGACTAAACGCTAGAGATTAAAACAAACTACTGTGGCACCCCAGGGTTGCCACAGTAACAACACAAAGGGTTAACTCCCCACACACAACACCAAGACCTCCTGGCCAGAAGGGGGAGACCAAGCTGCTTCCCTGTACATTCTGCTGGGGGGGAGGAAATGGTCAGAAGTAGTTTCAGTTTGGAAGTTCAGTGCAGAGCACTGAGGAGACAGGATCTCTGTAGGTTGGAAGCTGGCTTTAGCTCACCTCAGGATCCACTGACCAATTCCAGGCCTAGCTGAGGGTCTGAGGAAAGGAGACAGAGTACACAGAGAACATTCCTGGGAGGCAGAGCATTGCTGAGCTCATCCCAGTGGAGCACAAGAACGGATGCTGGATCCGAGACTGCAGGTTACATACTGCATAGTTACCACCAGAGAAGTGAAGATTCCAGATCTTTCACCTGTACCACAGACACAAGCAACATAGGAGAGTTCAGGAACATACTAGGAAGGACTCGAGTTGCCTGTCAGGTCGGTACCTAGGAGCAGAGCACAGCAGAGCCGGCTGCATAGTTCACAGCAGCAGGCCACAGACACACAGTGCAGGCAAGGAAGCCAAAACGGCCCGGCTGGGTGGGAGAAACCCTGAACCCCTCACAGACTCCGTGGACAGTACTCTGCTGAATGCCATCTACAGTAAAGGACAAAGAAACTGCAAAACCGTGAGTCTGCCTGTTTATTGTGCTCGTGTCCTGCACTCCCCCCATAGACTACTATCACACTGCCCCGGGGAAAATGCTCTACCCGTGGGGAGCCGTCCCATCTCAAGCTGCTTTCCATCACCCCCGGAGGTTCTGCAGCAGCGGTGGTCATCTCTGATCACATTCCACGGGTGGCGTCACGAACATAACCCCCCCCTTTTATTGTGGAACCAGGGAGCACAGACCGGGTCACGACACCGTGATCCCCTTTCCAGAAGCGACCCCTTGGCCCGGTTCTGGGTATCTCCTTAACCCCTGGCGACACAACTTTGGCGTCACGAACAGGATGCGGACTGGACCCGGCTGCAACCCGGGTGACGTGTGCCTGTAAAGACTTATTGCATCGCATAAAAGACTTGCACTGTGAATTGTTGCAACAAAGAACGGACTTTAAACTTTGCAAAGATACCTGGAAAAATCCAAAAACATCATTGGTAAAATTTTCCAGGCGCCATCTTTAATCACGCCATTACCTGCTATGCGCGGGAAAACATCGCGCCTAAACTAAGACTCCGCCCACCGCTTGCAGAGGAGGTGCGCTCGGTGCTGCGACCCGAACGAAAACGCAGAAAAGTGTCCCAGGCTTGCTGTCAAGAAGACTGGTGAAATTAACTAAGGGGGCGCAAAGATGTCGCAGCAGGGAGACGCTGTTGTACCCGGCGGTGCAGCGGCACCTATCATGCCGTTCCTGATGCCGTACACCCCGGGTGCAGTGTGGCTGCCGCAGTACTCAGGTGAGCCCAACACACTTAATGACTTTATCGGAAAGCTAAAAATCTACTACAGCATGTACCCCCTGACAGAAGCTCAGCGTGTTGGTATGCTTATGGGACAGTTAACTGGCAATGCCCAGCGGGAGGCTATATCCTAGCCGGACGATGCAAAGGACACTGTAGAGCATATAATAGCTGGACTAAAAGCAGCTTTTGAATCCACTGCTGGCAGCCGGGCTAAAATGAGGTTCTTTGGATGCAAGCAAAAACCTAGAGAGAGCGCAAGAGACTTTGCCTTAAACTTGCAGGAGGCGCTCGGAGCACTTAAATTAGCAGAACCTGCCTTAGCCCCTGGAGCAGATAAGCTGCTGATAGACCAATTCCTGGATGGACTCTCATCCCCTTCCCACCGGGGACAACTGAGCATGATGGTGATCCAGGATCCAGGACTAACATTTGCCCAGCTAAAGGATAGAGCCATCCGCCTCCAGCAGGTGGAGGAGCCGCAGGATATAGACTCTGTTCAACACCTTACAGTGGCACCCCAGCAGCCAGTAGTGCCGGTGACATCGGCCATGTCAGCGGCTGTTGCTAACCACCTGGAGCCGATCACTAATGAGGCTCTACATCAAAGGCTTGATGCCCTGACAGACACTGTTGCTTCCATGGCTAGAATCGTCCAGGAGCTGCGTGGATCCAAGTCTGCACCCAAGATTGAGCTGGCGACCAGCAAGGAGGATGTCCCATGGATGAGGCCTAGGAGATACCAAGCGACGAGAGGACGACCCAGCGACCGCTACCAGCCGGATGGACAGCCCATTTGCCGCCGTTGCAATGAGCCAGGTCACTTTGCCCGTGAATGTGCTTTAAATGGGGATCCCCTGGGGAGGCGGGCCGCTCCTCAGGAATGAACTCTCAAGGTCCTTCACCCTGGCACGACAAGTATGTGGGGGGACGTCCAGTCATCCCCATCGTGCTGGATGGCATTCCGCTCAACGCCTTGCTGGACACTGGTTCCCAAATATCATCAATTCCGCATGTCCTTTATAAGAGGTACTGGGCTGATTCAGACGTTAGCAGTGGTCCATCTAATGTTGCATTGAATATATGGGCTAGCAATGGTGAATTAGTACCACAGGTTGGTTTCAGAGAAATGACCATTAAGATTGGGAGAGTAGAATTGCAGAATCAGGGTATTATCATTGTTGATGTTGACCGACGAGAACGTGAACCAACTATGCTGCTAGGAATGAATGTAATTGAAAATTGTTTTGCAGAGGTAATTACTGTCTTGCAGCAGATCGTCGAGACTGCCAAACCTGGGCAACAGAGACTCCTGCAGAAGGAAATTAAAGCCTTGATGCTGAAGCAGCAGGTAGAAATGTCAGGAGGTGAAATTGGCAGTGCAAGGGTAAGTGACCCAATACCTATTGTAATTCCTCCCAAAACAGAAATGCTGGTCTGGTGTAGAGCCGCAATAGGCATCAGAGGGCGAGACTATCAGGCCCTGGTAGAACCTGTGTACTCAGACAGTAGGCCCACTGTATTGACGGCCAGAGGAATAGTTGAGGTACACAGGGGAAGAGTGCCAATACGCCTTCTAAATTGTGGGGAAGATGAGGTCACCCTACCTAAGTATGCTACCATGGCTAAGCTATATACGGTTGATAACAACGCCATCACCACCGTTGAGCCCTTGAAGCCGTCAGATCAGGCGGAAGACAATGGCTCAGAGGGAAAGCTGGAGGATTGGTGCCAAAAGCTACATGTAGGCACCGATTCTACACCCTCCCATCAAAAGCATGGAGTATACAGGGTAGTGAAAGAATATGAACAAATATTCAGCAAACACCCATTAGACTTTGGGCAGATCAAAGGGGTAGAGCACACTATACCCACAGGTAACCATCCACCCATAAAGGAGAGGTATAGACCAGTACCACCGGCTCACTACCAATGCGCCAAAGACATGCTCAAAGGAATGAAAGAAGCAGGGGTAATAAGAGACAGTTGTAGCCCCTGGGCAGCCCCACTAGTGCTAGTTAAGAAAAAAGATGGGACCATGAGGATGTGTGTAGACTACAGACGGATCAACCGCATTACACACAAGGATGCATACCCATTACCTAGGATAGAAGAGTCATTGGCTGCATTAAAATCCGCTACTTACTTTTCCACCCTAGATCTGACTAGTGGGTATTGGCAGGTTCCTGTGGCAGAGGCTGATAAGGAGAAGACAGCATTCACCACGCCGATGGGCCTCTGTGAGTTCAATTGTATGCCGTTTGGACTCTGCAACGCACCTGGAACCTTCCAGCGACTGATGGAGTGCTGCCTAGGACATAAGAACTTTGAAACTGCCCTCCTGTACCTGGATGATGTCATAGTCTACTCCAAGACCTATGAACAGCATCTACAAGACCTGGCAGAAGTGTTTGAAGCCTTATCCGGATACGGCTTGAAAATCAAGCCATCCAAGTGTCACCTTCTAAAGCCAAGGGTACAGTACCTGGGACATGTCGTGAGCTCAGAAGGGGTAGCACCAGATCCTGAAAAAGTTACCGTGATCAGAGATTGGCCGAGACCCACCAGCGTGAAAGAGGTGAGGCAATTCCTGGGACTGGTGGGCTACTATAGAAGATTTATAAAAGGGTTCACGAAGCTAGCAGCTCCCCTACAAGACATCCTGGTAGGACAGTCAAAGAAGTCTGCAGCCCGAAATCCTCCTTTCCAGTGGAGTGATGAGAGAGAAGAGTCCTTTAAGACGTTGAAGTGGGCACTGACAGGAGAAGAGATCCTGGCATATCCAGATTACCATCAACCCTTCATTTTGTACACGGATGCCAGCAACGTAGGACTGGGAGCAGTATTGTCTCAAAAGCAGGAAGACAAGGAGAAAGTTATTGCCTTTGCAAGCAGGAAGCTCCGACCTACAGAAAGAAACCCAGAGAATTACAGCTCCTTCAAGTTAGAACTACTGGCAGTAGTTTGGGCTGTAACAGAGCGTTTCAAACACTACCTGGCAGCTGCAGAATTTACCATCTTTACTGACAACAATCCGTTGACCCACCTGGACTCTGCAAAACTAGGTGCGCTGGAACAGCGATGGATAGCCCGACTGTCAAACTACAACTTTGTCATCAAGTACAGGGCAGGCCACAAGAATGGGAATGCAGATGCCTTATCCCGGATGCCACACTCGGGGAACGTGGAAGAGGAACCGGAGGGACTGGAAGAAATTGAGCTGCCGGCCTTTCACCGTCCTAAGGTGGGACAGTATCAACCGAGTGTCTACCAAAAACAACAGCAGGCAACTCTCAACCCATTAGCACACCACGGATGGGCTGACACACAAGACAGTGATCCAGCTGTGAAGCTAGTGAAAGAACTGCTTACACAACAAGGTGCTTACCCTAATCAGAATGCCCCAGCTGAGACGCAACATCTCTGGAAAGAGAGAGGTAAATTGTTCCTGTACCAAGGGAAGCTCTGTAGAAGGCACACCAATCCAAAAACACATGAGTTGATCTGGCAGATCATCGTGCCCAAGAGAGACGTCAAGATGGTTCTGGAAGCTTACCACGACGGTGCTGGTCATTTTGGTTGGAAAAAGTTGGAAGTGCTCTTAAGAGAAAGATTCTACTGGGTTGGCATGAGAAAATCAATTGAAGATTGGTGTAGAAAATGCGGACCGTGCAACCTCAGAAGAAAGGATCAACAGAACCAGAGAGCTCCACTCCAGTCCATAGTAACCAAGCAACCACTCGAGCTAGTCGCATTAGACCACGTCAAGTTGTCACCAAGCCGGTCTGGCTATGTCTATGCCTTAACCATCGTGGACCATTACTCACGCTTCTTAGTGGTGGTACCCGTGAAAGACCTTACAGCTAGAACAGCAGCTAAAGCATTCCAGACGTACTTTTGCAGACCCCATGGTTACCCAGAACAAGTCCTTGCAGATCAAGGTCCAGCTTTTGAATCACAGATTTTCCAAGAATTCTGCAACATGTATGGCTGTAAAAAGATCCGCACAACAGCATACCATCCCCAAACAAATGGCTTATGCGAGAAGATGAACCATATTGTGATTGACCTGTTGAAGACCTTACCAGAGTCAGAAAGAAATCAATGGCCAGAGAAATTGCCAGACCTAGTGGACTTGTACAATCATGTCCCGGTGAGTTCTACAAACTGCACCCCCGCTTACCTCATGCGTGCAAGGCCCGGTAAACTGCCAATTGATTTAGATATGGGAATTCTGAAGCCAGATGCGGAACTTCAAGAATCCAATTGGGATACCCTACGTCAGCAGCAGTATCGCCAAGTACAAGAGTGCGTAGAGAAAAGTCTCCAACAAGCTAGGGGAAGACAGGAGAGAACCTTCAACCAGCATGCTCTAGCAACCCCATTGCAACCTGGTGACCAAGTTCTCAAGAGGAAACGGCGCACAAACAAATTGGATAATCAGTGGGAAACCACCCCATATACAGTCTTACCGTCCAGTATGGATAATCCCAAAGTGTGTCTCATCAGTAAGGATGAAGGAAGGACATCAGCTGTCGTGTCAAGAGATCAACTCAAACCGTGTCCTGAAACCCTGAAGACACCAGAAGTCACCTTACCCATACAGGTACAACCTGTCAAGAAGGAAGAAGATGTATTCCATACAGTCTTAGGAGATTTCCCAAAAACATGGCCAAATTACTATGGAGCAGTAGTAGTCCCAATGATCGCCTTCCCTCAAGTGGTGGAACCACAATCAAAACCCATACCACAAGAAGTCTCAAGACAAGAAGAACTGGAAGTTGAAACCGTAGAGGAAGAACAGATTCCTGGTCCCAGTGAGCTTGCCAGTCCTACAGTCAGCCCCCCATCCTCACAAGTACCAGAAACACCAAATAGGTACACTTCCACTCACACCATTATGCTAAGTACACCCAGTACACCAGCAGTACGCAGGTCACAGCGTAGTACTCAGGGTCAGATACCAGCAAGATATAAAGACTAATGTGGAATTGCATATAAAATGTACATATGTTATAATGTTTATATGAAAAACCGTAACAGTTTATTGTACAGAAAAGGTGAGAGAAGAGTGATGTAAGGTGGCAGCACGGAGAGTTACAACCTGATCACATTGTTGGTGGCCCGAGGGCCGTGAGGTCTACTGCACTTACGACCAGAGTAGAGACACCTTTAAGAAGTGTTTGTTGATTGAAATGTTTATTTAATTGCAACGTTAAGACCAAAAGCCCAGTACCTACAGAGACTATACTGTATGAACACTTATATATTTTTGAACATTTTGGACTCTTTTTGAGCTTTAAGGTTTTTGTATTTTTTCCTTTTGAGACTCTGTATTTATATATACACTTGTTGTTCATAACTTGTTTGTTTGTTTCACAGTCCCGGAGTACTGTTCTTCACTAAGGGGGAATGTGGCACCCCAGGGTTGCCACAGTAACAACACAAAGGGTTAACTCCCCACACACAACACCAAGACCTCCTGGCCAGAAGGGGGAGACCAAGCTGCTTCCCTGTACATTCTGCTGGGGGGGAGGAAATGGTCAGAAGTAGTTTCAGTTTGGAAGTTCAGTGCAGAGCACTGAGGAGACAGGATCTCTGTAGGTTGGAAGCTGGCTTTAGCTCACCTCAGGATCCACTGACCAATTCCAGGCCTAGCTGAGGGTCTGAGGAAAGGAGACAGAGTACACAGAGAACATTCCTGGGAGGCAGAGCATTGCTGAGCTCATCCCAGTGGAGCACAAGAACGGATGCTGGATCCGAGACTGCAGGTTACATACTGCATAGTTACCACCAGAGAAGTGAAGATTCCAGATCTTTCACCTGTACCACAGACACAAGCAACATAGGAGAGTTCAGGAACATACTAGGAAGGACTCGAGTTGCCTGTCAGGTCGGTACCTAGGAGCAGAGCACAGCAGAGCCGGCTGCATAGTTCACAGCAGCAGGCCACAGACACACAGTGCAGGCAAGGAAGCCAAAACGGCCCGGCTGGGTGGGAGAAACCCTGAACCCCTCACAGACTCCGTGGACAGTACTCTGCTGAATACCATCATCAGTAAAGGACAAAGAAACTGCAAAACCGTGAGTCTGCCTGTTTATTGTGCTCGTGTCCTGCACTCCCCCCATAGACTACTATCACACTGCCCCGGGGAAAATGCTCTACCCGTGGGGAGCCGTCCCATCTCAAGCTGCTTTCCATCACCCCCGGAGGTTCTGCAGCAGCGGTGGTCATCTCTGATCACATTCCACGGGTGGCGTCACGAACATAACCCCCCCCTTTTATTGTGGAACCAGGGAGCACAGACCGGGTCACGACACCGTGATCCCCTTTCCAGAAGCGACCCCTTGGCCCGGTTCTGGGTATCTCCTTAACCCCTGGCGACACACTACAACCAGGGAAGAGGAGTCTTCCAAAACAAAACAACAAAAAAACAAAGCTTTAATTATATGTAGCGCCTCACGGGGCAGGCGGTTAACCTACTCGTTGCTGGGCCGTCGACTCTCGCTGTCACGGGCGGCCTAGCCCGGCTCCGTTGCGCCGAGGCATACAGAAGATGACTGGGGAAGGATGATGGGGGTAGTAGTAAGGTGAATGTCGTGATGCCACCTGTGGTATGCGGCCAGGGAATAGGCCGCCACTGCTGTCGCTGTCCTCCGGGGCAGGTGGTAGTAGCAGCTATGGATGGTATCACTCCGCACAGGTGGAACGGGCCCCGGGGAGGATGATGGGAGGGGCAGCAATAATGGGCGCCTTGCGGCGGTGCCAGTAATCAAGAGACAGTCTATGCTTCAGTTCCAGGTTGTTTTCTCACTTTTGGTGCTGCGTCGCTCACCCAGGTAATACCAGTCACTTACTGTGATGGGCTCCGTCGAACCTGAATGCTTTTAGAGATCAGTCCGGTTTGGTGTTCAGTGGGTTCTCTTCTTGTAACACTCGTGCTGTGGATCCCCTGGCTTGAAGCTACAAGGGAACCCTGAGTTTCATGAGTCGAGCTCTTGTCCCTATATGCAGGTGCCACAGTTCTGCTGTGGGGTCTGAAGTTATCCAAGGCCCCAGATCCTATATGGCACTGTGCTCTAGGGCGCTTTTTGGCCAGTGAAGCTTGAAACCTTCCCCATCCAGGCAGATTCTGGAAAACCAACGTGAAGTATGTTTATTATTATTTTCCTTTCTTTCAGTGTTTTCCTCCCCAAAAATTTACATGAACTCACGCTCTTTGCCCGCACGCTGTCACTTCAGATGTAGCAGAGCTAGAATCATTGTGGGATCTCGTATGGATTACGTCGGACCAGGATGCTTTTTGGGTTAATAAAGAGGTGAAAGAGGGTGCATTTTTGTATTTTATTTCAAATAAAGGATTTTTTCGGTGTTTGTGTTTATTTCTTTTCACTTACAGATTAGTAATGGGGGGGTCTCATAGACACCTCCCATTACTAATCTAGCGCTTAGTGGCAGCTGTGAACTGTCATTAACCCCTTATTACCCCAATTGCCACCGCACCAGAACAATCAGGATAAGCCGGGTAAAGTTCTGGGATTGTCACATCTAATGAATGGGACAATTCTGGGCGGCTGCAGACTGCTATTTTTAGGCTCGGAGGCGTAAGAAGCATGGGTCTCCCCAGCCTGAGAATACAAGCTCCAGTTGTCGACTTTATCATTGCTGGGTATCAAAACTGGGGGGACCGTTTTTGAAATTATTTATTTAAATAATTTAAAAAAGCCGCACGCTGTCTCTCTTATTTTGATACACAGCCAAGATAAGCGCACGGCTGCGGGCTGCAGCCTGTAGCCATATGCTTTATCTGTGCTGTGTATCATATTATGGAGGGACCTTAAGCCAATTATTTTATTTATTTATTTTTACACCAATATAGATGCACAGACAGTGTCTCTGATTCAATGCAGTCAAACACGCTGTCACACAGGGTGGGGGCACATCTGACTGCAACCAATCAGAGATTCGGGGACTGCCAATGGGCAGGGAAAGCAGTGCATATGTATGAGTGATAATGAGCAGCCCCGGAAGTAGCATTAAAGCAGCATGAAGACTGGTAAGTATCAAGTGCTTGCTCCAATCCCCCTATCCCTTCTACAACCATTTTTAAGCACCTGATTCAGGTCCCCATAGACTTATATGGGGACCTGTGTCCAGCCAGATATCCGGGATCAATTCCAGGCCCGAACTGTTATGTTTTTTTTAAACCCAGTTGGACCTAACCCGGGGATCTGTGAGACCGCCCATCACTACCTACAGTGCCTTGCGAAAGTATTCGGCCCCTTTGAATTTTTCAACCTTTTCCCACATTTCAGGCTTCAAGTATGAAGATAAAAAATTTGAAATTTTATGGTGAAGAATCAACAACAAGATGGACACAAATGTGAAGTTGAACGAAATGTATTGCTTATTTTAAACGTTTATAAAAAATAATAAACTGAAAAGTTGGGCGTGCAATATTATTCGTCCCCTTTAAGTTAATACTTTGTAGCGCCCCCTTTTGCTGCGATTATAGCTGTAGTCTCTTGGGATATGTCTCGATCAGTTTTGCACATCGAGAGACTGAAATTCTTGCCCATTCTTCCTGTGCAAACAGCTGGAGCTGAGTGAGGTTGGATGGAGAGCGTTTGTGATCAGCAGTTTTCAGCTCTTTCCACAGATTCTCGATTGGGTTCAGGTCTGGACTGTGACTTGGCCATTCTAACACCTGGATATGTTTGTTTATTTGTGAATCACTTCATTGTAGATTTTGCTTTATGTTTGGGATCATTGTCTTGTTGAAAGACAAATCTCCGTCCCAGTCTCAGGTCTTTTGCAGACTCCAACAGGTTTTCTACCAGAATGGTCCTGTATTTGGCTCCATCCATCTTTCCATCAATTTTAACCATCTTCCCTATCTCTGCTGAAGAAAAGCAGGCCCAAACTATGATGCTGCCACCACCATGTTTGACAGTGGGGATGGTGCGTTCAGATGATGAGCTGTGTTGGTTTTACGTCAAACATATTGTTTGGCATTGTGCCCAAAAAGTTCAATTTTGGTTTAATCTGACCAGAGCACCTTCTTCCACGTGTTTGGTGTGTCTCCCAGGTGACTTGTTGCAAACTTTAAATGACACTTTATATGGTTATCTTTGAGAAAAAGCTTTCTCCTTGCCACTCTTCCATAAAGGCCAGATTTGTGCAGTGTACGACTAATTGTTGTCCTATGGATAAACTCTCCCACCTCAGCTGTAGATCTCTGCAGTACATCCAGAGTGATCATGGGCCTTTTGGCTGCATCTCTAATCACTCTTCTCCTTGTTTGAGATGAAATTTTTGAGTGACGGACGGGTCTTGGTAGATTTGCAGTGGTATGATACTCCTTCCATTTCAATATGATCTATGATCACTTGCACAGTGCTTCTTGGGATGTTTAAAGTTGTGGAAATCTTTTTGTAACCAAATCCGGCTTTAAACTTCTCCACAACAGTATCATGGACCTGCCTGTTGTGTTCCTTGGTCTTCATGATGCTATCTGCGCTTTAAACAGAACACTGAGACTATCACAGAGCAGGTGCATTTATACGGAGACTTGATTACACACCGGTGGCTTATATTTATCATCATCAGTCATTTAGAACAACATTGGATCATTCAGAGATCCGCAATGAACTTCTGGAGTGCGTTTGCTGCACTGAAAGTAAATAATATTAGTAAAGTAAATAATATTGCACGCCCCAATTTTCAGTTTTTTCTTTTTTACATAAGTTTAAAATAAGCAACACATTTTGTTAAACTTCACAATTGTTGTTGATTCTTCACCATCACATTAAAATTTTTATCTTTATGTTTGAAGCCTGAAATGTGGGAAAAGGTTGAAAAATTCAAGGCGTGCAGATTTGGCACGTGATCCTCTCTCAGAGGTGGATGTGGCTCGTAACATTCTTTCAGACCTGAATGTGGCTCTCAAGGTCAGAACGGTTGGGGACCTCTGCTCTATCCTATGGATAGGGGATAACTTGAAGTTTTAGGAATAACTCTTTAAGAGAAATTTCGTAGGATCAGTGTTGAACAGCATTCTTATAGTGACCCTTAGGTTCATGGTTGGAGGATCACTTTAAGTATCATTGGAACCTGAAAGGCTATGAGTACGTAAATTGAAAAGTATACATCGTACAGATTATGGATACCTTCTGGAATCCTAAATTACGAATTGCTGAAATGTTCTAAAATATTCTAACCAGAATGCACTCATTCCATAGAAAACTGGGATATTTCCAGGGAGAAATGTTTAAAATCTTCGATAGTCCCAGGAGATTAGGTCTACTGACGACTGTGTAACGGCAATGACTCATCCTTATTTTTTGCTTGTTTGGACACAGCATTGTGCCGAAATTGCAGTTATGAGCACTCAGCCCCCAGGTTGAGACACCAAGTGACAAGAATCTGAGAGCCCGCTGCCAGCACAGCCAGCACTGGGCAGCAATAAGTCAGTACGCGGCTTCCACATGACATCACATCCTGCTCCTATTGGCTAATGCCCATCAATCAATTTCCAGCATTGTGCCCCCGGCCAGCTGCATTGTAGCCAGCTTTAATTTCATGCCTGGCTGATTAGCACTTATGGTGACCTCAGCAATGTGTGTACCATGACTGCGCAGGGCAAAATCCCTTACCAGGCAAATAAAATCCCCTTCTACAAAATGTAGAGTACCATTAAGTAAACTGATTTATGACAATCTTCTAATACTACGGCTGTGTGCACACAGTGCTGTCTTTGATACATTTTTGAGTGCAGTTGTGTCACAAAACTGCATGCCTGTTCTTATGCCAGCAAAGTCAATGAGAATCCTGAAGTGATGTGCACATGTTGCTTTTTTTCCCCTTGCAGATTTGGTGCAGAAATAAATCTGCAGCATGTCATGTTTTTCAGCGTGTTTGCTGCATTTTCCCACCCCAGAATGCATGAAAGGCGCATTGGAAAAAAACACATCTAACATGCACAAAAAAGCAACAAAAGGTACAGAAAATGTGGCAAAAACAGTTTTTTTTCCTGCCAAGAAATGCAAAATAGTGCAGAAATTTCTGCAACCAAATACTCAACGTGCACACATAGCCTTAAAGGGAACCTGTCACCAGATTTGGGGCCTATAGGCTGCGGACACCCCCAGTGAGGCCCTATATACAGCATTCTAACATGCTGTATATAAGAACCCAGGCTGTTGTGTAGAAATCATGTTATAATACTCATCTAAACGGTCGGTGTGGTGCAGACTGGTCGGATGGGTGTCTCCAATCTCTGGGTCCAGCGCCTCCTCTTTCAGCCATCCTTGTTCTCCTTTTTCTGAAGCCTGGGTGCATGGCGCATCCTACGTCATCCACACTAGCCGGCATTGAGGTCCTGCGCATGTGCACTACAATACTTTGATTTGGCCTGCTTAGGACAAATCAAAGTGTGTCTGCGCAGGACCGCAATGCCGAACTGTGTGCATGACGTAGGACACATCATGCATCAAGCCTTTAGAAGAAGGAGGACGAAAATGGCCAAAAGAGGAGAAGCGTGACCGGAGAACGGAGACACCAATCTGACCAGTCTGCACTCCACCGCCCCCTTAGATAAGTATTATCAGTGCTTTTTTTGTGGCGGTACGCGCCGGTATGGCGTACCGGAAAATCTGAAGAGCACCTCTGGCTCTGTCCACATGGCTAATTTGTAAATTATACAAATTAGCCATGTGTGGAGTGGAGGCACAAGCCAGAGGCGTATCTAGGGGGGAGCCGGCGGGGCGCTGGCGGGCTGCCTGATGCTGCGGTGTGGAAGTCTGCCGGGGTGGGATCCGCTATTCTCTGAGCGTGGCTGTCACGCTGACAGCCGCACTTATAGATAGTGCAGCGCGCAGCTCCCAGTGCTCAATTGTCCTTGTATCTGTCAGACGCGAGGACAATTGAAGCTGTGATCCCTGGCGCTGACTTCCGGGTCAGCACGACGGCTGTCATGTGATCAGGTCAGCTGATCAGACTGCTGACCCGGAAGCCAGCGCCGCAGCGCGGAGGTGGCAGAGAAACGCTGATAAGTGCTTCACTGTGGAGCTGAAGAAGACACGAAGGAGGAACATTATGAGGTGAGAGGGGAGTATTTATGAAACCGTATGGGGGAGAGAGGGTGGAGGAGGGAACTATCTGTGGACACACTATGGGAGGGACAGAGGGTGGGGAATGGGAACCATCTGTGGACACACTTTGGGGGGACAGAGGGTGGGGAGGGGGCAATATCTATATACACAGTATGGGTGGGGGAGGGAACTATCTGTGGACAGAGTATGGTGGGAAGAGAGGATGGGGAGGGGGAAGTATCTTTTGACACAGTATGGGGAGAGAGAGGATGAGGTTTCATGCATGGGGAGAGAGAGGATGAGGTTTCATGCATGGGGAGAGAGAGGATGAAGTTTCATGCATGGGGAGAGAGAGGATGAGGTTTCATGCATGGGGCGAGAGAGGATGAGGTTTCATGCATGGGGACAGAGAGGATGAGGTTTCATGCATGGGGACAGTGAGGATGAGGTTTCATGCATGGGGACAGAGAGGATGAGATTTCATGCATGGGGACAGAGAGGATGAGGTTTCATGCATGGGGACAGAGAGGATGAGGGGTGATGCATGGGGACAGAGAGGATGAGGGGTGATGCATGGGGACAGAGAGGATGAGGGGTGATGCATGGGGACAGAGAGGATAAGGGGTGATGCATGGGGACAGAGGATGAGGGGTGATGCATTGGGACAGAGAGGATGAGGGGTGATGCATGGGGACAGAGAGGATGTGGAGCGAACTGAAAAGAAAATTTGAGGACACAGAATAAAGAGTGACATGGTATGAGGAGCAAGTGGGCAGGATGGGGAGTGAGGTGGAAAAGTATATGGACAAACAGGAGGTAGTGAGGAGACAGGAAGGGATGAGAAGAATGTGATATGGAGAGGGGGCAGAATGGGAGGACAGTGTGAGGTTATAGCAAGGAGGGGGAGTGTGATGAAGGCACAGTATAAAGACTGGGCACTATAAGGGGACACGTTGTAAAGGACACTGTAAACAGTAGGCTCAGTTTGGAAAGAGGGAATATGTAGGCCATGTACCATAAGAGGGACAGTGTGGGTCATATTTTGTGCAGAGAATACTCTGAGGGGCCATTATTTATTCTGGGGCACAGTGTAGGGCAGATATTTTTAAGTAGAAGTATTATAATCATTCTGCTACTTTTAGGGGCATCGTGTCGGGATGTGTTACAGAAGACCGGAGAAGATGGAAATCTGCAGAGACGAGATGTGAATGTGAAAAGTCATCATTGCGTCAGGACAAGATGAAGAATAGAAAGAAATTACTAGAGACAACATCATCTATAAGGTACCTGAATGTAAATATTTATTTGTGATAAAGACAGTGTCTTATCATTAGGCCTTGGTCCCACTTGCTCATTGCTTCTGATGTGAGCACAATGTGACCCCCACTGATCAGCTGATTATGATGCAGGTGGCCGGAAATGCTTATTTCTAGATCTGCTCCATCCTCTGATGGTGTCTGCAGCCGGGTACTGCACATCCACCTCATTGATTTTAATAGGAGACTGCTGCCACTATCAGAAGACGGAGCAGATCCAGAACTCAGCACTTCCGGCCAGCTGCCCCCACCGACACCTAGAGTAGGGAATTGGCGGGGTTGCCAGGTGCCGGACCCCAACCAGTCAGACATTGGTGACCTATCCTAAGGAAAGGTCATTAGTGTTAAAGTAGTGGACAATCTCTTTAATAAAGTCTTGTGCCATCTGACAAGTTAAGGGTTACTATGTTTTTATTTACAGTGCCTACAAGTAGTATTCAACCCCCTGCAGATTTAGCAGGTTTGATAAGATGCAAATAAGTTAGAGCCTGCAAACTTCAAACAAGAATAGGATTTATTAACAGATGCATAAATCTTACAAACCAACAAGTTTTGTTGCTCAGTTAAATTTTAATAAATTTTCAACATAAAAGTGTGGGTCAATTATTATTCAACCCCTAGGTTTAATATTTTGTGGAATAACCCTTGTTTGCAATTACAGCTAATAATCGTCTTTTATAAGACCTGATCAGGCCGGCACAGGTCTCTGGAGTTATCTTGGCCCACTCCTCCATGCAGATCTTCTCCAAGTTATCTAGGTTCTTTGGGTGTCTCATGTGGACTTTAATCTTGAGCTCCTTCCACAAGTTTTCAATTGGGTTAAGGTCAGGAGACTGACTAGGCCACTGCAACACCTTGTTTTTTTCCCTCTTGAACCAGGCCTTGGTTTTCTTGGCTGTGTGCTTTGGGTCGTTGTCTTGTTGGAAGATGAAATGACGACCCATCTTAAGATCCTTGATGGAGGAGCAGAGGTTCTTGGCCAAAATCTCCAGGTAGGCCGTGCTATCCATCTTCCCATGGATGCGGACCAGATGGCCAGGCCCCTTGGTTGAGAAACAGCCCCACAGCATGATGCTGCCACCACCATGCTTGACTATAGGGATGGTATTCTTGGGGTCGTATGCAGTGCCATCCAGTCTCCAAACGTCACGTGTGTGGTTGGCACCAAAGATCTCGATCTTGGTCTCATCAGACCAGAGAACCTTGAACCAGTCTGTCTCAGAGTCCTCCAAGTGATCATGAGCAAACTGTAGACGAGCCTTGACATGACGCTTTGAAAATAAAGGTACCTTATGGGCTCGTCTGGAACGGAGACCATTGCGGTGGAGTACGTTACTTATGGTATTGACTGAAACCAATGTCCCCACTGCCATGAGATCTTCCCGGAACTCCTTCCTTGTTGTCCTTGGGTTAGCCTTGACTCTTCGGACAAGCCTGGCCTCGGCACGGGAGGAAACTTTCAAAGGCTGTCCAGGCCGTGGAAGGCTAACAGTAGTTCCAAAAGCCTTCCACTTCCAGATGATGCTCCCAACAGTGGAGACAGGTAGGCCCAACTCCTTGGAAAGGGTTTTGCACCCCTTGCCAGCCTTGTGACCCTCCACGATCTAGTCTCTGATGGCCTTGGAATGCTCCTTTGTCTTTCCCATGTTGACCATGTATGAGTGATGTGTTTGGGGAGGGTCTTAATTAGTCAGAAAAGGCTGGAAAAAGAGATAATTAATCCAAACATGTGAAGCTCATTGTTCTTTGTGCCTGAAATACTTCTTAATACTTTAGGGGAACCAAACAGAATTCTGGTGGTTTGAGGGGTTGAATAATAAATGACCCTCTGAATAAACTTTTCACAATTTAAAAAAAAAAATAAATAAAAAAAGAAATAACATTCTTTTTTGCTGCAGTGCATTTCACACTTCCAGGCTGATCTACAGTCCAAATGTCACAATGCCAAGTTAATTCCGAATGTGTAAACCTGCTAAATCTGCAGGGGGTTGAATACTACTTGTAGGCACTGTATGTTGTTAGGAGCATTAAAGGGGTTGTCCAAATTTGTGATGAGTCTGCAGTCACTCTTTGTGTCACTCTGTGACTGCAGCCTTCTGAATTTTCACAGTGTGCACACTGCACACTGTCAGGATTCTCTGGTGCCGGCAGTGAGAGTGGGAGGTTACGAAGTTGCAAGTATGCGATTTACAGAGATGTGGTCACGTGCTGAACAGACACGCTCAATGAAAATGAATTGACTGAGGCTGGACACATCAAATCAGAATGTGGCCAGAAGTGTACAAATCTCATACTTGTGCTCACATGATTGTCCACTCTCTCCACTGGCACCAGCACACCCTCCCCCCCTCTCTGCTCCTCAATGTCGGCCGGCAGCGTTTGACAGCACCCGACCCTCCCCCCCACTCCTCGCCTCAGAGAGATGCGTACCACCAAATATTTTTTTACAAAAAAAGCACTGAGTATTGTACAGTGATTTTTATGTTCTACCCCCGGCCTGGGCTCTTATATGCAGCATGTTAGAATTCTGTATATAAGAGCACACTGGTGGTGGCCGCAGCTTATAGTCACCAAATCTGGTGACAGGTTCCCTTTAAACAATACTTAAAGAGATTGCTATGGTTGTATTAGTTAGTAATGACCAAATCTCAGCCTGGATGGCAGATTCTCAGCTTTAACATGAGATCGAAATCGCAGCTGTAGTTGCGAGCACGGGCAAGATCACAGGAGTTGAATGGAGAGAGCAGCATTTTGCGTGGAAGCTTGCACTCTCTGTCTCCCACTAGAAGCCACAATATCGTGAGCGGCAATTCTGCTCTCATTTTAAGGCTGGAGTTAGACAGTCGTAGATTCTCTCTGTCCGATTATGCTAATGACAATGTGATCAAACTCTGATCAGAGAGTCAGCTTAATGTAATCTTATTATCTCGCATGAGAGAATCCTAACACAGAAGAAGAGAAGATGGAGAACAAAATTTCTCCATTGTCTCCATTCTGTACATCCCTGGAGAGATTAATCCCTTCCTCTCCTCCACAGCTCCCGCCCCCTCCTCCGCAGCTGTGATCCGATTGCAGGATCAGTTCACAGTCTCATGACACTCAACTCAAGCTCGCAGCACAGCGGGAGCTGAGGGTCATTAGCATATCGCATCCGATGCACTCGCATTGGATGTCATATGATCGTGTGAATCCAGCCTTATAATGAGCTCTGGATTACAGGTGTAGCTGCAATCCTGGCTGAGCTACACACTGTTAATACCCTGATTGAGCTGACAAGCTCCAGGGATAAAAATGACATAGAGATCGATTCATCAAAGTTTTTATGCCAGAAAACTGGTGTGAAATGCTTTGAAAAATTGCATAATTTTTGCTAAAAAATTGTGCAACGTTTAGTGTTATCACAACAGTTTGAAGCAACTCCACTAATGGAGAGGAGCTCAATTGTGGATGCACCCCCTTCAACGTCACTTCAGGGGCTGAACTGGTTTTTGCATGCCGGGTAATCTTATAACAAACACTGACAGTGCGCTCTACTGCTGGCTCATTACTTCCGATCAAAGCTTGTACAGAGCGCACTGTCACTATGAATATTACACAGTGACAAGAATCTATTGCACATCTATTGGAAATGACAGCTAACACATGCTCAGTAGAGCAGGGACTAGACCAGTTCCTGAATTGAGCTTCACTAATGACGCTTCGCTTCAAGGAGGTGGCAGACACTGCAGCTGTGACCAATGCCTCTGCCCCCTCATGATGCTTAGTTTGAGTGTGATGCTATACCTGCTGCAGTTAGAGGTTAACCCACCAGGTGTCGCCAAAGCACTAACAGACAGGAACTGTCGTGAAAAAACTCTAGGTGGCATAAAACCTAGTGGAGAGTAGTCACAGACCAAGGTTGATGCACAGAGAGGTAACGTCAGGACAATAGGGAAAACCAAGTCAGGGAACTAGCCGAAATCGGTACACAGAGTGAGTCAGTCAGTAAGTAGGGATGACATTAGTCCACAGGGATGGAAAGGAGTGGAGAAGGTGGGTTAGACATAGGGAGGTACATAGAGGGAGGAGGTCAGAACACCGGGACGAGCAGGACGGAATGAGGGGACGAGATGGGGAGGGGTCATGGAGAGGTCAGGGAATGCAGACATGGGCAGAGGGAGGAAGTCGGGAGAGATGAGAGACAGAGGAGGACAACGGTAGTGGGACAAGATAAGGGAAGACTCAAGAAGACCAGAGGCGAGTATTTGCTGAAACCGGAAATATCACTGGTGGTGCAGCAGCAGAATCGGCTCTGTAATAAAGCGGAGGGGGAGTCGAAATTGAGGCCCGGAGGAACCCCTCGCCCAAGGTCAGGGAAAGGCCGAAAACCCGGGGGGGGGGGTCCAAAAGGGTAAGTCAGCTCTGCAGGAAGCCGGCCTACAGAGCAAAAGTGTGAAAACACTCTGCAGGATGGCGGGCCTGCAGACATGGTCATGACATTGAGTATCCCAACTTGCACTGAGATTCTTACACCATGGCCATTTTCCGTTTTTGCCCTCTGTGTATTATTTTTTTATTTTCATATTATTGAAAACTTTTTTTTTTAATTGTATTACTAGTCCCCTTAGGGGATTTGAAGCTGCGCTTGTGTTGTGCATTAGCCCTGCTCTATATAATTGAAATCGCAGCCGGCATTCTCAGAAAGATCGTCATGACAGACACAGAGGTCATCAGCTGAACCCAGTCTATCATGACAACCCGTCGGCGGTGATCACGTTACGGGGCCACCGAAGGGAGCGGGGAATGATGCACCTCCTGCCGGTGTGTGTTAAATCCTACTGTCAGAGGGATTTAACTGGTTAGCAGCCACGGGTGGATCAGAGACACATCTGACCATATCGGCCGACATGTGTCAGGGAAAGACGCGGGATCAGCATGTGAGCCCGCATCAAAGCAAGGTACATAACATATGACATAAATATACCACACGTTGTGAAGAGATTAAACAAATTGTCATGAAAAAAGTAATTAAAAAATAAAAGCGGTTAGATAATGTAGGTAGGGACAACATTTTTAATTAAAGTATATTAGAAAATAGATTAGATAAATAAATTGGCAATTAGGATGAAAATTAATTTGTGTTTTGAACCACCCCTTTACACAGTCAGCATCGAAAAAAAACCTGATTGGGGAAAAAAAAACAAACAAATTTTCACTTTTTGCCATCTTACACACCTTAATTTCTTGAACCGACTTTTGGGGTCAAAACAATCCCTACATCCCTTGATATAATATAGTTTCCAAAAAATGGGGTATCTCTGGGGTGGATTTCTTTTTTACCAATACCTCAGAGGCTCAACAAATGCAAAATGGCGTCAGGAAACAATTCCAGCAAAAATTGAGCACCAAATGGTAAAATGGCCAAATGACCAAATGGCCCAAACAGTTGTGTACAAAAATATACATGGCGTTTCTATAATCCAAACATATTGGGTAGAATTTGTGGGGGGGGATTTTATCCTATTTTAAAAAAGAAAAATTTGATGCTAAAAATACATTTTAATGGAATTTGTTTAAATGTATTATTTCCAATTTGTGTTAGATCATATGAAGCTCCTGCAGGGTTAGGAAACTTACTAAACACTATTTTGAATACTCGTATAAGTGGGACATTTTTTTAAATGGTGTAATTTGTGAGGTTTTTTTAATCTATAGGCCCCTCAAAATCACTTGAGAGCTGAATTTACTCTTAAAAATTATGTTTCTGAACATTCCTTAAAGATTTGAAAAATTGCTGCTAAACTGATAAGGTGGCCAAAGTCGCCAAAAAGAGAATAATACAAAATGATGCCAACACAAAGAAGACATACATAGCCGAAAGTGTTGACACTGTTGAAATTGTTCCAGAATCTGAAGTATTTCTCCCAGGAAATTATTACAATTACACTTGTTTTGTTATACACATTTATTTAATTTTGTGTGTATTGCAAAAAAAGATGAAAAAAGGCAAACTGACATAATTTCACACAAAACTACAAAAATGGTCCAGACAAAATTGTTGGCACCTTGAACTTAATATTTGGTTGCACACCCTTTGGAATAAATAACTGCAATCAATCGCTTCCTATAACCAGCAACAAGCTTCTTACACCTCTCACATGGAATTTTGGACTCTTGTTTAAAAACTGCTCCAGGTCTCTCATATTTGAAGGCATCTTCTCCCAACAGCAGTTTTTAGATCTCTGCACAGGTGTTCAATGGGATTTAGCTGCCACTTCAGAACTCTCCAGCGCTTTGTTTCCATCGATTTCTGGAGGCTTCCTGAAGTGTGTTTGGGGTCATTGTCCTATCTATGATCTTGGACCTAAACCAAGCTTTCTGACACTGGGCTCTACATTGCGACCCAAAATTATTTGGTAATCTTCAGATTTCATGATGCTTTGCACACAGTAAAGGCATCAAGTGCCAGAGGCAGCAATACAACCTCAAAAGATCTTTGAACCTCCACCATATTTGACTATAGGTACTGTGTTCTTTTCTTTGTAGGCCTCATTCCGTTTTTGGTAAACAGTAGATGTGCTTCTCAAGACGCTTTTCCAGAAGGATTTTGGCTTACTCACATACATTTTGACAAACTGCAGGCTAGCTTTTTATGACTGTGTCAGCATAAAAGGTCCTCTTGGGTCTCATGCCATAGTGTTTCATTTCATTCAAGTGTTGACAGATAGTTTGTACTAACACTGATACCCCCTGATCCTGCAGGACACCATGAATTTCTTTGAAACTTGATTGTGTCTGATTGTCCACCATCTAAACTATCCTGTGTTGCAACATTTTGTCACTTTTTCTCTGCCACCCTCAACCAGAGTGATTAGCTAAAGTGCTTCTTGAGTATGTTGGACAAAGGAACATCAAGATCTCTAGCGATGGACTTGTAACCTTGAGATTATTAATATTTTTCAATCATTTTGGTTGTCAAGTCCTCAGGCAGTTCTCTTATTTTCTTTTTGCTCTCCATACTGTATGGCATACACAGACACACAATGCAAAAATTTAGTCAACTTACCCACACCTATTACTTGTCACAGGTGAATTTGAAAGCATCACATGCTTGAAACAAGTTTACCCACTATTTTGAAAAGGTGACAACAATTTTGTCTGGCCCATTTTTGGGGTTGTGTGAGAAATTATGTTAAATTTGCCTTTTTTTCCCTTAGTTTTTTTTTTTGTTGTTTCAATACATACAAAAAAAATAAACGTGTAATTGCAATAATTTTCCGGGAGAAATACTTTATTTTCTGGAACAATTTCAAGGGTCCTCACACTTTCAGCCATGATTGTATGAGAAATGTAAATTATTAACTAATTTTTGTGCTATCACTTTATGTCTTTAGACACTTAAAAGTTTAGAAGTGCAATTTTTTTCAAATTTGTTGAAAAATGTATTTTTTTTGTTTAATAAATTCTGCTAGATGCCCACCCTTTACTAATACCAGGGCTTGATGGCAGCTGTCAATTCACAGCTGGTAACAACCCCATATATTACCCCGTTAGCCACTGCAATAAGGCAAAGGGAAGAGCCGTGGCCCTTCCCACCCTGAGAAAACCAGACCCCAGCTGTCAGCTTCACTTTGGCTGGTGATCCAATTTGGGGGGATCCCATTGTTGGTTTATTTTAATTATTAAACCTCTGGTTTGAATTACCAGCCAAGGTAAATCTGCCAGCTGTGGGCTGCAGGCTACTTTACCTTCACTGGTTACCAAAAATAAGGGGATCCCATGTCATTTTTTTTTTCATTTAATTATTTATTTTTGTGGATACATACAAGGCTAAACACCCTTTAGTGCCACATGAAAGGCTCCAAAGAGTGCAAGCTGAGAATACATATGGGGTGGGACAGTATATAGGTGTTTGACCTCCATCTATCAATCTATCATTTTTCTAGCGTTGCACATTTTTTACACATAAAAAAACATTAATTTCAGTATCATGCATTTTTTTTCCGGCACTGGTCACACGGATGTCACATGACATCACATGGATGACACACTGATGTCATATAAGGATCCACGGATGGCCATACAGATGTCCAAAACAGACCATGCAACATCTGCATTTTGATATCTATGTAGGGAAATGTAGTTTTCTATATAAGTGCGTTGTTGGGTTACAACCTGTAGGTTGGCACTTTTTCCCATTTTTTGTATGCTTATGTTACCTCATTTTTTGTGTTCTGTCAAAACTGTACTTTATACCTATCTTTAGCACATCTTTCTATTTTCATTTAAATTAACAGTGGTAGATAGCCCCTTCCTTTCTCCTTTTCGACCGTGCCTATTATGCAGCTTTTTATATCCCAAAATTGAGGTCAGACCCTCAGAGAAGCACATGGGGGGCTGGAATGAGGTTACACAGCGCGCGTGATGAGGTAACTGTGCTACATGAGGTGAAACCTGTCTGTTCCACAAGGTGTGTGAAAACAGTCCTAATGATAATGAAGTCATTTCTGGAACTCAGCAGCGCCCACACCAGTGATCTGTGGGTTTAGTCATCCAGCCTGTCAGGCCAGTGCTGCAGTGGAGCAGAACTACCTCTGAGGACCACGGCGGGAGTGTTACATTTAGAAACTGCTTTTAAATATGTGCGTATTCTCTAAAAATAATTGTTTCATCATCATTCTGTCACGAGGGTCTCCTGTCTTTGGGAGACGTGTGACAGGTTTGGGATCTAAGTCAAAGTCACATGTTCCATCACCTGATGCCGGTTATAGAAGTTCATTATTCTGAACTGACCACTGTGAAGGGAGGAAGTCTCTTGAAGTTGCTGAAGCTGAGTCTCTTGCAGCCCTGGTGCTTGGCTGCAATAGTTGGTGTATATCCTTTTTGTCTATGTCCCCCTGCTTGTCTTTTCTGCCATGTCTTATTACTGTACTGGTGAACTCTTATTCACTCATCGGCCTTGGCACTATTCAGGTTGAGTGGAGGGACATGTAGGGACTAGGGACGTGACGGTGATGAGAGATAGGACTCATATAGGGACGTTTGGGGTGCTCAGGGTTCAGATATAGGTTAGTGTCAGGAGGTGACCTGTTCCACGCTCCCTATGTTAGGACTTTCCTCTCACTTTCCATCCCCTTTGTAACCTCTGTATTGTGCTGTGTGTGACGCCCTGGACTAGCCAGGTAGTCACAGACATAACAACATACACACCCCTTCCCCTAGACAGTTACACCAGTCAGACAAAAACCCTTGTTGCCTCCCTCCAGGGTCTGATGTCCACACCAGGTGGGGTGGAGCCAGGCGGTTGGCCCCACCCACCGAGGAGTTCACAGGCCTGAGGCAGGAAAAGAGACAGTTTCATTCAGGAGGTGAAAGTGAGAGGAGTAAAACGTCTGCGTGTGCCTGGGTAGGAGCCCAGGCACTGACAGCAAGGTTGGCAGACGGTGGTGGCCGTCTGCAGGAGTTAGCGGAACTCTGCAGAGCCGTAGGACCGGGGTGTGGCCCGCCGGTACCGAACCGGGGAGCGGAGTGAAGCTAAGCACACAGGCAGGGCCATCGGACCCTGACCAGGCTTGGAGCTACCGACAGTCAAATCCGAGTGTGACAGGAACCCCAGGGGTTTCCCAACAACCAAGACCTGACAGAAGGCAACAGTCCACACCGAGAGGATATACAGCCACCGCCATAGGCTAGAGATCCAAGGGCCAGTGCCTGCGGGCAAAATGGGCTCCTACGGCACCTATACGCCGGGGAGCGGACTACCGGTGGGCAACCACAGGAGTCAGAACATTCTAACAGGTGCAGGGAAAGACAGCCACCATCAGCCGTCCGGGGAGAGTACAACAACTTCAGCCGGCTGCGGGACCCGTCCATCCGGCCGTTTGGTTTACCAGAGACTCTGTCATTGATTGTCTGAGTGAGTACACCAGTGCCATCCGGCACCGCGCCGCGCTGCTCCTGCAGCCCCGGGATCACCAACCCCTACCCACGGAGGGGACAACATCCTAGCTGCTCCCTACCATCTCTCCCGGGATCCCCGTCACCAGCAGCGGTGGTGCCATTGTGACGCCCTGGGCAAGCCAGGGGTCACAGGTCATCACACCACCACACCCTACACCCCAGTTAGGAACATCAAAGCTAACCAAAAATCCTTGTTGCCTTCCTCCAGGAGCTGGTGTTCACACCAGGGGGTGGGCCAGGCGGTTGGCTCCGCCCACCGAGGAGTTCACAGCCCTGGAGGCGGGAGAACCAGGCAGTTCAAGCCAGGGGAGTGAAGTAGAAGGAAGTGGTAGAGGAGCTTGAGAGAAGGAGTAAAAAGTGACAGTTAAGAAAGCCTGAAGCTGGTCCGGGTGTGTACCCCGGACTGTGACAGCAAGGTCAGCAGACGGCGGTGATAGTCCGCAGGGGTGACTGCTCGGAGGTTGCTGGAAGGACCGCGGATGGGTGGTGACCCGGCGGTCTGGAGCAGTATAGGAAGAACAGCCAGCACCAGGGCAGGGGCCTTTCGGATCCCGGCAAGGCTAGGAGTCGCCATAATTTGCCAAATCCGTCAGTGAAGGGGACGACTGTCTCCCAACAACCAAGTCCCGATTGAAGGCAACAGTCCAACCGTTACAGAGAGACACCGCCACCGCCAGGGCACCAGTTTCTCAGGGCCAGCGCCTGCGGGCAAAGTAGGGCTCCTTCGGCCCAGCTTGAAGCCGAGGAGCGGGTTACCGGTGGGAAAGCAAGTGCAACCGTCCGTGGGAACCGTCTTTCCAGCCGTGTGTTTTACCGAGAACTGTGTCATCGTCTCAGGCTGAGTGAGTACCACAGTGCCGCAAGGCACAGCGCTGCCCCCGCGTCCCTGCGCCCACCAAGCCCTGCATCTCCCACCTCATCACTGGGCCCCGGGATCATCAACCCCTACCCCTAAGGATGGGCTGACACAGTGGTTGCAGTTCAAGGTCTTTACTCACCCTCGGAGTGCCGATGTCTGCCGTGATGGGCCCCAGTCGATCTCGGGTAAGTCGGAGGTCAACACTGATGTCAGAGTGCGTCCTATCACAAGGCTTATCCTTTGATGAAGTGAAGAACCTGGGCTGAGCTTCGTGCTCCAAGCCTCAGTCTCTGAGAAGAAAGACGTTGAAGAAAATGGTGTCGTGTTGCCAGAACTGTAGACCCGACTTGACTGATTATTGTGTGAAGGTTGCTGCTACTTGTACCCCAAGTGGTACCCGCCCTCCAGGTAGTTGTCCTAGTGACCGGGAAGTCCCATACCTCGTGATGGCCACCCCCAGCCTACCCTAGTCCAGTCCTTACAAGCTCTAGTAGAAAGAGAATGTCACGATGGCATGACTTTTACACACACACACATATATATATATATATATATATATATATATATATATATATACACAGTTAGGTCCAGAAATATTTGGACAGTGACACAATTTTCGCGAGTTGGGCTCTGCATGCCACCACATTGGATTTGAAATGAAACCTCTACAACAGAATTCAAGTGCAGATTGTAACGTTTAATTTGAAGGTTTGAACAAAAATATCTGATAGAAATTGTAGGAATTGTACACATTTCTTTACAAACACTCCACATTTTAGGAGGTCAAAAGTAATTGGACAAATAAACCAAACCCAAAAAAAATATTTTTATTTTCGATATTTTGTTGTGAATCCTTTGGAGGCAATCACTGCCTTAAGTCTGGAACCCATGGACATCAATAAACGCTGGGTTTCCTCCTTCTTAATGCTTTGCCAGGCCTTTACAGCCGCAGCCTTCAGGTCTTGCTTGTTTGTGGGTCTTTCCGTCTTAAGTCTGGATTTGAGCAAGTGAAATGCATGCTCAATTGGGTTAAGATCTGGTGATTGACTTGGCCATTGCAGAATGTTCCACTTTATTGCACTCATGAACTCCTGGGTAGCTTTGGCTGTATGCTTGGGGTCATTGTCCATCTGTACTATGAAGCGCCGTCCGATCAACTTTGCGGCATTTGGCTGAATCTGGGCTGAAAGTATATCCCGGTACACTTCAGAATTCATCCGGCTACTCTTGTCTGCTGTTATGTCATCAATAAACACAAGTGACCCAGTGCCATTGAAAGCCATGCATGCCCATGCCATCACGTTGCCTCCACCATGTTTTACAGAGGATGTGGTGTGCCTTGGATCATGTGCCGTTCCCTTTCTTCTCCAAACTTTTTTCTTCCCATCATTCTGGTACAGGTTGATCTTTGCCTCATCTGTCCATAGAATACTTTTCCAGAACTGAGCTGGCTTCATGAGGTGTTTTTCAGCAAATTTAACTCTGGCCTGTCTATTTTTGGAATTGATGAATGGTTTGCATCTAGATGTGAACTCTTTGTATTTACTTTCATGGAGTCTTCTCTTTACTGTTGACTTAGAGACAGATACACCTACTTCACTGAGAGTGTTCTGGACTTCAGTTGATGTTGTGAACGGGTTCTTCTTCACCAAAGAAAGTATGCGGCGATCATCCACCACTGTTGTCATCCGTGGACGCCCAGGCCTTTTTGAGTTCCCAAGCTCACCAGTCAATTCCTTTTTTCTCAGAATGTACCCGACTGTTGATTTTGCTACTCCAAGCATGTCTGCTATCTCTCTGATGGATTTTTTCTTTTTTTTTCAGCCTCAGGATGTTCTGCTTCACCTCAATTGAGAGTTCCTTAGACCGCATGTTGTCTGGTCACAGCAACAGCTTCCAAATGCAAAACCACACACCTGTAATCAACCCCAGACCTTTTAACTACTTCATTGATTACAGGTTAACGAGGGAGATGCCTTCAGAGTTAATTGCAGCCCTTAGAGTCCCTTGTCCAATTACTTTTGGTCCCTTTAAAAAGAGGAGGCTATGCATTACAGAGCTATGATTCCTAAACCCTTTCTCCGATTTGGATGTGAAAACTCTCATATTGCAGCTGGGAGTGTGCACTTTCAGCCCATATTATATATATAATTGTATTTCTGAACATGTTTTTGTAAACAGCTAAAATAACAAAACTTGTGTCACTGTCCAAATATTTCTGGACCTAACTGTATATATATATATATATATATATATATATATATATATATATATATATATATATATATATATATATATATATTTATATGTTCTTTCAATCAAAATTATGCAGAGTATTTGTTTTTATCCTAAGTTTTCTCTATTAGAAAGAGTTTGTAAATACTGTGCTCCATGTCTAGGAAATCGGCCACTACTGATAGACTGCAGGGGTGGCAGCTAACACTGGCAACAAGCAGTAAACTATAACATTGCAAGGTTGCTTGTTTTTACAAGCACTTTTGAATATTAAAGGAATATGTGAGACATGGAGATCAGGAGAGCAGACTGTCAGTCATTACATGTCTCACACTGGTAACACCTTCCTTCATGTAAAATAATCTCTGGAGGCAGGTTTTTAGGGAGATCTACTGTATGTCGACCCGTAGATCTTAACAGCTCATTTACATATAAAAGATCAGATTGCAGATATCAAGGAATCTATTCATTTAAATTCCTATAACCTACTGTATATGTTCAAGTAGACTCTTAATACGGTTGATTCTACTGACAGATTCCCATTAAAAATATCCTGTCACCAGGTTTTTCCCTTACGAGCTGTGGCCACCACCAGTGAGCTCTTACAGTGGAGGGGAAATTAAGTATTTAGTCAGCCACCAATTCTGCAAGTTCTCCCACCTAATAAGATGAGAGAGGCCTGTAATTGACATCATAGGTGACCACAACTAAGAGAGACAAAATGAGAAAACAAATCCAGAAAATCACCTTGTCTGATTTGGCAAGATTTTTTTTTGCAAATTACGATGGAAAATAAGTATTTAGTTACCTAAAAACATTAAAAGATTTGTGGCTCTCACAGACCTATAACTTCTTCTTTAAGAGGCTCCTCTGTCCTCTACTCATTACCTGCAGTAATGACACCTGTTTGAACTTGTTATCAGTATAAAGGACACCTGTCCACAACCTCAAACAGTCACACTCCAAGCTCCACTATGGTGAAGACCAAAGAGCTGTTGAAGGACACGAGAAACAAAATTGTAGCCCTGCACCAGGCTGGGGAGACTGAATCTGCAATAGGCAAGCAGCTTGGTGTGATGAAATAAACTGTAGGAACAATATTAAGAAAATGGAAGACATACAAGACCACAGATAATCTCCCTCTAACTGGGGCTCCATGCGAGATCTCACCCCGTGGGGTCAAAATGATCACAAGCACAAGAACGGTGAGCAAAAATCTCAGAACCACATAGAAGTACCTAGTGAATGACCTGCATAGAGCTGGGACCACCGTAACAAAGGCTACCATCAGTAACACACTACGCCGCCAGGGACTTAGATCCTGCATTGCCAAACATGTTCCCCTGCTTAAGCCAGTACATTTTGGGGCCTGTCTGAAGCTTGCTAGAAAGCATTTGGATTATCCAGAAGAGTACTGGGAGAATGTAATATGGTCTGATGAAACCTAAGTAGAACTGTTTGGTAGAAACACAACTCGTCGTGTTTGGAGGAGACAGAAGGCTGAGTTGCATCCAAAGAACACAATACCTACTGTGAAGCATGGGGGTGGCAACATCATGCTTTGGGGCTGTTTCTCTGCAAAGGGACCAGGATGACTGATCCATGTACATGAAAGAATGAATGGGGCCATGTATTGTGAGATGTTGAATGCAAATCTCCTTCTATCAGCAAGGGCATATAAGATGAAATGTGGCTGGGTCTTTCAGCATGATAGTGATCCCAAGCACACCGCCTTGGAGTGGCTTCATAAGAAGCATATGAAGGTCCTAAAGTGGCCTAGCCAGTCTCCAGATCTTAACCCCATAGAAAACCTTTGGAGGGAGTTGAAAGTCTGTATTGCTCAGCGACAGGCCCAAAACATCACTGCTCTAGAAGAGATGAGCATGGAGAAATGGGCCAACATACCACCAACAGTGTGTGCCAACCTTGTGAAGACTTACAGAAAACATTTGACCTCTGTCATTGCCAACAAAGGATATATAACAAAATATTGAGATGAACTTTTGTTATTGACCAAATTCTTATTTTCCACCATAATTTGCAAAAAAATCTTGCCAAATTAGACAAGGTGATTTTCTGGATTTGTTTTCTCATTTTCTCTCTCATAGTTGTGGTCTACCTATGATGTCAATTACAGGCCTCTCTTACCTTTGTAAGTGGGAAAATTTGCACAATTGGTGGCTGACTAAATACTTTTTCCCCACTGTATATACAGCATTCCAGAATACTGTATATAAGAGCCCAGGCCACGCTGTATAACGTAAAAATCTCTTTTATTATACTCACCTAGGGGATGGTCCGGTCTTATGGGAATCGCTGCTCTCGGTCCTGCGCCTGCTCCATCTTGTGCAGTCACTGTCCTCTTGCCCAGCCCTGTGTCGACGTGTCCTATGTCATTGTCACGGGGCAGTACGGATGGTACAGGGGCTTCTAGGCTGACCCTAATTATGGGAACCCTGTGCTGTCCCTCTTCCTGACGGTAGAGTAGATTGTAGTCAGGGTTGAGCCTCCAACATACCCCTGTCTCCTGTCCTGGCCCTGACGACTATGTTCCCACCTCATCCACGACCCAGTCGAACAGACTGGGATGGAGACCCCCATAAACACCCCACCAAATAATATACCAAAAACAGGGGAAAAACACATACAGACACCAACAAACACCACAACAACTATGGGGAAAAATTACAGAGGTGGACTGGCACTAACAGGGAACAAGGGTAAGTAACAACACCTAGGATAACTTCCAAACAAACCAGAACCAGGGAAAACCGGCAGCAGCAAGGAACACGTCAGTCCACCTCCAGGCCATGCACAATAATGAAGAAAGAATAAGCGGCACACCCTGCTGGAGGCAAGGGGTATATATACAGGCCAGAAGTGGACATCAGCAGAAATTGCTGATCTGCATAAAGTCTGCTGAACAGTAAGGGCCATTTCACATCTCCGGTATGTTGCCGGAAACCGGATGTGGCACACATGCAGTACACTTACATTCATTTACAGTGGAAGCGCGACACTATGCGGGTGTGCTTCATACACAACCGCATTTGTCCACATGGTGTCGCGCTTCCACTGTAAATGAATGTACGGCTAAGTTCACACATTAGTTTTTTCCAATCAGGCACAATCCGGTTTGTGCCTGATGCAACGGATCCATCTCAGATAGTGTAAAAACTGATGCGACGGTTCTGGTAAAAAAACGGATCAGTTTTGGTTTTTTTTTGTTTTTTTTGTTAATGCTGAGAGAGAGGGAGAGACAGAGACCCCATCATCCCCACACACCCCCTGGCACTACCGCACGCATTATCACTGCACACGCAGGCACTACCGCACGCATCATCACTGCACACGCAGGCACTACCGCACGCATCATCACCGCACACGCAGGCACTACCGCACCCATCATCACCGCACACGCAGGCACTACCGCACGCATCATCACCGCACACGCAGGCACTACCGCACGCATCATCACCGCACACGCAGGCACTACCGCACGCATCATCACCGCACACGCAGGCACTACCGCACCCATCATCACCGCACACGCAGGCACTACCGCACGCATCATCACCGCACACGCAGGCACTACCGCACGCATCATCACCGCACACACCCCGTCACTACCTCAGTGACGTCATTGCGCGATTCACTTCAGTTACTGCGTGGCGCTGATAGAGAGCGCTCGTGTTCTACTGCCGTTCCTGTCTGCTTCATGTAGCAGAGCTGAAAGCGTTGTGGGACCTCTGTGGATTACGTCGGACCTGGAGGCGTATTTGGGGATTTTAATAAAATGGTGAAAGAGGGTGTTTTTTTGTCTTTTATTCCAAATAAAGTATTTTTTGGGGTGTATGTGTTTATTTACTTTCACTTACAGGTTAATCATTGGGGGTGTCTCATAGACGCCTGCCATGATTAACCCCTTATTACCCCGATTGCCACCGCACCAGGGCAATTCGGGATGAGCCGGGTAGAGTCCCGGGACTGTCGCATCTAATAGATGCGGCAATTCCGGGCAGCTGCTGGCTGATATTTTTAGGCTGGGGGGCTCCCCATAACGTGGAGCTCCCCATCCTGAGAATGCCAGCCTTCAGCCGTGTGGCTTTATCTTGGCCGGTATCAAAATTGGGGGGGACCGCATGCCGTTTTTTTTTAATTATTATTTTTTTACTGCAAGATATAGACCCGCCCACTGGCGGCTGTGATTGGTTGCAGTGAGACAGCTGTCCCTCAGCATGGGGGCATGTCTGCCTGCAACCAATCATAGGCGCCGATGGGAAAGCAGTGAATACAAGATGGATTAATGAGCGGCCGGCATTTTCAAATCAGGAGAAGCCACCAGCAGTGTGACAGCCATGCAGCGCCACGCCGGTGATCGGTGAGTGGGTGAGAGTGAGTGAGTGAGTCAGTGAGTGAGAGAGTTTGAGAGAGAGAGAGTGGCTGAGTGAGTGATTTTCTGACAAGCAATGAATTTATATCACTTCTGGGCATGCTCAGAAGTAAAAACTGAATTCGGTACATGCTTCTGGCGTTTGATGCATTCCACCGGATTCGGGGAGCATAGACTTTCACTATGCACCATGCCGCACAGCTCTGCATACAGCGCTATGCAGTTTTTTGCTGCTGGCAAAAAACGTTCCTCTCTGCGTCCTGTGCGGCCGCCGGAGTGATGATTTTTGCCGCATCCGGCAAAAAAACAGATAAAACGCGAGTACATGTGGCACAATGCAGTGCTAATAAAACTCTATGAGGAAAAACCGCACCCGGCGGCAAAAAAAACGGAAGCGTTTTTCCCGCAAAACGCCGGATTGTGCCAAACAGCAAAAACCTGATGTGTGTACATACTCTAACTGTACTGCATCTGTGCTGAATACAGCTTCCGGCAAAATACCGGAGATGTCAAACGGCCCTAACAGAAGGTGCATAAACCCCACGAGTGCCTAAAAGGAAAAAACACATTTAAATATAGACACAAAAAGTAAAATAACAATTTCCCTGAGCCCGGCACTGACTGGGATAGCGTGACAGTCATCCACATAGATCCTCCATTACGCTTCTACTCATGCGCACTTATATTTGCCCGGCTGAGAGCTGAGCAAAGTACAGTAATGCGCAGGTGCAAGGAAAGGTCACAGACTGCCCACACATGCGCACTACAGTACTTTGATTTGCCTTCAGCTGGGCAGGGAAGTGCGCATGCGCAAGAGCGCAATGGAGGCCTCTGTGTGGATGATGTAGGACACGTCATGCACACAGGGCTGGGCAGGAGGATGGCAATCACACAAGATGAAGGAGGCGCCGGACCGAGAGCAGCGACATCCATCGGACCGGACTGTCCCCTAGGTGAGTATGTTATAAAGGTGTTTTTTACATTCTACACAGCGGCGTGGGCTCTTATATACAGTATTCTGGAATGCTGTATATGAGGGATCACTGGTGGTGGATGCAGTTTATAAGGGAAAAACCTGGTGACAGGTTCCCTTTAACCATTTATTATGTTGACACAACCCCCGCATCAGAGTGGTGTTGTTAGTGGAGAAATATCATATGCAAAACATATAAAGGCTAAAAAATGTAATTGGCCCAAGGGATGTACATTTATATGCCCGGTGTCACTACAGGGTATGTGGAAAGGAAGTAGTTAGTCGTATTACCTACCCCTTGGGTGGCATATGTGACGCCCCTGGACTAGTCAGGTCATCACAGGGTACTGCACTCTCTTCATCTCTTAGTGCAGGATTCAACCCCCCATGGTTCTGGGTTCCCAACCTGTAGCACTGCCTCCATCAGCATCCAAAATCCGAACCACACCTCACACCACACCCTGTCAGACTCACCAGTGGGCTGCAGAGCTGGAATAGGTCCGCCCACCTAGGGGTCAGGCAGACTGGTGGGAGGGAGTAGTCAGTGTAGTGGTAGCCCTCGAGTAGTGAGGAGCTGGAGAGTGTGTGGCTCCCTGTTTGTGGCAGGTTGGGTCGCAGACGGTGGTCTGGGACCGGAGGAGTCGGAGACCCAGTCGCAGGGTATTGAGGCTGGGTGCCTGGACCCGGTCTTGGAGGACGGGAGGCATCTGAGTCTAATAGCCGGTCCGGGTCGAAAGCACGGCGGGGTACTGGACCCTAGGTCTGGGAGTAGCTTCAGGCAACCCGGCACTTAACCTGTGGAGGATAGTGACTTTATGGACTGTCCCCAAGAAGCTCAGAGATCAGGGGCACTAGCGCAACGAGGGGGCTAGGGCTTTCCAACCCAAGCAGCCCACAGAAATCCCAAGTGTGAGCTCTTGAGAGCACAGCTCCACTACAAACAGTAGGGAGCGAGGCTCGGACAGCTTTATGCCAACGGGCCACCAAAAACATTTCAAATTTGTGCATGGAGGCAGGCTCCGGACCACTCGGCAGTACTATAGGGGACGGATACCCGGCCGGGCTCCACCAAGAGGGCAGCGGCACCCAGAGACTTGGTTCACCTTGTTGTCAGAGTCTGCTTTGTGGCCGCATCATCACCAACACTGCTTGAGTGAGTACATGGTCCTCCCCTGCTTCCAATCTGCACCCCGCGCCCCAACACCACCATCCAGAGTCCCAGGACCTCCCCTACCCATGGAGGGAAACGTCATCTGGCTGCCCCCACTCCATCTCCCCCGCGTACTCCCATCAGCAGCGGCGGTACTCCCCTTACCGCGAACCACGGGTGGCGTCACAAACTATTATCCCCGTAAATACCCCCTTTTACATTCGAGTGGCCGCAAGCCCCCGGGTCCGGAGACCCTCGAGCCACAGCAGACCCAGGATCCGAGCGGTTCGACCGCTGCAGGGGCGGCACACATACACATCATAAGTCTCTCTAGCAAAAACAGATAGTAGCCAGAGACTGATGCCTGTTTACATAATGTAGGGATGGAACAAATACATGTCGGTGTCCGAGGTTGGCAGCCGTCCAAAAATTCCAGGACTGTTTGTATAAATAAGGAATTTTTTACCATTTACATAAAAAAAATGTAAGGCTTCTGTGATTTTTTGGAATTAGAAGAAATGTATAGATTATCTTTACAGTTCAGTGTGTGCATCTGATGCCTTGTTATGAGATTTATTGGCTGTAGACACGGATCACTTAAGAAAATCATAAGTGTCCATAAAAATTATTGAGTGATTTTTGGGAAAAACTATGCAGAAAAAAATAAAAAGTCATGTGAACAATAGGGATGATCAAATACCTCAAATATTCGACTTCACGAATATTTGCTGAATAAATCTCCGCTATTCGACTATTTGCGAATATTCGATGCGCAATGTAAAGGGTGCTGCGATTGCTAGAGATGTCGCGAACGATAGCACCCGCCCCCGTCGTTTGTGCGATATGTGGTGATCGCTGCTGTAGCAAACAATATCGCTACGGCAGCGTCACACGCACATACCTGTTCAGCGATGTCGCTGTGACCGACGAACAATCCCTCCTTCAAGGGGGAAGTGCGTTCGGCGTCACAGCGACGTCACTAAGCGGCCGCCCAATAGCAGAAGAGGGGCGGAGATGAGCGGCCGGAACATGCCGCTCACATCCTTCTTTCCTCATTGCCGGTGGAGGTAGGTAAGGAGATGTTCGTCGCTCTTGCGGTGTCACACACAGCGATGTGTGGTGCCGCAGGAACGACGAACAACCAGCGGCATGCACCACCAACGATATTATGAAAAGGAGCGACATGTCAACAATCAACGATCGTTGATCGTCGCTCCTAGCTGTCACACACTGCGATGTCGCTAACGACGCCGGATGTGCGTCACAAACACCTTGACCCCGACAATATATCGTTAGCGATGTCGCAGCATGTAAAGCATCCTTTAGTTTATGGGAAACCTGAATAACAACTATTTGTAACTATTCGGGCTTCCCATAAACTTACATTGCGCATGGAATATTCACATGGCGGCGACCTATTCGTCGGATATTTGCGAAGTCGAATATTTGAGGTATTTGATTATCCCTAGTTAGCAACCCTGGCGGTGTCTAAGATGGGGCTGGTGTCGTATCGGCATAGACCACGACCAAGAATATTCAGACTTTGCTTTGTTCACCCTTGGGCTCAGAGTTTTTGTGTTTTAGCCCAAAGTGTGGCATCGATTCAGCTGCCGCGTCAAAGTGAATGTGCCCTGTCAGAACTGACGAAGGACAGTCTCTCCCAGCGGGCGCTCCGTATATTATAATTATCTATAATCTGTCCGTTCTTCAGCGCTTGTCGGTGGCTCTTTTCCGTTCCGGTCTGTCAGCGGGCACATGGTAGCCATCCCTCAGTAGGATGTATGTGCCCTCTGCCAGCGAGTTGCCGCTAGGTGATGTCTTGCAGCAGACTGGTCAGGCAGCGCTGAGCGTTCCTCCGTCTGTGTCTGTTGGCAGTGTGTGTGGATGTGTCTGGATCAGGTTGTTAGTTATGCACAGAATGTTCTGTCTGATGCACTGAGGCTGCTCCACATACTACCTGCAATGCAGAGACTGCCATCTCACTGTAACCTCTTCCCTGCCAGGGTGCAGCCGAACGGCGGCTTTATAACTCATTCTGTGCCAAAGATAAACCCATAAACGTCAGCGGCTTCTATTCTACGCAGGAGGATGCTGCTAAGTCATCCATTACATTACAGAGAATAATCAGCCCCCGTCAGGAGCTATTTACCCAGTAATAACCATATTAACTATAACAGTGCCACTGGGACTACTGTATATATATCCACAACGCCTCTATAGGCAATATGCAAAGATCCTCAGACTAGAACAAGGCTTCTATAGTCTTCGATACATATTCCTTTCCATAGGGTGCAGTATCAGCCTGCTAACAACATTCCGTCGTTTTTCAGATCAGCAAACTGTCAATCAAATTTTAGGAGCCAAAAATCTGCTTTGAGCATCTGTCACTTCCTTCCTTTTCTTACTTATTTCTCGGCATTAAATACATTATCCAGCAGAGGGCGACAATGAGCCAGAAAAGAAGCTCCTCCCGGCGTAAATCAAAGGGGAAGATTTGTAAAATCCCAATGCATGATGGGAATAAGATTCTAAATTAAAAAGGTATTTATTTTTAAACCGATTTTCTACTTATTTTTAAATAATATGTTTTAGGGAATATACTGATAGGGGACTTAGATTGTGAGCCCCAGTGGGGACAGTGATGACCACATCTGTAAAGCGCTGTGGATTTAAAGAGGACCACCCACCAGGATTTTCCTATATAAACTAAAGCCAGGGCTTTTCTGGCGCTATCATGCTTATTCTATACATACCTTTACTTGTGAGATCGGATGTATACTTTCTGAAATACAGGTAAGTAGAGTTTGTGCGATGCACTTGTCGCGGGCGGGGAGGAGGGTGTCGACACACCGCGCTCACCCCTTCTGCTCGGGTCCGGCAGTTGCTCCTGGTGGCTCGAGCTGTGGGCCGGATCCCGGGGTGTCTCGAGCGACACTCCTCGCCCGTGAGTGAAAGGGGGTGTTTGTTGGGTGTGGGGATTGTTATAGTTCGTGACGCCACCCACGGTTGTGGTGATTGCACTGTGAAGCCCCACAGGTGTAGTGTCGGTGCATTACCTTCAGGGACTCCACGTAGCTGGATCTGGTCACAGGTAGGAGATCTTCTTCTTGTCGTGACGCCACTCTCAGTATTGCGGCCAGTAGGGACCGCCACTGCAGGTTGAGGGTCGCCTGGGGCTGATGGTATGTGCAGTTAGTTGGAATAGCCTCCTGAGAGTGAGGCAAGCCCCAGGGCCCGATGTAGGTGCGTAGTACCACAAGGCGCAGAATAACTCCACACAGGCAGAATGTCTTTCAGGGTTTTTACTCACTTCAGGTGGCAGGGTGAGTAACCCGGGCGTAGCTGGGATGAACCAGGCGGGAACCAGGTGTCCTTCAGGCTGACTTGTGAGGGTGACTACTAACTCGCCTTCCTTAGCCCTTGGTGGTTTGGGGTGACCCCGACTTTGAGTCCCTATGGGGGTCACCCAGGGAAGTTGCTGAAGCCTCACTCCCCTTCGTTTGCCGTGTGCTTGTTGCCTGGGCCAGATCACTCCAGCTTCTTGCCTCCTGTGAGCTATGGGCCCTAACTGTGGCTACGTGGCTGCGGCTTTTTTTGTGGTGTTGTGGCGTGGGCTTTGAGAGCCCCACACCGGCAGGTTTAGCAAAAGAAAGCTGGATCTATCTCCGCTTCGGGATCTGCCGCCCGTTTGGGCCTGGTACTCTCTAGCAGTCTCCTTACTTCCCACTCCGTGCTCTCTCTTTAGCTGAAGATGGATTTCGGGTAGCACTCCTAGTTGACCGTTCTCCCCCGTCAGTAGCCACTGCGCGGGCGCTGTTAGACAGCAACAGCCCCACAGGTCTGCTCCTCACTGAGCCCTATGGAGTTCTGCTCTAACTGACTCACTGCCCCTCCTCTCCTGTTCTTGCCTACGCCACCTAGCAACCAGATTCTCTTACCACACCCCTTGAGAGGAGATGGAGGCTTTTGGCCCCCTCCACTATTCCAGTGAAGGTCAAGGCTTTTCCCCCTCCTGGGATCCCCAGGGGTCCTCTCATGGGTACATGTGTGAGAGCTGATTACTATGCGCCTGTGTACCACACCCCTGTCAGCCTTCTGGATTACCTGTATTGTACTGTCCCCAGCATGGGTGCAGTACTCAGTGGTGCCTGACCAGGTCAGGGGCGCCACAGCACCACCGCTGCTCAGTATGGGGGTCCCGGGGATGGTGATGCGGAGTAGCCAGGTGTTGTGTTGCCCCTCCGTGGGTAGGGGTTGGTGATCCCGGGGCCCAGTGAAGAGATGTAAAGTGTAGGGCCCGGTGGGCACAGGGACGCGGGGGCAGCGCTGTGCCTTGCGGCACTGTGGTACTCACTCAGCCTGAGACACGGACACAGTTTGTACGGTAAACCAACGGCTGGTAGGACGGTCCCACAGACGGCTGCACCTGCACTCCCGGTAGGTGACGGTGACGTCTCTCTTCTTTGCACCTGTGTTGTCTGATGGTAGCGATGGATTCCCTCCGGTTACCCGCTCCCCGACTGCAATCTGGGCCGGAGGAGCTCTACACTTTGCCCGCAGGCGCTGGCCCTGGGGAAACTGGTGCCCTGGCGGTGGCGGTGTCTCCCCGGTAATGGTTGGGCTGTTGCCGTCAATCGGGACTTGGTTGTTGGGGGATCTGCGTCCCCGTCACTGACGGATTTGGCAAATCTGGCGACTCCTAGCCTTGCCGGGGTCCGAGAGGCCCCTGCCCTGGTGCTGACTGTCCTTCGGAACACTGCTCCAGACCACCGGGCACACAGCCAACGGGGTCCTTCCAGGAACTTCCAAATGGTCCCCCTCCAGACAGTCACCGCCGTCGCTGACCTTGCTGTTCTGGCCCTACACAGAGCTGGACCCTTCAGGCTTTCTTTCTTTACTCTCACTTCGCTTGTTTCCTCCTTTACACTTCTCCGCTTTCACTACTTTCTCTTAGCTGTTTACTTTCTCACTTCAGCTCCTCACACTTGCCCTGCCTGGGCTTCACTTCACTCCTTCCACTTCCTCCTCCCTGACAGAACTGCCTGAAACTTCCTGCCTCCAGAGCTGTGAGCTCCTCGATGGGCGGAGCCAACCGCCTGGCCCACCCCCTGGTGTGCATCAACAGACTCCTGGAGGAAGGCAACAAGGATTTCTGGTTAGCAGATGTGCCTACCTGGAGTGTGGGGTGTGGTGGTGTTGTGACCCGTGTCCCCTGGCTTGCCCAGGGCGACACACACTGTTATTTGATGAGATGTGCAACAGAATATATAATAGGTGGGTTGGGTTTTGCTTGTTACTCCCGCCCCTCTCTACTGCCTGTCCTTCCTCTCCTGTCTCTGTTATTACAGGGGGAAGAAGGAGGAAGAAAGGACAGGGAGAGGAAGGACATGCAGGCAGACAGGGGCGGGAATAACTAGCAAAACCCCACCCACCTATTAGATATTCTGCTGCACCTCTCATCAAATAACAGTGCATTTCACAAACTTTACTTGCCTGTATTCCAGAAAGTATACATCCGATCTCACAACTACAGGTATGTATAGAATCAGCATGATAGCATCAGTATAGCACTGGCTTTAGTTTCTATATGCAAATTCTGGTGGTTGGTCCTCTTTAATGGCGCTATATAAGTGAGTAAAATATCTATCTATATCTCCACCTGTACCTGTCTGTCGCTTGTATTCTTCATGATTATTGTACTTATTTTTTATGTATACCCCTTTAACATGTAAAGCACAATGGAATATACGGCGTTATATATATATATATATATATATATATAAATATTTATATATAAGTCCAACAATGTAGACCAGCTCACTCCTGTGAACCACCTGGAACCTCAGCTGACCTGGTTAACTCCGTTTTGCCCGGATCAGGATGTAGGAGTCCATCCATACAAATGTGAACAACAACAGAGCAAAGTCCAGCAATAACGTGAGCAATCCAGGATGCTGCTAAAAAAGTTTTTCTTTTTATTCATAGATCCATTAAAATACAGTGGTCCAAGCAGTTCAAAACAGCATTATCGCAGGAAAGTAGCGCAGATAGGACTACGCGTTTCAGCGGTAAAATCCGCCTTCTTCACGGTCCAGAATCACCATGAATCAATTCTGGACCGTGAAGAAGGCGTATTTTACCGCTGAAACGCGTAGTCATATCTGCGCTACTTTCCTGCGATAATGCTGATTTGAACCGCTTGGACCACTGTACTTTAATGGATCTATGAATAAAAAGAAAGAAAAACTTTTTTAACAGCATCCTGGATTGCTCATGTTATTGCTGGACTTTGCTCTGTCGTTGTTCATATATATATATATACATACACAGTGGCATATAAATGTTTGGGCACCCCTGGTCAAAATTACTGTTATTGTGAACAGTTTAGCAAGTTGGAATGATCTCTAAAAGTCATAAAGGACAAAAAGAATAAAAATATATTCATCTTTTACATATGAAAAATTACAAAAACTGAAAATGGGCCAATCAAAAGTTTGGGCACCCTTGGAGATTTGTGAGCCCAGATAACTATGACCAAGGTTTCAGACTTTAATTAGCCTGTCAGGGTTATGGCTTGTCACCTATCATCGTTAGGAAATGACAGGTGATGCAAATTTCACAGCTTTATAAAAACCCAGCCTCGTATAAGCTTGTGACAAAAAACAGCAGTAATGGGATCTTCTAAGCAGCTGCCTAACACTCTGAGAATGAAAATGATGGAGGCCCACAAATCAGGAGAAGGCTATAAGAAGATAGAAAAGCGTTTTGAAGCTGCCCTTTCCTCATTCCGAAATGTAGTTAAGAAATGGCCATTACTAGGTACAGTGGAGGTCAAGATAAGATCTGGAAGACCAAGCAACATTTCTGTGAGAGCTGCTCATAGGATTGCTAGCAAATCAGAACGCCTGCTGTGGCGCCCCTGAGGCTTCAGTCGCCACAGGGTACTGCACCTCACTTAAGGTGCAGTACTCATCCTGGATCCAGAGTAGGTCAGTACCGGTTCCACAACACACAAACTCATACACCCCAATAGGTTGCCCTCCCCAATGGGGACCGGACTAGGGTTGGGTCTTAAGGTAGTCACCAAACATGGAGGGCTGCCACCCACTAGTGACAGGGAACCGGGGAAGGAGCAGCCACCAGGGGGGGGAGTTAAAAATGACACAACAGTTAGGAAGTTCTCCAACAGGAGAGGAAAGGAGCAGACGGGTTTACCGGTGGCTCTGGTGGGATGCAGGAGTCAATACGGTCGCCGAGGGGAGAGCATCATTGCTCCTTCGGGACCGGCGCAGTGCAGGGTGCAGAATCCTAGGTTGGAACAGACTTCACGTTGTATCACCAAAATCTGTAGGACAGGGGGATTGTATGTCCCTCTGGCCACCACAGTTCCCAGAGCACAGTGCTACATAAGGTCCGGAGTCGTGATCTAAGTCAGGCCCCATCACGGACCCGCGGAACCTGCATACGGGACAGGAGTTAACTTTTCAAGAACCGGGGTCCCCAAGTGGCTTCAGGCGCAAGGAGGAAGGGCCCACCGTCCACCGTCCGGTTCTGACCTCCAACGGATCCAGGATTGACTGGGGCCCATCACGGCCGTGACCGGTATATCCCGGGCTATCTAAGAACTGTGAGTAAAACACCTGGAACCGCAGCAGCTGACTCAGCCTTTTGATTGCCGTCGCCCCGCGCTTCGGCGCCAATGGCCGTTACAGTCACTCATCACCCTCCCCGGGGTCTGCTCCACCTGTGATGAGCAGAACCATCTTGGCTGCTTTAATCATCCACCCCGGAGGACAGCGACAGCAACGGCGCCTAATCCCCTTTTCTCATTCAGGGTATGTCGCGGTCGCAAGGGCCTAGGGTACTCAGCCGGCTGGGGGTCTAATGGATCAGCTCACGGTGGCGGTCTCCAGAAGCAGAGGCCCTAACTGGAGAAGTAAAAGGGATATTTACAGGAGAGGTAGGTTGTGACGCCAGGTGGAGTTCTGACCATGGGTGGCCAGGGGCTGCACTGATGCTTTCAAGGGCAGATGGTGGAGCAGCCTGGTAGTATATCCTCTCCAGCTAGGGTAGATCCCTTGCAAGATAGAAGAGGGTGATATAGTAGATGGTGCAGGAAGGGAAGAATGATGAGAGGGTAGTGCAGTGCAGTAAGAAGGAGGCCAAACAAAATCTTTGCAGTTCTGTACCTTTTACTTGTAAATGATGGTAGTTACAGTATAGCCAGAGTACAGAGCAGGTCAGGTGCCCGGGGTCCCACCAGTCTGGAAGCATCTGGGGTCCACTCCGAAAGTGAGAGTCGAATGCCTTCCTGTCCTTTTTTTTTGCTTGTGTGGAGCCTCAGGTGCCTGCGAGCTACTCTGGTTGTTCCTGTGTAATTCCTCCAGTTCAGCAGGCCATCAAGCCTTGCAAATGGTGCTGGACTAGTCCCCACGACTCTGGCCTCTTCTATAGTGCTGTTCTACTGGGTCTACACAAATGAATAGCAGATCTGTAATCTGTCGGTCCCCAGCTTCTGTCCCCAGGGTGTGCAATCCCTGGACGACCTAGGTTGCTTTCAGCGTTGCCCTGGGGTGAGCTCCTCATAGCCAAAAGCCCTAGAGCTACTTCTCCATGCATCCTGTCTCTTTTTTTCCTACACCCCGCCTGAAGGAGGAGACACCCCTTCAACATAGGTACTCGTGCTCCCCCCTCTGATCAGGGATCAGGCTGTGTGTGAATGCAATGGGGTACTCCGTGTAGGGAACCCCAACTATCTCCAGACTTGGTACCACCACAGGTACATTCCAATAATGAGTATTTGGTGAGTTTTTGATGTTTTGCAGCTTTTCGGCACCTATTGGGTAAAGTAGGTTATTTGCATCTGTTTTTATTGCATTTTTATAGCTTTTTGTCTCTTTTTGCTATGTCGTGTTTTAAATTAAACTGCTTTGTTTTTATAGATAACTAGCTGCCCGGCTGTCTCTTTGCCCGGCTGTCTTTTTGCCTGTCTGTCTCTGTCTCTCTTTATCCGTCTCACCACGGACATCTTTTTACCTCACACATAATCTTGTTATACTAACAGTTTATTTTGATCCTATAGCAACCACTGACAGTTGCTATTTATATCCTGCAGCTCCCAGCTCCATTCAGTTTAATGGCTGCAGGATTTTTGTGGAGTAACTTGAAAGCACATACAGTACATACACACACATATACATACAGTACATACACATACATACACACACACACATATACATACATACGGTACATACACTGAGCTTTATATATTAGATGATGCAGACCCATGCGTTTTAGTGAATTTCCGCAAGTGAAAAAGCACAAAAAACCATACCTGCTTTTTACCTGTGGATTTTCCTCATCTAATGCAATTATATGGGGAAAATCTGCACATAAAAAGTACACCCGCGTTAGAAAATGACATGTTGCAAATTTTAAAAACGCACAGCGGGTCAGTTTATACTACATAAAAAAATAATTGGGCCTGAGATTTCTAAAAATCCAACCATTTTGCTGGAGCTGCCTTTTTTGCTTAGTAAAAATACTCAACGTTAAAAACTCATTGTGGGAACATAACCTAAGAAAGAAGGAGACATCTGGCATTTCTGACAAACTAATCTATAATTTATCAAGTAGATGCTGGGTAAGACATCCTCTGTACATGTAAATAAAGGCCAGCTCCAGACTAATGTAATGCGGGCATCATCTATGCTGTCAATTCAGGTCATTAGACCCGCCGTCAGTCAAGGTCTGGTGGCCATAACGGCGCTGTGTCCCTGTCAAGACTAGTAAATGTGAACACACTCAATAATAATAATACCAATTATTAATAAATTTGCTATATACAGGAATAAAATATAAGGCATTTTCATAATCAATGCAAATAATAATTGTAATATTATTTTTATATATATATAGTACAGACCAAAAGTTTGGACACACCCTCTTATTCAAAGAGTTTTCTTTATTTTCATGACTCTGAAAATTGTAGATTCACATTGAAGGTATCAAAACTATGAATTAACACATGTGGAATGAAATACTTAACAAAAAAGTGTGAAACAACTGAAAATATGTCTTATATTCTAGGTTCTTCAAAGTAGGCACCTTTTGCTTTGATTACTGCTTTGCACACTCTTGGCATTCTCTTAATGAGCTTCAAGAGGTAGTCACCGGAAATGGTTCTCACTTCACAGGTGTGCCCTGTCAGGTTCAATAAGTGGGATTTCTTGCCTTATAAATGGGGTTGGGACCATCAGTTGTGTTGTGCAGAAGTCTGGTGGATACACAGCTGATAGTCCTACTAAATAGACTGTTAGAATTTGTATTATGGCAAGAAAAAAAGAAGCTAAGTAAAGAAAAACGAGTGGCCATCATTACTTTAAGAAATTAAGGTCAGTCAGTCCGAAAAATTGGGAAAACTTTGAAAGTGTCCCCAAGTGCAGTGGCAAAAACCATCAAATGCTACAAAGAAACTGGCTCACATGAGGACCGCCCCAGGAAAGGAAGACCAAGAGTCACCTCTGCTGCGGAGGATAAGTTTATCCGCGTCACCAGCCTCAGAAATCACAGGTTAACAGCAGCTCAGATTAGAGACCAGGTCAATGCCACACAGAGTTCTAGCAGCAGACACATCTCTAGAACAACTGTTAAGAGGAGACTTTGTGCAGCAGGCTTTCATGGTAAAATAGCTGCTAGGAAACCACTGCTAAGGACAGACAACAAGCAGAAGAGACTTGTTTGGGCTAAAGAACACAAGGAATGAACATTAGACCAGTGGAAATCTGTGCTTTGGTCTGATGAGTCCAAATCTGAGATCTTTAGATCCAACCATCGTGTCTTTGTGTGACGCAGAAAAGGTGAACGGATGGACTCTACATGCCTGGTTCCCACCGTGAAGCATGGAGGAGGAGGTGTGATGGTGTGGGGGTGCTTTGCTGGTGACACTGTTGGGGATTTATTCAAAATTGAAGGCATACTGAACAAGCATGGCTACCACAGCATCTGGCAGCGGCATGCTATTCCATCCGGTTTGCGTTTAGTTGGACCATCATTTATTTTTCAACAGGACAATGACCCCAAACACACCTCCAGGCTGTGTAAGGGCTATTTGACTAAGAAGTAGAGGGATGGGGTGCTACGCCAGATGACCTGGTCTCCACAGTCACCAGACCTGAACCCAATCGAGATGGTTTGGGCTGAGCTGGACCGCAGAGTGAAGGCAAAAGGGCCAACAAGTGCTAAGCATCTCTGGGAACTCTTTCAAGACTGTTGGAAGACCATTTCCGGTGACTACCCCTTGAAGCTCATCAAGAGAATGCCAAGAGTGTGCAAAGCAGTAATCAAAGCAAAAGGTGGCTACTTTGAAGAACCTAGAATATAAGATATTTTCAGTTGTTTCACACTTTTTTGTTAAGTATTTCATTCCACATGTGTTAATTCATAGTTTTGATGCCTTCAATGTGAATCTACAATTTTTCAGTCATGAAAATAAAGAAAACTCTTTGAATGAGAAGTTGTGTCCAAACGTTTGGTCTGCACTGTATATATATATATGTGTGTGTGTGTGTGTGTATGTGTGTAATGAAATTGCCTTATATTTAATCATATATTTTTTATGATGTCTTAAAGGAATTGTCCACTACTAGAACAACCCCTTTCTGATTCCACTTGTTCCCCCCAGTTAAAATAAAAGACCTTGTACTCACCTCCCATTTTAACGCCGTTCCTGCACTGATCGCGGCGTATCAGGGCTCTTATGTCATTGTGATGTCATCTGAGCAACACGTCCAATCACCAACAGCTTCTTTTTCCCCGCCTTTGGACCAAATGAGCAATAAACAGGAAGTGAGCGGTAGCCGCAGCGTCACTTCCTGTTGAGTAACTAATTTGTTCCGAAGGCGAGGAAAAAGAAGCCATTGGTGATTGGATGTGGGGTTCTTGTGACGTCACAATGTCATGTGAGCCTCAAACCATGGCCATTGACAGCACTAGAATGGTGCCAGTACAGGAGGTGAGTACAGGGCCTTTTATTTTAACTCTGGGGAAAAAAGTGGAATGAGAAGGGGTTGTCCTACTAGTGGACAACTACTTTAAGCTTCATCTCAGATGAGACTGGATCAGGTTACTAAGTCCTTTCATGTAAACTAGAACATTATTTCATCCCTTTGTCTTCCAAGCGATCCTTAAAGGGAATCTGTCACCAGGTTTTTGCTCCCCCATCTGAGAGCAGTATAATGTAGAGACAGAGACTCTGATTCCAGCGATGTATAACTTATTGAGCTGTTTGCTGTCATTTTGATGATATCACAGTTTTCTCTGCTGCAGATCTAGCAGTTATCCAGAGCTGATGAATATGCTGGACTACCTGCAGCACGTCAAGAAGTCCTGAAATGATAATCTACTGCTAATTAAACAATGATTTTATCAAAACTACACTAAGTAGCCCAGTAAGTGACACATCGCTGGAATCAGAATCTATGCCTTTGCGCTATGCTGTTCTCAGATTAGGTGCCAAAAAAACACCATTTCGCCCATGCAATTTAATTCCCTGCCACCAGAAATAGCAGAAGAGGAGTTCCATCGCATTTTCCGATGCATACACAGTTAGTTTTCATGCTCTGTCCGAAACAGGGCATAGCAAAGTGCACCTGCGCAAACCGCGATGCCCCTGCGCAGGTGCGAAATTTAGTTCTGCTTTGTGGATGACGCAGGATGCTTCATCCACATCAATCGCATCGGAAGGATGGCAATTCACAGTGGAGAGGAGGGACAAGACCCACTGAAATGACACCCATCAGACTGGACCGGTTGGATTTGCATACAGCGCAGGAGCAATTCAAAAGTTTTTTGTTGGGGCATTTACAGGGGGTCGGACATTATATACATGTGGCGCCCCTGAGTGTCAGGTGCCACAGGGTACTACATCCAGTCCTGGATTCCTGGAAGACCAGTGCTGGTAGCCACAACACACACACAAACCATGCCCTTTTCCCCAGACTGTGTGACAGGCTAGAGAGGAACCTGACGGGTGGTCACCTATAGACGCATCCAAAACACTAGTCAGAGACCTGGGAGGAGGAGAGGCTGGTCAGTGCAGTTTCACACAGACAGACAGGAAAAGACAGTCTGAGGAGGGATGGGAGAGTCAGCACTTGTGAAGTGACTTGAGTAAAAAGGAGTACAGTCGCTGGGAGAGTACGTACCAGTACTCACAGGACTGAGCACAGACGGGGCACAGAGCTCTAGTTCAGGAAGACGCTTCAGGCTCACCTGATAAACACCTGCCCGGTGAGGGGACCATCAAGGACCTCACCGACGTTAGTGTCCGGGGCACGGCAGCAAAGAGGGAACCTGGGAACGGGGACAGAGGTCTGACCCAAGAGAGGTTCAAGCTGCCGGCCGTACGGGCCAGGAGGAAAACAGGAGGGACCCCAAAGACACTCCAAGCCACGGGGACCCACCAACTACTACAGGGTGCATTGAAGTAAAGCTCACCAGTTCACTACACCGGCACTGGAACAAAGGGAATACCAGATTAGTAAAGACCAGCATAAACCGGGCAGCAGTAACTCCAAACCAGTGAGTAAAGCACAAGTTAAACCGCAGCTCCTGTGTTGTCTGAATTCTTCCTACACCTCTGCATCTATATACTACAACGACCATCATCCTCATGTAACGGGGTGCCAGGGGTGCCTCTGGCCTTGTAGTCGTGGCCCTTGCAATCAGGCTTACCCCTGGTTCCACCGTCACTATGGGGACAGGAGATGACTTGGTGGGGCAGAGTGTGGTGGTGATGCAGATGTTATCCGGCGCACAAACACTCTTCAGGCAGGGTTCGATGCAATGAACAAACATTCTTTTATTCTTCACAAAGTCCCAAACAAAGCAATAAAGGTGATGATACGCTTTCTTAGCTGGGGGAAGCCTGTCCTTGCGTCCCCTCCAGTGGGGATGTGCCTGACTACTCCACTTCGCCCGGCTCCCACTTCTGGCTACCCACAGCCCGGACCCACAGCGGACTGCTTCACACTATGAGGTTCCGCCCGCTCCTTTTCTCACCGGCTTCCCTGATTTCCAGCTCCCACACTCTGCCCCGGCTCTGCTGCTCCGCTCCTGTCCCCGAGACGACTGCTCCCTTGATCTAATCTTTTCCTCACACCCTTGCTCTCTCCTCCCCTTGTCTCTGCCGGCTCCTCCTCTCCACTGTGGTGACAGCCGTCCCACCCGGCCACTAAGGGTACCCTAACACAATACACATGCACATACAAATAAAACATTTTTATTAATAACATTTCCGGGTTAACTATGCTCCCTTTTGCAGGGGTCTGCTCACCCACTGCATACCTCCCCTCTTAAAACCCGAGCCTCCCGGCACGGCTCTTACTTAAAACACACAGAAGCACGTAAAGTCTGCAATACCGTCCACAATAGGCGCAGCACCCACACAGAGGGCTCCAGTGTGCCCAGTTCTCCTCCTCTGGACGGCCACCAGTGTGCGCAGCTCTCCTCCTCTGGACGGCCACCAGTGTGCGCAGCTCTCCTCCTCTGGACGGCCTTCAGTGTGCCCAGTTCTCCTCCTCTGGACGGCCACCAGTCCCGCGCAGCACTCCTCCTCTGGACGGCCACCAGTGTGCGCAGCTCTCCTCCTCTGGACGGCCACCAGTCCCGCGCCCGGCGGTTTCTGCAGCGCTCCCGGTCCTTCTTTCAACTAGCGCCCGGAGGCTCAACAGCGCTCCCGGTCTTAGATGGGCGCCCGGAGGCTTGGCAACAGCGCTCCCGGTCTTAGATGGGCGCCCGGAGGCTTGGCAACAGCGCTCCCGGTCTTAGATGGGGCGACTGCCCGTACAAACACACAGAAGGGAGCTCGTCCCGTGAAACTTTAAAAGAACTTCTGCCGGCTAAACGGCGCCGGACTTAAACAACAGATCAGCAGTGGTGACTTACTCTGGGGGCCAGGCCCTCTTCCATTCCTCCGCTTGGGCCTGGATGTATGCCCCCAGGGATTGTCCCGGCTGCTGACGGATCCTCTGGAAGGACGCAGGGGCGTAGGGTGGCTCCACAGGCGCAGCTGCTGCAGCTCCTCTCGGTGGTGAAGGCGTCGCTGCCCCTGACAATCTTGCTGGTAACAGCGGCGGTGTCAATGCTGAGACTGGGTAGAGTGGAGACGGGTCCTCGTTTCCCGCTCTTAAACAGACTCCACCCCCAGCCCCACGCATCATCTTGACTCCTCCGCTGAGGTACTTCTTTTTCTTCTTCCGTGCCCTGGAGCTGGCGCCTCCCCTCTTTGGGCGGAGTACTCCATGCTTTCTCTTCGGCACCGGCCAGCCCCAGGCTCTTCTTTCGGCGCCAACTTTCCGTGCCTTTTCTTCCCCACAGATAACGGCCTCCTTGCCGCCATCTTGTACCCGGTCCAACGCTACGGGTACTAGGTTCTCTTCCCACCACGGGACTGGAAATCCTGTATCACGGTCCGGATCCTGTGCTTCAGGCACGACCCGATCTCCAGCCTCCTGGGTTCCTGGCAGGGGAATCGCATCCTGCCGACTACGCCACATGTAACGGGGTGCCAGGGGTGCCTCTGGCCTTGTAGTCGTGGCCCTTGCAATCAGGCTTACCCCTGGTTCCACCGTCACTATGGGGACAGGAGATGACTTGGTGGGGCAGAGTGTGGTGGTGATGCAGATGTTATCCGGCGCACAAACACTCTTCAGGCAGGGTTCGATGCAATGAACAAACATTCTTTTATTCTTCACAAAGTCCCAAACAAAGCAATAAAGGTGATGATACGCTTTCTTAGCTGGGGGAAGCCTGTCCTTGCGTCCCCTCCAGTGGGGATGTGCCTGACTACTCCACTTCGCCCGGCTCCCACTTCTGGCTACCCACAGCCCGGACCCACACCGGACTGCTTCACACTATGAGGTTCCGCCCGCTCCTTTTCTCACCGGCTTCCCTGATTTCCAGCTCCCACACTCTGCCCCGGCTCTGCTGCTCCGCTCCTGTCCCCGAGACGACTGCTCCCTTGATCTAATCTTTTCCTCACACCCTTGCTCTCTCCTCCCCTTGTCTCTGCCGGCTCCTCCTCTCCACTGTGGTGACAGCCGTCCCACCCGGCCACTAAGGGTACCCTAACACAATACACATGCACATACAAATAAAACATTTTTATTAATAACATTTCCGGGTTAACTATGCTCCCTTTTGCAGGGGTCTGCTCACCCACTGCACTCCCCTGGGGCCTAGCTCTAGTTGCGGAGAGCCATCACATCTAAGCTGCCCAATACCACCAGCCCCAGCAGTGAGAGACTTTGCAGCGGCGGCTTTCCCCATATAGCCGCATACCGCAAGTGGCGTCACGAAAACCATTTTTATTTTTATTCTTCCCTTGTACAAAACCCCTTTTTAAGCGACCCCCAGGGTCACGGAACTGGGCAACAGCCACCCGTAGTGAAAATATCCCAGTAATATACAGCCCAGGACCGAGTACCCAAAAGCCCTGGGGTGCGTCATACAACTGTATAGAATGCAGCATAGGTGATAAGGAAGGTGGTGGGGGTATTAGCTCATACACAAAATACTGGTGACAAGTTTCCTTTAAGGTAAGCGGGGCCCTATTTTTTCTTTTCTATATTACATATCGGGGGGAGTGGCCCCTCCAGAGCTCCCCATCCTTATCCACCCATCTCTCCCACATTATAGGGCATGTCAGTAATTAACTGAATGCACCCTGACTGCTGTGCCCAGGCAGTACAGGGTTAAGCATTCTTCCCATGTCTGATTTAACACACCCTCCCCTTATAGATTTTGCCCAATCGGATCCTTCCCAGAGTTCCAGAGTTTTCCCCTATATAAAGTCCCTCTCTTCCTGATTCCGGTCTCTCCTCACTGCGTGAGAACCGGATTAAGCTGATGAGAGATGTCTGACAGGCTTGGTGGCGCTGTCAGGGACAGGATCAGGAGGGAAGGGTACGCATGGCTTGCTGCAATTCTAGGTGAGCAGCGTCCCCCCCCTCCTGAGGCTCAGACACTACAACCGGTCGGCAGGCGGCCTGCCCGTTCAATCTGCCCTCCGGAGCGTCTGAGCCCCTCTGCAGGAGCGTCTCAGCGCAGGCGCGGGGGACGTGTGCACGCCTGGCGCACGGGACGCGCGCGTTCACGTCCCTCGTGTGAAGCTCCGCCCACCCGCCCAGCTCCAACGCACGCAGCGGCCGCAAGCCTTACCTGTCCTGCAGGCAAAGTGGCGCTGCCATCCTTACCACTAACGCTCCCTGCTCTGCTTCCGGCGGCTGCCCCCCAAACGCTGAAGCGCTCTGCACCTCCTCCACCTCCTGTAAGGCCTATTCCCTCTGATATGGGAGGCCATAACAGCCGCAGAAGCTCCTTCTCCTCAGCAGAGGAGAGTGCTGCACAATCACTGCCCCCAATGGCTGTTTCTTACCCTTCCCTCACACCCTGCAATGCCTCAGAAGTATGCAGGGCGGGATCGGTGGCAGAAGCCACAAATGTAGCACCCCAAACACTCCAACAAATCATTAACAATCAAGGGGGTTGGCTGCTCATCCTGCAACGGCTGCAGTGATGGCTTGGCCTCCTGCAGCATCTGCGGTGATGGCTCTGCCTCCCGCAGCACCTGCGGTGATGGCTTCACCTCCTGCAGCACCTGCGGTAGCCCCCTGCAGCATCTGCGGTGATGGCTTTGCCTCCTGTAGCACCTGCGGCGATGGCTTTGCCTCCTGCAGCACCGGCGGTGATGGCTTTGCCTCCTGCAGCACCGGCGGTGATGGCTTTGCCTCCTGCAGCACCTGCGGCGATGGCTTTGCCTCCCGCAGCACAAGCAATGATGGCCTTGCCTCACACAACGCAGAATGTACCCTAGGCCCCTCCTACTCAATCTGCCCCCTGGGCGGATTATGCAGCGGGTGCTGGAAGCACGGCTCACGGTCGGCGACGCCGTGGCGCGGTAACTGCTCTGCTGCCTCCTCAGCCTCTTCGCATTCCCGAAGCCCTTATAGGCGTAGTCGCTACGATAGGGATCAAGATCGACATACCGGCTATTCTACGCGCCGGTCCAGTACGCGCCGGTCCAGGTCCTCTCACCGACGCCATCGTTCACAGTCCTCAAGATGGCGTTCGCCATCAACCACGGCGGAGTCGTCTGATGAGTCTGGAGTGTCTGGTAGGCCCTCTCGACACAGAACCAGCCGCCAGAGGGACGCCGAGACATATATAGACCAGGCGCACATTTCAGCTGCTCCACAGATACCGCTTAATCCTACAGATCCTCCTGCTGTCGGTGAGTACAATTATTCGGGGGCTTGGGCAGGGCCTGATACAACGGCTATGTCATTACAAACATTGCTAGCACATATTAATACTCCGGGTAATAAGATATTAGTTAACCCTTTATTACTTGGCCGGCAACCTGAAAAGAGACCCGACCCCCCTCCCCGTGCGGATATACATAGGGACACGTTTTTTTGTGGTATTTCCCCCTTGGGTGCGCACCTTGATACCGAGACTACTAATAAAATATGGGCCAATGACTACATTGACATTTGGTCTCTGATATCCACTGAACAATTCACGATTGACAAAGAGCGGCGGCCCGCTGATCGGCCTTTTGAGAGGAAAGCCAGAGTCGCGAAAACAATTAACAATTGGCTGCAAGCCTTTTTTGTCATGGGTTGTGTTATGGGTCAAAAGCACCCCGAACGTTGTTCTGAGCTTTGTATAAATGCCGATTCAATTTATAACTCTTTCAAAGCGCATGGCGGCTCGGCCTAGTGGCGCTATGATGAAGACTTTCGGCGCCGTTTAGCACTCCAACCCCATTTAGGTTGGGGAGTAAAAGCTACGGACTCATGGTTGCATTTCATGATGACACCAAAAACCCCCTTTCCGTCTGCGGCCTCTGGAAACTCCGCCAGTTCCAGTTCAGTGGCCGTGGGTAGACCCGGCACGTGCTGGTTGTTCAATGAGGGTCACTGCCGATTCTTCGGTCTCTGCAGATATAAACATGAATGCTCCAATTGTGGAGGCACATGCTGCAGTCAAGTGCTCTCGACCTTCTCCAAAATTGCCAGCTAAATCGTCATCAACTCCGTTCGACCATAAAGACCCCGGTGAGCGTAGCCGTAATGGGGCCGTGGCTCGACCGTTACCCCAATAAACCCCAGTTGCGCTTTGGTTTCAGTTTCGGGTTCTTCATCCCCTTCACCTTTACCAGACTCCCTCTTTTTGCTCAGAATCTTAAGTCCGCGCATGAACTCCATGACATCCTGCTAGCCAAGCTTAAAACTGAGTTAACTAAAGGCAGAATTAAAGGCCCTTTCCTTTCACCACCATTTTGCAACTTACGGGTGTCCCCCCTTGGAGTCATACCGAAAAAAGAGCCGGGAAAATTCCGTTTGATACACCACCTATCTCACCCTAGAGGTTCTTCCGTTAATGACGGTATACTCGAGTCTGATGCGTCGGTGACTTATGTATCTTTCGACAGAGCCGTTGAGTTAGTCAGGAAGGCCGGCGCGGGTGCGCTCATGGCCAAGTCGGATATTGAGTCGGCTTTTCACCTCCTGCCGGTACACCCGGATTGTTACCATTTACTGGGTTGCTTCGTAGATGGTTATTACTATTTGACACTTGCCTTCCTATGGGATGCTCAATCTCATGTTCCTATTTTGAATTATTCAGTTCGTTTTTGAAGTGGGCGTTTAAGGTTGAATCCCGTTCCCAATCTGTCATTCATTATCTTGACGACTTCCTGTTTGTGGGCCCTCAAGGCTCCTCCCATTGTCAAGTCTTATTGGATACGTTCTGCACCCTCATGGCCAGATTTGGCGTTCCGTTGTCTGAGGACAAAACTATCGGTCCTTCTCCAGTCCTGTCTTTTCTAGGTATCGAGATCGATTCAAACGTAATGGTTTTCCGGCTTCCAGATGACAAGGTGTCGAGGCTGCTGTCCATGATAAAGGGGTTCTGCGCTGTACGGAGTGTGACCCTACGTCAGATGCAATCGTTGCTGGGCCTCTTAGTATTTGCCTGTCGGGTCATGCCAATGGGCAGAATTTTTTCCCGCAGGCTCTCCCTGGCTACAACAGGTGTTCGGCTCCCCCATCATCGTATCCGGATTACCTCCCGCTTGCGTGAGGATTTGGCCGTGTGTAAAGAATTTCTTTCCAGGTACAACGGTCGCACTTGTTTTCAAGACAGTTTTGTGTCCAATACAGAGCTACCACTTTTTTCCGAGACATCTGGGTCGTTGGGTTTTGGCGTTATCTTTAAAGACCAATGGTGCGCGGAGCGTTGGCCTTCCTTCTGGCAACGGTTTCATTTCTGATATAACGCTTCTTGAGTTGTTCCCTATTGTGGCAGCTGTGTCAATGTGGGGCTCTGCTATTCAGAATAGGCGGATTTTATTTTGCTCGGATAACTCGAGTGTGGTCCACGCGATTAATCACCTGACTTCGTCTTCCCTGCCTGTTATCAAGCTGCTGAGATTTTTTGTTTTTAAATGTTTGGAGCTCAACATTTGGTTAAAAGCTATCGCTATCTTCCGGGTACGTGTAACATGATAGCTGATTCCCTGTTCTGTTTTGACTTCCAGAAATTCCGACACCTTTACCCTCATGCCCAAGCAGAGGGACTCTCGTGCCCATCCAGCATGTGGGTCCTGCTGGACTGCAGTTGATGCCGTTGGTGACATCCTCCGTGGCCCCGGTGACATGGCGTTGTTACGGTAAGGCATGGGCTGAATGGTTAGTTTTCGCTGCAGGCCACCCGATCGCTACATCTGAATCTTCCAGGCTGGAAGTGACTTGCCAATACCTGATGAATATATACAACAATGGTTTGTCCGGCGCGGTTGCTAGGAACCGGTTGTCCGGCCTCGCTTTTCATTTTAAACTACGGGGATGGTCTGATGTTACCAAAATTTTTATCGTGCGGCAGGCAGTCAAGGGATGGAGCAGAGGGCGACCTAGCAAGGAGAGCAGGAGGCCAGTTTCCTATAGCCTCCTGTCTCGCATCATTGACGGCATTCCTGCCGTTTGCCCTTCTCCTTTCGAGTCCGCCCTCTTCTCCGCCTCTTTCGCTTTGGCCTTTTTCGTTGCATTACGCATCGGTGAGTTGGTGTCTTCTTCTAAGGGCACCCACGGTGGCCTCTGGCATGACGATGTTATTTTGAGTAATGCGGGTTTACGTATTCGCATACGTAAATCCAAGACTGACCAATTAGGTAAGGGCTGCTGGATTCCCTTATTTTCCATATTCGGACCAGTGTGCCCCGTTAGATTGGTTCATAACTATATGGTGGTCCACCATGGGGAATTTTCCTTCCTAGTTCATGAAGATGGTTCCCCTATGACGAGATTTCAGTTCCTGTCGGTTTTTCGCAAATGTCTCAGGTCCCTGGGTTTTTCCATATTGGAGTTTTGCACTCATTCCTTTAGGATCGGGGCTGCAACGGAGGCAGCTCGTGCGGGATTGCCCAATGAAGTTATTCAGCGTATTGGCCGCTGGCGTTCGGCTTGTTTTGCGCGCTATATCAGACCGGAACTACTGCTTCATTGATAATTGATGATTTCCTATGCAGGTTGTTTGTTAAAAATGCCAGTTGCTGTTCCCGCACTAACAGTTTTTTACTTTTAGGCGCTGCTAAATTGGTGATTTGGCTGCTCGGCCATTCCTATATTTTCTGGGCTGGACAGCGATCTGAGAATCGACCTGGCGGACGGGCCCTTGGATTCCGTGGCTTTGAGGTCAACTGGAGAGGAATTAGGGGTCTGATCTGGCCCCAGGTTCTCCCGGAGGTAGTTGGGATTGCTAGGTCAGCCCTATCACCAGTGGTCCTTGTCATCCATGCCGGAGGAAATTACCTCGGTTCTTGTCGTTTGGTGGCGGAGCTCCTTACTACCATGCGTTCGGACTTGGATAAGTTTCATGCATTTTTTCCGGAGCTGGTCATCGTGTGGTCCGAGGTCGTTTCTCGGGTTGTATGGCGGAGGGCCCAGGGTGCTGCAGCGCTCGAGCGCTCGAGCCGTACGCTCAATTCGCATATATCGCGATTTGTACGTTTTAAAGCGGGAGTTGTGGTTCGACATCGACAATTAGAAGGGGACAATTCGCCCCTCATGATTACGGATGGCGTTCATTTGAACGAAATTGGCTTAGACATATTCTTGTCTGGCCTACAAGACGGCATAGAGCAAGCGCTGTGTTTGATGGGTGGGGGTCGGAGCGCAGCCTAAAGTGTTTGCTCCTCCGTGACGGTATTTATCCAAAACAGGTATTTTTGTTAAGCTGAAGTGCGCCGGGAGTCCGGCCTGGCACAACGCTTCGTTTTGGAAGTTGCTAATAGTTATGGTTATCTTTGCTGTGACCGACCTACCTCCACAAAAAAGATGAGAGTATATAAGTGTTTTGATAAAGCTCTCCAATAAAGTTTTATATTTTGGTTACATCGGTGTTGGTGTGTTTAATCGGACATGGGACGTGTTGGTTGGGTGTTCAGGGTCTCAGCAGTCAAGGTTTTAATTATGAGCTCTGCCTGGTTCACTTTGCACTTTCCATTCAGATGGGGCTGATTTGGCACATAGAGAGGTAGAACAGTAGTATTTAGGGACCATACATAGTAAAGGTACTCCTTGATGGGGTTGGATGGCTTTCGTGCTCTTTGATCAAAAATCGCAATCTAAGTACCTGACGTTTATAACATTTACAGCGCAGTGGAGTTCAAGTGTTGATTAATCGCAGTGTGCTGATGCATAGTGTATATGTATATGTCTTTATATTGGTCACATAGCGCATTTCTGCACCTGTACATTAATTCAATACTAAAGGTGTTCAGGCCCCTTTCTTTCTCGTTCTTTGTGCCAATTAGAGTGTCAGCCATGTCAATTCTCTATTCATAGACGTAGCTGAGACTCTAATTGTCACTTGACTGCAAGTATGACTGTCCTGGAATCAGCAAAGCCTTATCTTAAAACACACACACAATATATATATATATATATATATGTAGATATATCAGTATAAAATATAAATGAATACATTTTTTTGGAGGGTGGGGGTCCCGATTAGAAATTTCGCTATTGGGCCCAGTCATTTTTAAGTATGCCCCTTATTGTGAGGTAAACCATGTCTAAAAACAGGCAGGGAGGTGTTTTACCTCACAAAAAGTAGCAGCGTGCAATCCCATGCTATAATATCTGTGTACTCCTTTGTATCCTCCCTGACCCAGGAGCTGTGGTATAATCAGACCATGTTCCTGTATGGTCAGACACTTCCATTACACAGTACACAGCAGGGGTACATATATAAGATTATCTTAGAACAGTAACTTTTTCTTTTAACACATCCAATTGTGGAACTTATTATTATTCCATGATCTATTGGTTAAAATGTACTTTGTGGGTTGGACAACCCCTTTAAGCTTTGAATCGTGCTCCTACAACATGCTGAGTATTAATAAGGTTTATGGGCCTCAGACCCCCACTCTTTGAGTGTAAAAATGTGGCGCCCCTGACCTGGTCAGGCACCACTGAGTACTGCACCCATGCTGGGGACAGTACAATACAGGTAATCCAGAAGGCTGACAGGGGTGTGGAACACAGTCGCATAGTAATCAGCTCTCACACATGTACCCATGAGAGGACCCCTGGGGATCCCAGGAGGGGGAAAAGCCTTGACCTTCACTGGAATAGTGGAGGGGGCCAAAAGCCTCCATCTCCTCTCAAGGGGTGTGGTAAGAGAGTCTGGTTGCTAGGTGGCGTAGGCAAGAACAGGAGAGGAGGGGCAGTGAGTCAGTTAGAGCAGAACTCCATAGGGCTCAGTGAGGAGCAGACCTGTGGGGCTGTTGCTGTCTAACAGCGCCCGCGCAGTGGCTACTGACGGGGGAGAACGGTCACCTAGGAGTGCTACCCGAAATCCATCTTCAGCTAAAGAGAGAGCACGGAGTGGGAAGTAAGGAGACTGCTAGAGAGTACCAGGCCCAAACGGGCGGCAGATCCCGAAGCGGAGATAGATTCAGCTTTCTTTTGCTAAACCTGCCGGTGTGGGGCTCTCAAAACCCACGCCACAACACCACAAAAGCCGCAGCCACGTAGCCACAGTTAGGGCCCATAGCTCACAGGAGGCAAGAAGCTGGAGTGATCTGGCCCAGGCGACAAGCACACGGCAAACGAAGGGGAGTGAGGCTTCAGCAACTTCCCTGGGTGACCCCCATAGGGACTCAAAGTCGGGGTCACCCCAAACCACCAAGGGCTAAGGAAGGCGAGTTAGTAGTCACCCTCACAAGTCAGCCTGAAGGACACCTGGTTCCCGCCTGGTTCATCCCAGCTACGCCCGGGTTACTCACCCTGCCACCTGAAGTGAGTAAAAACCCTGAAAGACATTCTGCCTGTGTGGAGTTATTCTGCGCCTTGTGGTACTACGCACCTACACAGGGCCCTGGGGCTTGCCTCACTCTCAGGAGGCTATTCCAACTAACTGCACATACCATCAGCCCCAGGCGACCCTCAATCTGCAGTGGCGGTCCCCCACTGACCGCAATACTGAGAGTGGCGTCACGACAAGAAGAAGATCTCCTACCTGTGACCAGATCCAGCTGAGTGGAGTCCCTGAAGGTAATGCACCGACACATACTAGCGGGGCTTCACATCTGGCGTCACGAACAGGATAAGGACTAGACCTGTTTAGACAGGTGACCATGTGCCTGGGCGGTCCGCTTGGAAAATTGGAAGCGCCACCATATTGCCACCATGAAAAGCGCGCTGAAAAACAACAGCAGCCCGCGCTGGAAGAAGTTACCGCCCACGAAGAGGTGTGGCTACCCAGAGATCCCCTGCAGAGTTCGGACCTCGCTAGTAGAGAGAGCGGAAGCGTCCAGAGACGGCGGGAAGGAAAGGGAGCCACAAGCCTGCTGCTGCAGAGAAAAGAGATGGAGTCCGGACGTGGATACCCAGAACCAGGCTCTGCTGCCTGGTGGTGCCGGGAGCTTGCTATCTTCTGCGATCAGCTGGAGGCCAGGATCATGCGACAGCTCAGTGAGGGACGCACGGAGCTTCTGGAGATGGCTGCGGCGGTTCGGACCTACGAGGAGGGAGCCGCGCGACGCCTGCCAGATCGAGCGGCGACGACTCAGATCCCGATGGTGCCACCGATGGGTGAGTCCAGAGTTGCCCCGGCCAGCGCAAGTGCCCCGACCCCTGCTGCCACGCCCGCGGTCCCAGAAGAGGCGCCCGGCGCGGCGACGCTGAGCCAGGCCGCAGCCACGCCAGGTGCGGCCCGCCAAGCCCAGGCCGCCGCAGCGATGCCCTGCTCAGCCCGCCAAGCCCCGGCCGCCGCAGCGATGCCCTGCTCGGCCCGTCAAGCCCCGGCCGCCGCAGCGATGCCCTGCTCGGCCCGCCAAGCCCCGGCCGCCGCAGCGATGCCCTGCTCGGCCCACCAAGACCCGGTCCCTGCAGCGACGCCCAGCCCAGCCTGCACAGATCCCATCGCAGCTGCGACGCCGATCCAGGCCGCCGCCATACAGGGCGCGGCCCGCCAAGACCAGGCCGCCGCCATGCCAGGCGCGGCCCGCCAAGACCAGGCCGCCGCCATGCCAGGCGCGGCCCGCCAAGAGATTGCATCACCATTTACCCCGGCCTGCAAGGCCAGAGCAGACACCGCTCCCCAGCCTAAGGAAGTCCCTACTAGGAAATCCCTGATAGGTGAAGACTCCGCATACTGGCAGCTGAAGGCTGACCTGGAGGCTAAGTTCCCACAGGAGATGGTGGACCGATACATGCTCCCTCCGAACACCCCTAAGGCAACCCCTGCAGCAACCACGCTGAAGAGTCCACCGCCTGGGCCTGCTGAAGAAAGCCCATCCCCAGCACTGCCACCAAAGGAGTGCCAAGAAGAACTAAGGGGGAGAGGAGGCCAGGCAGCTGAGGAGCTGACTCAGGAGCCACCGGCAGTGGAGCAATACTCAGAGCCGGAGATGTTACCCTATTCCCGTTGGGATGAGGAGGACTTGACACCGTCTGCTGATGAAGACCAGCCCAGAAACCTCACCTGGGGCCCTGCAGGCATTGAGGTAACAGCCCAGCAGAACCCAGCCTGCAAGACAAGGCGTCGCAACAGAACAACGCTGTCCCCTGCACCACAGTCTCCAGAGCAGAGAGAAGTCACAGCCAGAGACCTACAGGAGAAAAGGTTCCTGAGAAGAGCCAAAGCCCAGGTCAGAGGACCCCTTTGCAGAGGAGTAGTGGAGGATTTCAATTTGAGAAGTGGATATGGATTCATTGTAGCACCTGGTGTGAAGGAAGGGATATTTGTCAACCGAAGAGATGTGAGCGCTCATCTGCCTAGAGGACACCCTGGCAGAAACCTAAAGATGGGGGATTCAGTACAGTTTACCATGCATCAAGGCGAAAGAGGACTGTACGCGCTTGACGTAGCACTATGTACCAGCAAACCTTACAGCCACCCCATGCTACAGGAAAGAGAAACAGATGAAGATAGAGAAAGCAGAGACAAGGAACCTGCAGATGAGACAACAACAGATGAAGAAAGAGGCCAAGAAAGCAACAGGTGCCGCAGCCCTACAGGCCCAAGCCCTGGTGAAATGGAGGAGTAAAGTAAAGAAAGAAGTTATAAGTTAAAGTTTTGAAAAGTTTGTTTTGCAACGTTTACGTTTAAGCATGTGCCCACAAAAACTATTGTGAGAAAACCATAAACCTTAAGGCTATGAACTGGCTATAGCCACAAACTCTCGCAGTGTAAATAGTTACACCAGAGGGCACCACCACCACCAGAGTCAGCCTGTTTAGGGGCTTGGCTCGCCTGCGACCAGAGAGCATGCCTGTTTATGGGGCCTGGCTCTCCACCACAAAGAGGGTACCTGGTCAGCACCAACTGTGGAGGCCGCCTCTACATCCTGCCAGAAGAGGCTGAAGGCGCGGATCCACCAAGCCAGGTATACCCTGAAGACCACCAGACCATGAAAGCCGCCTCTACATCCTGCCAGAAGTGGCTGAAGCCGCGGCCAACGTGAGAGGGTTTTGGGTGGGTTAACGGACTTGTGGGTGGAGGGTGGTGATGTATGGTACCTGGTGCTTTTAAAAATGTTTTACATGTTTTAATGTTTTATGCATTTTAAAATGTTGTCTTGCAGCCCGAGGACGTGCTGGTGATAACTAAGGGGGAATGTGGCGCCCCTGACCTGGTCAGGCACCACTGAGTACTGCACCCATGCTGGGGACAGTACAATACAGGTAATCCAGAAGGCTGACAGGGGTGTGGAACACAGTCGCATAGTAATCAGCTCTCACACATGTACCCATGAGAGGACCCCTGGGGATCCCAGGAGGGGGAAAAGCCTTGACCTTCACTGGAATAGTGGAGGGGGCCAAAAGCCTCCATCTCCTCTCAAGGGGTGTGGTAAGAGAGTCTGGTTGCTAGGTGGCGTAGGCAAGAACAGGAGAGGAGGGGCAGTGAGTCAGTTAGAGCAGAACTCCATAGGGCTCAGTGAGGAGCAGACCTGTGGGGCTGTTGCTGTCTAACAGCGCCCGCGCAGTGGCTACTGACGGGGGAGAACGGTCACCTAGGAGTGCTACCCGAAATCCATCTTCAGCTAAAGAGAGAGCACGGAGTGGGAAGTAAGGAGACTGCTAGAGAGTACCAGGCCCAAACGGGCGGCAGATCCCGAAGCGGAGATAGATTCAGCTTTCTTTTGCTAAACCTGCCGGTGTGGGGCTCTCAAAGCCCACGCCACAACACCACAAAAGCCGCAGCCACGTAGCCACAGTTAGGGCCCATAGCTCACAGGAGGCAAGAAGCTGGAGTGATCTGGCCCAGGCGACAAGCACACGGCAAACGAAGGGGAGTGAGGCTTCAGCAACTTCCCTGGGTGACCCCCATAGGGACTCAAAGTCGGGGTCACCCCAAACCACCAAGGGCTAAGGAAGGCGAGTTAGTAGTCACCCTCACAAGTCAGCCTGAAGGACACCTGGTTCCCGCCTGGTTCATCCCAGCTACGCCCGGGTTACTCACCCTGCCACCTGAAGTGAGTAAAAACCCTGAAAGACATTCTGCCTGTGTGGAGTTATTCTGCGCCTTGTGGTACTACGCACCTACACAGGGCCCTGGGGCTTGCCTCACTCTCAGGAGGCTATTCCAACTAACTGCACATACCATCAGCCCCAGGCGACCCTCAATCTGCAGTGGCGGTCCCCCACTGACCGCAATACTGAGAGTGGCGTCACGACAAGAAGAAGATCTCCTACCTGTGACCAGATCCAGCTGAGTGGAGTCCCTGAAGGTAATGCACCGACACATACTAGCGGGGCTTCACAAAGACACATTTATCTTGTTATCTTGCTTTCCGGGAACTATAAATTAAATATCTATTCCTGATCCAGTTCCCTGCAAATTAAATGCAGATCCTCTGGGCTTTAATCTTTTTCCTGCCAGGTAGAGCGAAAACATCTGTTAAGCAGGTACAGGTGGAAGGATATCATCTATCTCGTGGATCCTTCACTTGGGGGATAAAACAGCTCTGTGTAACCCCTTTCTGACAGGATAGACATGACAAGAGATTCAACATTCAGTAAACTCTTGCTGAAATTATTCATGCAATTGCAATTTGAGAAAAACTGATGAAACTAATGGTGAAAACTGACCCTTTGACCAAACTCTGATCGAAAACACTGATGAAATTCGGACCGTTTTTTACATATGAGAACAATCACTGGCATATGAAGGAGCCCTCAGTAGAAGTCTGTGAGGAATTCCCAAAGATTCCACCAGGAACTCTACTTATTTTCCGGTATTTTTTTTTCTGCAAAGAAGTTTTTTGTAGCATGTAAATAGGGTTGTGACATCCTCCTGAATTGGAGGTGGATTGTTGTCAGCACAGAATCAGAATCTCAAATCTGCGTCAAATCCTTGACATGTGAACACATTGTATATAGTGGTCACATTGTCAATGCTCCCAGCCCCAGGGGCGCTGATCCTCATGCCCGCTTTCCCCCTTGCTTCTGCATCCTCCACCCGGTCCCCTGGCTCCCGGGTATCATCTCTTTTTCCATTGGCACCTCCCATACCCATTGTCTCAGGGGCGCCGACATTCTCCTTCTACTGCTCCCTCCTGCTCCATGTTGCCAGTCAACTGGGTCCCAAGGCCCGCACATGCACCGCAGGGCTTTTGGGAGTGCTGCTCTCCCTTTTCTTGAAGGGCCAGCGCGACCTAACCCAGATGTGCCTATTGGCCGCCCAGTAGTGTTTTTAAAGCATCTTCCCCCATTGGAAGGTGCCTGTTCAACGTGTCCGCGTAGCTAGTCTGCCCATGCTAGTTGTCAGGTCCCTGCACTCCGTATTGTCTAGTGACCATTCTGTTTTCTGCCTAGTACTATCAGTGAACCTGTGTCCATCCTGTCTCCTTCAGACCCTGCAATCATCCCCTCACCTGCCTGTGTTCACTGGAACCAGTCTGCACCAGTATGCACCATCTTCTGCCTCATCTGTTCCTTCTTCTGGTCTTCACCTTGTGGCGTCAGCTATCGAGTTACTGGAATCTCCCTGGGCTGCCTCCTGTTGGCTACCTATCAGCGTGTGTACCTAATTCTACCTCCTTTGGTTATAGTGAAGACTCGGTGGCCGCTCAGGTCCGCTCCTCTGGGTCAGTGAAGGGTATCTTGGACCAGTAGACCCACTTCCTTCTTGTACGGTTTACCGAGCGTAACAACAGTATTTGTCAGATCAACCGAAAAAAGAATCTCAGTTGCACCAGTATGTGTGACCCCAGACTAATAATACGTGCACACGATATTTTTTCACATAGAGTCTGCTTGTAACCCGCCTGAAAAAGCAATAAAAAACACACCAAAAAGAGTGAACATATGCACAGCAATATCAAAATGACAATGCTGCGCATACATTTAGTCTTTTGTTATTTCTTTTAACCGCTTCAGTCTCTAAAACACATGAAGTGGCTTTAAGAAGTGACCGATCCATTCTTCAATGTTAGAAGCAAACCGCCCAATAAGATATTGGGAAAGGCGCTTGGGCAAAACACCGTCAGGATTTTCCTGAAGTGTCATCGGCTTTAACAACCGTGCTGGTACGTGTGCACATACACTATGGCCACATTCATACATCTGTAGCGCCCCCCAGGGACCCAGAAGACCAGTGCTTGTAACACTAAAACATTAATTCTAATCCCTGTTTTTCTCTTTCCCAAAGACTGGTGACAGACTGGGGTTGGACGCAATGAATGGCCACCTAGGGGTGGAGCCGATCCAGTCCACTAGATGACAACCAGGAAGGAGGGGTCAGACAGTCAGTAAGTGGAAGTGAGAGGAGACGGACGTAACTGCATTGACAGGAGAGTGTAACAGTGACTTTAGGGCCCAGGCGTGTGGTTGCCGGTTGAGTACGGTGGAGTACTCCTGGAACCATAGCACCAACGGGGCACAGAGCCCTATAGGTCAGGCAAATGCTCCAGGCCGACCTGATAAAATCTGCACAGTGAGGGGATCATCCAGGACCTCACTGACCTTAAAGTTTGGGACACAGTAGCAACGGGAGAACCGGGGAACAGGACCAGAGAAACCGACCCCACAGGGTTCAAGCTACCTGTTATACAGACTAAGACTGAGAGAGAACCAGGGGGGGACTCCCAGAAGCTCCAAGCCATGGGGACCCACCAACCAGAGACAGGTGCAGGGGAAAGAAGCCACCAGGTCACCACACCGGCACTGGAACAAAGGGGACCAGTGGTGAGGACCAGCCTTCACCGGGTTGCCAGCCATAACAACGCTGTGAGTAAAGAAACCAGTTACACTGCAATCCCTTGTGTGACCTACCTTCTTTCCATGCCCAACAACATCATCCATCCCCTGGGGCCTGGCCCTACTTGCGGAGGGTCCAACATCCAGGCTGCCACCAACATCAGCCCCAGCGGTGAGAGACTGTGCAGCGGCGGCTCCACTAAAATAGCCACAACCCGCAAGTGGCGTCACAACAAAAACTTTTATTACAACTCCCCTGTAAATAACCCCCTTTTAAAGCGACCCCCAGGGTCATGGAACCGGGTAATGGCCACCCAGTGACAGATCCCAGCAATACACCGCACGGGACCGAGTACCCCATGGCCCTGGGGCGCGTCACATCTATGTGTCACCGGCTAGGTATGGACGTTGATTCATGGACCGACTGCGGTTGACAGCCTTATATATGCCTATGAGGCTGTCACGGTTGATTCAGGAGACCCGCAGCCAGTCCATGAATCACTGTCCGCACTTGAACCATGACACCCGGAATCGTGAATGCGGCCTTAGCCTGAATTAACCTCTGACCAGTGCGCTGGCAGTTTTGTTGCTGCCTTCTTTTTAATATATGGGATTTTAGTAATTCCGATTTATATTCTTTTTTTTAAGTTTTAGAACGTGTGTGCATTTATTTCTGTTTATTATCCATTTTTTTTTCTTTGGCAAGGAGGGGTTAAATCCAGTACACAGGCTGATTTCCCAGATCAACGAGGTGGGGGGATGTAGAGAGAGGAGGGGGCGCTGTAGGAATCGGCTACGGTGGGGGGGCATAGATGCGACAGAGTGGTTTCCATGGTAACCAGCATCACACAGTCAGCAGAGCACGCGCCAGCAGGAGAAATATTTATAACCATAGATTCGATCTAACATTTGTACTGTATCACAGCGCTATTCCTGTACTGACCTAGAATACACAGCGCTACCGCCACTCATCCACATCTGACCCACACCGGGCCTGGCCCGGGCCTTGTAGCCTCCATCCACTCTTACATAAGATTTCTACTCATCGTTGCTCCATAATATATAATGTTAGGTGAATAAGAGGGCCTGCTACTGTAATTATCATGGTAATCACCCATCAGGGCACCTAATCCCCCCACACCCAATTCATTCTTCTCCAGTGAACCTGCATTCATTTCCCATGAGCAGAATTCATCCAGACCACCTAACAGAAGCGAAATGTTCCCAACCTCCACCGTACATTTGGCTGCGGTGCAGCTCTCCTCCCAGCGTGTGGGAAGCAGCCCGTACATTGCACCATCTGTGCCTCGCTCCATCTGTATAGCGCACAGGTGGGGTATGGGATAAAGGGACTCGCAGCATTGCTCCCAGACAAGACTAGGAGATTACCAGAAAGGTATATTGCTCAGTTTTATTTTGTAATAAAATCAATGGTCCTGAAAATACACGAAAAATATGGAATAAACTGGTGGCCCAGGATCTACCGGTAGATTGCAACCATTTGTGCACTCATGGACTCCTTTAAGATGAGCTACCAACAGGTCAAAAGTGCCTATCATTGCTGTTATTTTATTCCCACTAAATCCGCAATACTGTTCCAAAGATATGGCTGAGGAAAGGAAAAGGTGGACCCAGCACCAAAAAAATCCGGAATATTAAAACATCAAAATTTTATTGGACATCTAAAATTACAAGGGGGTCCATAAATGAGAGGACATGCATAAGGACACCCTACATGTTTTGGACAATAAATAAAAACCAGTCCTTAATCATAGGTCCACCTTTGATTAAGGACTGGTTTTTATTTATTGTCCGAAACGCGTAGGTGTCCTTATGAGTGTCCTCTCATTTATGGACCCCCTTGTAATTTTAGATGTCCAATAAAATTTTGATGTTTTAATATTCCGGATTTTTTTGGTGCTGGGTCCACCTTTTCCTTTCCTCAGTCATATACCAGCCTGGACTATCTGGAGGACTACGAGCACCTTTAAGTCCTGGAGCACAGTCACCTATGGTAAGCTGAAGTCTTTTTTTCATTTTCTCCAAAGATATGGGCCTTTTTATTTTGTGCTAATTTTGATAGTCTTTACCAAGGGAAATAATGGAGAATAGACCATAATGCCCCCGGAGACACTGTCAGCACCGCCCTATTGTAAAGAACATCAAAACTATTACTAAAGAAATAGGCACCACATATCTCTGATACCATATGGCAGATGTATATAACAAAGAAAAACAAAAAAAACCAACAAAATATCAGAGCAGCGGTGGGAATAAGGAGGAGATGGAGCTGCGCTGGACAGGGAGCCTGGATTAGGTGAGTATAAAATTGTATTTTTATTCTATTATTTTTCATTTAATAGAATGGAGGTTATTATACCTGGTGCCTGTGGGGACATTCCAAGAAAAGCTGGATATTGGGAGATAACAGGGGCTGTGGGGATATTACAAGATGGGCTGGCTATAGGGACATAAGGGGCTGGCTATGGGACATAAGAGAGGATGTGGGGACATTACAAGTGGGGCTGGCTATGGGGACATATGGGGCTGGTTATGGGCCTTCTATGGAGATATGTCAGGAGCTGGCTATGGGGACATAACATGGGCTATGGGGACATAAGAGGGGCTGACTAGGGTGACATTACAAGAGGGGCTGGCTATGGGGACATAAAAAGAGGGGCTGATTTTTTAGGACATAAGGGTTTGGCTATGGGGCCATAATAGTTTGGCTATGGGGAAATTACAAGAGGAAACTGACTGTGGGGACATAAGGAGCTGGCTATAGGGATGTTACAAGAGGGGCTGGCTATGGAGAAATATGAGGCTGGCTATGGGACATAATGGTCTTTTTATGGAGATATGACAGGATCTGGCTATGGGGACATAATAGGGGCTATGGGGACATAAGAGGGGCTGACTATGGTGACATTACAAGAGGGGCTGGCTATGGGGACATAAGAGGGGCTGATTTTGAGGACATAAGGGTCTGGCTATGGGGACATAATAGTATGGCTATGGTGAAATTACAAGAGGGAACTGGCTATAGGTACATGAGGAGCTGGCTATGGGGATGTTACAAGAGGGGATGGCTATGGGGACATAAGGGGCTGGCTATGGGGACATTAAAGAGGGGCTGTCTGTGGGTACATAAGGAGCTGGCTATGTGGACATTACAAGAGAGGACTGGCTGTGTGGACATAAGAAACTGGGTATGGGGATATTACAAGAGGGGCTAGCTATGGGATAAAAGGGGCTGGCTATGGGAACATTTTAAGAGCGGCTGGTTATGGGGTACATATGGAGCTTTCTATGGTGACATTACAAGAGGGTGCTGGCTGTGGGGACATTACAAGAGGATAACCATACTGTTTTGGATGCTGCTGGGGACGTTATATTGAAGGCTGTGGTGACAATTTTGTATAGCTGTGCTGGACATTATACTGTATATTGGGGGCTGTAGTGGATATCATACTGTGTTTGGTGCTCTGGAGGACATTATACTGTATATTGGGGGCTGTGGTGGATATCATACTGCATGTGGTGCTCTGGAGGACATTATACTGTATATAAGGGGCTGTGGGACCATTATATTGTACTGGTGACTAGAGGCCATAATACTGCTGTGGGGGCTATATACTATATAATGGGGACTGTGGTGGACATGGGGGTCTGTGATGGACATCATAGTATATATCGGGGGCTGTTGTGGATATTATACTGTATGGGCTGTTGTAATCATCATTTGAAGAGGAGAATGTGGTGGGCAGGATGAGGCCATAGTGTGAAAAATGGACACAGTATGAATATGGAGAAGGGGCAGCGTGAAATGGGGACACAGTATGGAGAAAGGTCATCATTAGCGGCTCTTCTTTTGATTAGCCAGCCTGGTGCAATGTCATTTTTCCGGTGTGGTACACTTAATGTTACGCTAGGCCGGCTAATCAAAAGAAGAGCCAAGAGGTGGTACTCTCTCTCCCATCCAGTAGCTATAGACCACTGTCATCACTGATGGAATGGGGAGTACATAACTATTCTCAACAACTCTATTCTATACGTACCAAAAGTATAGTCAGCCTGTCTAACAGCCAATTGACTTCTATATAACCAATCAGTGGTTGTTTAAGGCCACGGGTCACCCAGTGTATATGTGCCGCCCCGGTGTTAGTCGGGCTGCTCTGATCCGAGATCGTGGCTCGAGGGGGTCGTCCAGACCCGGCTTGGCGGACACTTTCATCCGTGTAAATGTATGGAATATATATATAATATATAATTGTGGAAGGGGCAGACTGTGGAGAGTAGTCAGTCAAGTGTGAGACAGGCAAGGAGTGAGGGTGGAAGCGAAGCACGTCCTGACTCGGGTTAATGCTGACCTGATACCCAGGAGAAGTAGTTGCCGGTGGAGTACGGTGGAATATTCCTGGAACTACACACCGATGGGGTACAGGACCCTAAGACAGGAAAGAGCTCCAAGCCGACCTCTGAACACCTGCACACCAAGGGGACCATCAAGGACCTTGCTGACCCTAAAGAATCTGAAGACTCAGTAGCAAAGGGAGAACCGGGGGCAGGACCAGAGACTCCAGCCCCACAGGGTTCACGCTACCGTCAGGCGGACAGAAGTGGACAAACCACAGAACGGGGACCCCTAGTTCTATATCACGGGGACTCACTTACCAGAGACAGGTGCAGTGGAAGAAGGTACCAGAGAATTGAACTGGCACTGGGACGAAGGGGACCTGGACGCGAAACCAGCCGGCCTCGGGCAGTCAATACCTACCAGCAGTGAGTAAACCAGTTGCACTGAGAACCTGTGTGGACTACCTTCTTCCGACGCCCAGTGCACCATACACCCTCTGGGGCAAAACCCTACTTGTGGAGGGTCTACCATTCTAGCTCCCAATTTCACCAGCCCCAGTAGAGGCATTCTGCAGCAGCGGCTCCCTACACTTGGCCGCAACACCACAAGTGGCGTCACAAGTGAACATTATTTTATTCTCCCCTGTAAATATCCCCATTACAAAAAGGGCCCAGGGCATGGAACCGGGCAACAGCCACCACCGTGACATTCCTAACACAGACACCGCCCGGGACCAAGTACCCCATATCCCTGGGTGCAACAGTTGCTTCTCTCTGACCCTGCGTCCCCAGTCCAATGGATCTGGGGAACCCCTGCAGCGGTGGCGTCCTGTAAACCCACCGCTGTAGTGACCCCCTACTATGATCCGACCCTGGCCCAAACCCCATTGGGGAGGGCAACCCAATGTTACTGTATTATTATTATTATTATTATTATTATTATTTATTTATAGAGCACCATTAATTCCATGGTGCTGTACATGAGAAGGGGGTTACATACAAAATACGTATACAAGTTACAGTAGACAGACTAGTACAGAGGGAAGAGGGCCCTACCCTTGCGGGCTTACATTCTATAGGATTATGGGGAGGAGACAATAGGTGGGGTGTAGGTCAGGCGGCAGCTCCGCACGGTGGTCGGGCGGCAGCTCCGCACGGTGGTCGGGCGGCAGCTCCGCACGGTGGTCGGGCGGCAGCTCCGCACGGTGGTCGGGCGGCAGCTCCGCACTGTATGTTTGTGTTGGTGTAAACCGGCATCGACCTTCCCAGAACCTAATGAGGGTGCAGTACCCTGTGGCGCCTGAAGCCGCAGGGGCGCCACATATGCACTGCTTTCTCTGTATTCCCCGACCATCGGCCGGCCTGGTCTCTGTTATTGGTTGCATCAGATGTGCCCCCAGCCTGTGTAACAGCGTCTGCCCATGTCAACTAATCACAGGCGCTGTCTGTGGGTCAGAAACATGATTCATGAACCAGGAGGGCTCAGGATGAGCAGAGGAGGAAACATCGCGGGTGCAGCTCATCCTCAGCTGCATTTTGAACATGCCATGCGCATTCTATCATGTGACAAATTAAGTCATACCTGGAAGGAGCCCATACATTCTAGGATCTACGTTTATTTTTAGTGCACAATCTAGACGTACTCAGCCCCAGAAGTGAATACATGACGTGGAAGCAGCATATCCGCCATTACACGCTGCTTCAGTGAGTACACTGCGCATGCTCCTATCCCCCTATCCCTAACACCAACATTTTTAATCCCCGAATTCTCGTTCCCTTAGACTTATATGGGTACCAGATTCCGAACCGGAACCGGATTTTTAAAAAAAATTAGCAGGGACCCGCCGGTCCCGGTTTTCTGCGAGTCCGTCCATCTCTACTCCTAATCCTTAGCCTAATTATTGCCAAATTGTGCTTCCTACCAAGACTGAAGAGAAACAAATAAACTCCACTTTCCCTTGACCTGTTTGGGCTTCATTTTACCACTTTAATAAAATCATTGATGGAAGTACAAACAAGATACATGAAATGAAGACAGGTATGATGCTCCGTTACTGCCACGACTCACTGATGACATAAATTCTGCTGTAACAAGCAAGATTTTATAAGAAACATGCAAAATCTAATTAATTAAGAAGGTAATAAAAAACTATGAGTCGGCAGCAGTGGTGCAGGAACAGCAATAGCAATGACATTGTCTGCAAAGGGACCCAGGGGCTCCATCCTGACATAGTAATATGCTATAAAATGGTAAGAATCTGGAGCCCAACGATACCACATACTCTTGTTTATCTAATAGGCTTACAGGAGACAAACAACTACAGTAGCTATGCTTAGATATCCTCATTCAGACCAGTTTGTATGGATACTATACATCCTAAATTTTCACTATATTGCTATATTGTCGTATGTCAGTAAGCACACTATGGCAATGTAGCATAGATCAGTGACATAGCAGTGCTGAATATGTCAGGAGTCCCAGTAGTGTAGATCAACAGTTATAGCATAGTTTTCAGCATTGTGGGAGAGTTGGGTATGTCAAGAAGCATTAGCAAAACTGACGAAGCAAAGTAGATCATGGTATCGGAGTGACCGTCATCTACCTGAATACTCAGGAAGCATCCAGCTACCTGAGCCAGCCTATAAGGTGAGGAAGTGCTATGTCACTGGAGTCCACTGGGTTACAATGGTAACCTGACACGCAGAAGATTAGAGAGAGCCTGCGCAGTAGGAGGGAGACGGGGAGCCCTGCGCTGCAACCAGAGAGGTGAGTAACAAGAACATCGTTGGTGGGGGCAAAAATGATAAAAAAAAGATTACCAGCTCACCTATGTGAAAGCAATTGTACAATCAAGTAATGGAATAAGTTATTCCTGCCCGGTGTGGCACAGCGAAAATTAAGGGAAAAAGGTGATGCTCCAGCCGTTTTACAAATAAAATTGTAAGCTTTATTCCAACATCTTAACATCGTGACATTCTCAAGTATATCCAAAATAACTTACCGTAATCCTTTTTCCTAAAACATTTCAGACCAAACCCTGGACCCTGGGTATGGTCTGAAACATCACAGGAGAAAGGATTAAATAGACGGTAATTGCTTTCACAGTGGAGAGCTGGTAATCTTTTTATCATTTTTGCCCCATCAACTATGTTCCTATTACTCACCTCTCCTGGTTGCAGAGCAGGGCTCCCCATCTCCCTCATTCTGCGGCTGGCTCCGTCTATTCTTCTGCGTGTCAGGTTACCATTAGTTCCCCGTCTCCTTCCTTCTGCGGCTGGCTCCCTCTATTCTTCTGCATGTCAGTAACCCAGTGGGCTCCAGTGACATAACACTTCCTGGCCTTATAGGCTGGCTCAGGTAGCTGGATGGTACTTGAGTTTTCAGGTACTTGACATTCATGCCACTACCATGGACTGCTTTGCTGCGCCAGTTTTGCTAATGCCTCATCCAATACCTATCTCTTTCACAATACCTGAAACTTTGCTATTATTGCTGATCTACACTACTGAGACTCCAGACATACTCAACACTACTATGTCACTGATCTATGCTACATTGCCATAGTGAGCTTACTGACATACACAACTTTTCTACATCTCATGACTGGTAGCAGGTAGGAGGAGATTCGCAGACCTCTCATCTGGTGGCCACAGGATAGGGATATGACTGCTGGAACAAGGTCTTGCCAATCGATTCACTCATCTTTGATAGGAAACCTTATTATTTAATCAATAGACTCATATTTCATAGCCAGATAACCACTAGCAGGGTAAACTCATGGTTACAGTGCTAAAGTACAAATGGGTACTTGTCAGCAAACATGGAATTTTTTTTTGTATGGTGAGTGTCACGAGGTATCTAATGACAGGACAGGGGCCCCTAGGCTGGACCTCACACTTGAGACCCTGCGCTGTCCCTTATCTCAGAGGTAGGCTTGATGGTAACCAGGTCTGAGCCCCCAGCATGACCCTAACTCCTGTCTGAGCCTTGATCTTACTCCCCCTCTCCAACATCATTGGGGCAGGCCATAAATCACAAAGACAAAACCTCACAAAAAGACAAGGGAGAATGGAAACTTTGTATACACAGCACTCAAAAACTCAAAACACAGGACAGACAACGTGTACTGGGAAACAATGAAAAAGGGGAGAAAGTAACGCACAACAAGGGAATGTTCACATAATGCAGAAGCGCAACACGGATCACCATTAATATGATAACCACCAACAGCGGGATCACTGACACTTATGCTGAAGCTACCATTGGCACATACAGGAAGAAAGCCGTGATTTAAATCGTGAGGAAACGGCTGCACGTGGCAATTAGCAACGTGAACACTTAGGTCCTGCTCGCTAGACTGCAGAAGTCAACTCCTGAAGAGCTGAGGACCAGTAAACCTGAACCCGCCAACGCCCAGCTCTGGCTGAACACTCTAGAAGCCTCAGGTTGTTTGTCAGACTCTGTGATGTGAACAGAGTCTGACGGTGCTCTGCCAGCAGGTCTGTTCAGCGCTGAGCACCGCATGAACATGACAGTGAGAGGCACTACATCAAGGACTCGATTTATAAAGGCCTTCATGACAGAATTCCAGCATAAATGTACCGCCCCAGCGTCAGCAGCCAAGACTGTTCGGATCTGGATCCGCGGTGGCTCGAGTGGTCTCCGGACCCGGGAGGGGTCGTGCGGCCACTCGAAATAAAAAGGGGGAGGTATTTACAGGGGGGTTGTGTGTTTAGAGTTCGTGACGCCACCCACGGTGTGTGGTAAGGTGGAGTACCACCGCTGCTGTTGGGAGCGCCCGGTGGCGATGGGATGGCAGCCAGCTGTTTAACCCCTCCGTGAGTAGGGGGAATGCCCCGGGGCTTGGTGATGGTAGTGAGGGGATGCCGTTGGGGAGGAAAGGGTCACTGCATACTCACCCAGTCCAATAACGCTGACAGCGACGACTTGGAAACCGAAATTATGAGCACTGCTGAAACTGGGAGGGAGCACGTCTGGATCCTGTGCCTGATGTTGTTGCTTGTTAGCCTGTGACCTTTCCCTTGGCACCTTCTTTACTGGTTGGCCCCTCTAGTATAGAACTAGTCGGGTCCTGCTCACCCATATGGCTAACGGAGTGAGCTTGCTCTCAGGATTCACGCTTGGGATTTTCTGGACTGTATATTGGGAAAGTCCTATCCCCCTCGTTGTGCTAGTACCCCGATTTTGGAGCAGGTGGAGAACTTCGTCCTCGGGTGAATTACCAGGACGCTTGAAGCTACTTCCCGGCCTAGGGTCCACGTACCCAGTCGTGCCCTGAGATGGCACAAGGCCGCCAGCTGCCCTCCTCGGCAGTCCGTGCCCCTTGTCCCGATCCCCTGCGACCGGGGTTCCAGCTCCTATCAGGCCCAGACCAACGTCTGCCACCTAGTACTAGCAAGGAGCCCAGCTCCTGTCCTCCTCCAACCAACTTGTGACCTCTCCTCATGAGAGTCACCACTCAACTGACTACTCCTGACACTCCTGACCCTCCCTAACCAACCCCCCAAGTGGGCGGCCCTATTCCCTTCAGCCTACCCATTGGTGTGTCTGGTGGGTGTGGTGCAGAGTGTTCCTAGGATTTCGATTGGCTGGTTCTTAGTATCACCAAAGGTCAGGGACCCGTAACCAAGGAGGATGTGGATACCATGCAGAAGGGCAGATTGCACAATACACTGTGACGACCTGATAGGCCAAGGAGTCACATAAAAGCTTTGAAAAGTGACAAAATTGTGCCTAAATTTTTTTGACTTGGCTTCTTCGTCATGAATCAAGCCCAAAATCTAACTTCATTTTTTGCTAAAGCTTTCTTTCATCTGGGGTAAAGACTTAATTTGCTTCTCTAGCACTGTACAGAATTACTTTGCACAAAGCAGTATTTTGGCGCCCCTGTCCTGGTACCAAGCACTCAAGATTATACCACTGGTTTATGGAGTATGGAAGAAAACTGAAGTATATGGAGAAAATCCCCAGAAACATAGCGATGGGTCTGAATCTAGGATCCTAGTGCTAAAGGAAGCAACTGATGATGCGAGAGAGACCCAAAAAGGTAAAGTGGGGTAGGTTCCACCTCACTGCGATCCCGGAACATCTCTGAAGTTACTATATTTATGATATTTTACAGCTCCAGAAATAAAGGAGATCATTCCAATAATAATAACTGTAAAATATTAATCTCGCAATCTTGTCTCCAGAATGAAGCGGTGACTGATGATGCCGCATATTGAGCTTCTCTTCATCACGGTAAATTATTCATTCCTCAACCACCTTCCCACTCTCCACCCATAAACTTCTAATGATTAATCACAGCTCAATTCCTCTTCCCTAAGCAGTATATCCAGGCGCCCTCTCGCAGTTACTATTTAGGGCTCAGGGACTGTTGCTTGTATATATGCCTAAAATCCACTATATTACTGCTACGACATGCCAAAAAACTCATCACATCAACACATTAATTCCCCATTCCACTCAAGGCCTCACTACATTTTGAATGGCAAAAATATTATAAAATGAATTTGTGCCGCCCCTGCAGCAGTCGAACCAGTCGGATTACTCGTGGCTCGAGGGCGTCCGGACCCAGGGGCTAGGAGCCACACACGAATAAAGAAGGGGCTATTTACAGGGGAGATGTAGTTTGTGATGCCACCCGGGGTCTACGGTAATTGAGAGTACCGCCGCTGCCATTGGGAGTACCCGGGGTGATGGAGTGGGGTAGCTAGGTGACGTTGCCCTCCACGGGTAGGGACAGGCCCCGGGACTGGGTGAGATGCCGTGGAATGCAGGGGTCACTCAGGTACTTACTCAGTCAATAAGCAGACGCTGACAACCGGGTAAACCAAATCTCGGGGTATCGCTGCCTCTTGAAAGGAGTTTGTTGCCTGGTGATCCGTGACCTGCCTCCTGGCACTTAGTTTAACTTCAACGTGGTGGCCCAGTAGTCTGAAACTTGCCAGGCCCCGCTCCCCACTGTGGCTAAGTGTGGGAGCCTGCTTTCAGGGCTCACGCTTGGGATTTTCTGGACCGTTTGTTTGAAAGGTCCTATCCCCCTCGTTAAGCTAATGCCCCGATTCTGGAGTGGGTGTGAACAGATCATAAAGGCTCCGTTCTCATCAGGTTAATTGCCGGGTTGCCTGAACCTTCTCCCCGACCTAGGGTCCGTGTACCCCGCCGTGCCTTCGGACCCCGGACCGGTGATAGTGCCAGGCTGCTGACCGTCCTCCTTGACAGGTCCAGGCACCTAGCCGCAATCCCCTGTGACTCCTCTAGGTCCAGACCACCGTCTGCAACCTAGACAACCTCTCCTGGGAGCCCCCACTCCCAACCTCCTCTCACTCTCACTCCTCACTACAGACTACTACTACACTATTCACCTCTCCTCCCTGACACCTGAGGTGGGCGACTCTATTCCACTCAAGCTGTCCACTGGTGTGCCTGGTGGGTGTGGTGCTGTGTGTGTCTAGGATTTGATTTGCTGTTGTAGGCAAAACCAATAAGATAGGGACCCAGAACCATGAGGGACTTGGGACACTGCATGGAAGGGCAGCTTGTGCAGTACCCTGTGACGACTTGATAGTCCAGGGGCGTCACAAATGCTCCTTAGCTGAACCAAAACATGATTTAGGATCATGCATATAGCTGAATTATGGATCCATGGTCATACACGTAATGTATGATCCCAACTCTGTTTGCTTTTTTGCTTCCATAACGTGACAGTGTCAAGTTTGGAGAATTTTCCTTGAGAAATCCACCTCAGAGAGGTTACGTTACAATTGTTTTTCTTTTGTGATGAGGTTTTTCAAAACCTTGTCAGAAAAATAACTTTAACAAAACTCGCTGTATGAATAATATAAGGCCATGTTCACATGTTAAGTATTTGGTGAGTTTTTTTCCCTAGTTGTTCCTCTCCTGATTTTGGATTGGATATGCTGAGGTAAAAACCTCATCAAATGCTGATGTAAAAAAACACATCAAATACTGAGGTAAAGAACTCACCAAATACTGAGGTAAAAAAAAAAATCAGCAAATACTGAAGTTAAAAACGTCATCAAATACTGTGTTAAAAGGCTCATCAAATGATGAGGTAAAAAAAAAAAAAAGTCATCAAATACTGCCGTAAAACTCATCAAACACTGAGGTAAAAAAACCTCACCAAATACTGATGTAAAAAACTCATCAAATACTGAGGTAAAAAATTCATCAAATACTGAGGTAAAAAAATTCACCAATTTAGTGAGGTAAAAACAACTCAACAAATACTGAGGTAAAAAACTCACCAAATATTGGAGGTAAAAAACTCATCAAATACTGAGGTAAAAAACTCATCAAATACTGAACGTGTGAACGTGGCTTAAAGTGGATTTTCCATTCATATAAAAATGAAGAGTATTCAAAGAGCGCTATCTCCTGATTAATAAAAGGGCTGTTAAAATTTAAAATGCCCAACCTTTATCTCTTCCAATATCATCTGTTTGGGGAAATCGAGAGCCCCCATACCCATCAGACTGTGAGCTGATCAAGACGATATTGGCGGAATAGGCCAACTTTAGTCTAATGTGTGGGGGTCCTAAATTAAATTTCCTTGTCCCCATTGCAAAAACTGTTAACAGGACCTCCACCCCGTTGTCCTATCGATAATACTAGTTAGGGTCAGCTAATGTGGTAACAAAGCCTTTATAGCACCACTTCAGTGTTTTTCTTTGCTTTTCATTTAAGGTATCTACCTTTTATCTTGTGCCGGGGTCACACGAGTGTATGAATTTGGACGAATGCAATATGAGAAAATCTCGCATTGCCCTCTGACCAATGTTACTCAATGAGGCAGAGCAGATCTGTGATATTTTTCTCATGCCAATTCGACATCAGAGTAGATTCACAGTATGCTGCATTTGGCAGCATATATCGGGATCACGTAAACCTATATAAGTCTATGGGTGCATGTGAAACATCGGGTTGCACTGATGACATCCGAGTGCAGATTCATCTACACAGAGACAGACAATGGAGAAGATGGAGAAATTAATCTCTCCATGTTCTCCTTACCTGTGATCTGATTCTCGCATGCGAGAGAATTGGAGCACAGTAGAATGACACTCGGCTCACGCTGGCAGCAGAGTTTGAGCCATGTGTCATTAACATATTGCATCCGATGCTATACGCTTCATACTCACCCTCCAGCGTTTTCATCTTCTATTACCGCAGCACCCGTCAGTCTTAGGCCTCTTTCACGCGTCACTGAAAAACAAGATATTTTCACTGACTGGGTAAAGGTGCGTATGTCCCTCAGTGTGTCGTGATTATGACACACGTCTGATCATGATAATACTCGGAGATCATACTCACATGTCCATGCTTCTGCTGTCCGTGGTGCTGATATCTCCTGCTCTGCTGTGTCCCTCACCGCTGCAGCTACTTCCGGGTCGGCTGTGCGGTGCATAACTGCATATGAATGAGAATAATTAGCCGGCCTGGAAGCAGGAGAGAGCAGCGGCTGGAGATAGCAGTGCTATAGACGGGTGAGTTTAAAAAGCTTTTTATTTTAAATATACGTGATATTTCTGGTACGTGTTTCACTGATCACACCATAGTGTGGTCCGTGGGACATCAGTGATGCCAGAAAAAAATGGACTTGTCTCAGTGCGGAGCACACGGACACGCATGTGCGCCGCACGGAGACACGTCAGTGAGAAATCACTGATGTGTGCGTAGACCCATTGATTTTTAATGTGTCTGCATATGTCAGTGATTCTGGTACTTGAAAAAACAGTAACATACATGCCAGAATCACTGATGTGTGAAGGGGGCCTTAGGTAGTTGGTGACCAGCCAGCTGCTCCATTATTTCATGGAGCCGGAGGTGTCTCTTCAATGCAAGTCTATGAGAGCCTTATTCTGGTGTCGTTCTGGCTCTCAAAGACTTGCATTGGGAGCTTATGACTTAACTTCTGACTTCCGGCCAGTCTGAAGGTATGGCCACAAGATGGCGCCGTGGGACAGAAGGTGAAAAAGCTGGAGGATGAGCATAAGACCGGGAACTTAGATTAAAAGCACCACTCTATCACTGAGCGCTGGAAAATAAAACCCACTGGTGTGGTGCTTTAAGGTCCCATAGGGCTCATTCAGATTTGCCTGTACGTTGTCTGTATATAAAACTGACAGATACAAACTGAACACTAACTAAGGCTAATGCAGGTCAATGTGGTAGCTCACACAAATGTTTTTACGCATGGACTGATGTCTGCATGTAAAATATCGCCGCATGCCCCACTGTGATCCATATTCTGGATCAGATTTGCCTATTAGAAGTTAACAAGTGGTTAAAAAATCAGATCATATACACGTTACCTTCCGGATTAGTTTTTGACAGACACATTACAATTATAAAGATAGGAAATTGTATTTGACCTTAATTATTTATTACATTGTTCACGTAAAAATCAGATGCCAAATAGACGCTCAAAGCGCACAGGCTGAGGCATACCGATTGAATATGGATGACAATATGGGTAATTTTTGAGGGGAGAGAGGATGTAAAATGGACTATTTTGCATATGCTTGTGTGAACGCAACCTTAGATAAAAATGACCCAGGAACAATTGCTATCTTCCTGATCCAATCTCTGTCTACATGAGAGTTTAACTTTGCACTTAACAAAACGTGGTTTTGCTCATCCATACAGTTTACTTTAGGGATAAAAAGGAAAGGTAAAAATTATTGTATACAGTATATGCTCACTGTATCAGGGGCGGACATATCATTGGTGCAACGTGTGCAGCCACACAGGGGTCCAAGAGGTAAGGCGGCCCATTTCCACATCTAAAACAGGTGTGAATTTTCATGAGTTATTGGACTGAAGAGGGCCCATATACTGTTCTTCCATCTGTGTGCGCCAGTGCACTGTATAGATGGATTGTATACTGTAGTGAATGGCAAAGCTCTCTTAAAGGGAACCTGTCACCGCTTTTTTGGTGTATAAGCTGCGGCCACCACCACCGGGCTCTTATATACAGCATTCTAACATGCTGTATATAAGAGCCCAGGCCGCTGTGACAATGAAGTGACAAGTCAGGGAGGCCTCTGGCTGTGTAGTCGTGGCAGCACTGTATTCAAGGCACATCCCTGGCTTCATCACTTCTTTAATGTTGAGAGAGTGTATGTCGGTGTCTTCATCGGCCGATGCACAAAAAGGCTGCAGGCAAAAGTCCAGATGCAATAAAAACGACATTTATTCACAAAGATAAAACACTCCGGGCAGCAGATTCCGGCAATATTAGTGGAGCTGGGGACACCCTGCCCAAACGCACCCTCTGGTGGGAATATGCCCAAAGTACTCCACTTCCTACGGGCTCCCACTCTTCAGCCAAGCATACACCGGACCCACACCGGCAGAATAGGCTTTGAGGTTGCGTTCACCTCCTTATCTCCGGTGTCCCTTGATGGTCCGCTCACACAATCGCACTTGCCGCTGCAGATGTGCACTCTCCGCTGCCCCGGATCCTCTCTCTCCACACACATTCAGACCTTGCCTAGATATCCGACCGACTCCTCCTCCCCGGTGGCAACAGCCGTCCCACCCGGCCACTAGGGGGGTGCCCTAACACATCATATAACAATAGTAAAACATTTTTAATAACAACAGTGCCGGATTATCTATGCTAGACTAGTAGGGGGGGGTAGGCCCACCCACTACATGCCTCCCCTCTTAAAATCCGAGCCTCCCGGCAAGGCTCTTAAACACATAAACACATAAAAACCTTTTGGGTCAGTCCTCAACAGCGGCACCAGTTCAGCGGCGCTCCCGGTTTTTGAGGGGCGCTTGATGGCGCAGCAGCGCTTCCGGTCTCTGGATAGCGCCCGGAGGCTTCAATAGCGCTCCCGGTCTTTGCTGGAGGCGCCCGGAGGCTTCAATAGCGCTCCCGGTCTTAGCTGGAGGCGCCCGGAGGCTTCAATAGCGCTCCCGGTCTTAGCTGGAGGGCAACAGGCCCGTGAAACTTTTTAACAACAAGGAAACCTTTTTGCCGGTCTGGGAACAACACCGGTCTTTGCAGCTGCTAGAGTCAACAACTTACTCTGGGGGCCAGGCTCTCTTCCATTCCTCCGCTTGAGCCTGGATGTAGGCCCCTAGAGATTGTCCCGGTTGGCGGCGGATTCGCCTGAAAGACACCGGGGCGTAGGACGGTTCCTCCGGCACAGCTGCTGCAGCTCCTCTTGGCGGTGACGGTGTTCCTGCCCGGGATGGTGGTGGTGCATCCAGCATAATGACCGGCTTATTAGTCACATTTTGGGTCACCGCTACCACGGCTGGGAACTTCTCCGGATCAGGAGCCGGTTCCATCGCTGCTTCCGGGGCAGCAGCCAGGACGCGCCTGTGCTGAAAAGGCGCGGGCGGGAGCGGTTTGGCATGGCTCCGGCGCCGCTCTTGCTGCTCCTCCCACTCTATCTCCTCCTGCCACTGCTCCGCTTCCCGGGTGGTCGGCATGCGGGAGACGCAGACGGCAAACAGGCCGCGGCTACCGGCATCCGGCAGAAAGGTGACTTTTTCGCCCGGCCAAAGGGTGTGAAGTCGCTTAGGGAGTCCTTCGACGTCGAGATGAACCCGGTTATAAAAATAATCATCCCCGGTCTCTACTTCTCGGATGAAGCCGTATCCCTCTTGCTGATTGAACTTGACTACCACCCCGGTCACAAACTGCTGGGCTAACTTCTCGCCACCGGAACCGAACAGCATTTCCCGGACAATGGTCTCAGCCAGGAGCCGTTCCTGGACGGGGTCAGGCTTCGGGGGCGGAACACTGGGGTGCGACTCCTCCGGCGGGACGATGACTGGGTCCCAGAAGAAGCCCAGGTGGTCCTTCTCTAGGCGCCCGGCTAACTCCTCAGCCGACTCTGACGCTGGAACAAATGGGGAGGCAGTGGCGTTAAGCTGCGGGGTCTCCCATGGGACGACAGCAACCCCCGGACGGCTTGGCCTGGGTGGGGTGGCATAGGTCGCCTTCACCTCTGTGATGGTGCTCCCGGTTTGAGCATCCCATGAGGTCTTCCAGGAAACTTTGTCCGGCCTCGTAGAACCTCCCGGTCCAATGGGAAGGTCTTCTAACGCGGCCTCGTTAGCAGGGGCGAACCGGGGTCGGCCTCGACCGAGGCTGATTAGGGCCATGGTCGTCGCCAACTCCGCGGGTTGCCCAAAGTTCTCCATCTCGGTCTCTGACGGTATCGCTGGTAATGGCGGTGATGTCGACGCTGAGACTGGGGAGAGTGGAGGCGGGTCTTCGTTTCCCGCTCTTAAACGGACTCCACCCCCAGCCTCACGCATCATCTTGACTCCTCCGCTGAGGTACTTCTTTTTCTTTTTCTTCATCTTCAATGCCCTGGAGCTGGCGCCTCCCCTCTTTGGGCGGAGTACTCTGTCCTTTTTCTTCGGCGCCGGCCAGCCCCAGGCTCTTCTTTTGGCGCCAACTTTTCGCGCGCTCTCGTTATCTTCACAGACGACGGCCATCTTGCCGCCATCTTGTGCCCGGTCCAACGCCTTGGGCACTTCTTCCTCCCACCATGGGACTGGAAATCTGTTCTCATAGCCCGGAGACGGTGCACTCGGCACCACTTGGTCTCCGGCTTCTTGGGTTCCTGGCAGGGGAATCGGATCCTGCCGACTACGCCACTTGAAGTGACAAGTCAGGGAGGCCTCTGGCTGTGTAGTCGTGGCAGCACTGTATTCAAGGCACATCCCTGGCTTCATCACTTCTTTAATGTTGAGAGAGTGTATGTCGGTGTCTTCATCGGCCGATGCACAAAAAGGCTGCAGGCAAAAGTCCAGATGCAATAAAAACGACATTTATTCACAAAGATAAAACACTCCGGGCAGCAGATTCCGGCAATATTAGTGGAGCTGGGGACACCCTGCCCAAACGCACCCTCTGGTGGGAATATGCCCAAAGTACTCCACTTCCTACGGGCTCCCACTCTTCAGCCAAGCATACACCGGACCCACACCGGCAGAATAGGCTTTGAGGTTGCGTTCACCTCCTTATCTCCGGTGTCCCTTGATGGTCCGCTCACACAATCGCACTTGCCGCTGCAGATGTTCACTCTCCGCTGCCCCGGATCCTCTCTCTCCACACACATTCAGACCTTGCCTAGATATCCGGCCGACTCCTCCTCCCCGGTGGCAACAGCCGTCCCACCCGGCCACTAGGGGGGTGCCCTAACACATCATATAACAATAGTAAAACATTTTTAATAACAACAGTGCCGGATTATCTATGCTAGACTAGTAGGGGGGGGTAGGCCCACCCACTACAACAACACAAAAAACACTTTATAATACTAACCTAACGGTCGCTCGGTTGGCCAGATGGGCGTCTCCGTTCTCCGGTGCCGGTGCCGCCTCTTTCGGCCATCTTCGTCCTCCTTCTGACTCCTGTGTTCATGACGCGTCCTACATTACACACACTCGCCGGTCCTGCGCAGCTGCACTACAATACTTTGATCTGCCCTGCTCAGGACCTCAAGGTTCCCTTTAAACAGGGCTGCCAGCTAGGCCTCCTGCAGGCAAAATCTCCGGTTGCTGTCCGGGGTGCTGATATCTCCTGCTCTGCTGTTTCCCTCACCACTGCAGCTACTTCCGGGTCAGCTGTGCGGTGCATAACTGCATATGCATGAGAATAATTAGCCGGCCTGGAAGCAGCAGAGAGCAGAGGCCGGTGATAGCAGTGCTCTAGATGGGTGAGCTTAAAAAGCTTTTATTTTAAATATGCATGATTTTTCTGGTACATGTTTCACTGATCACATCATAGTGTGGTCCGTGGGACATCAGTGATGCCAGAAAAAAATGGACTTGTCTCCTTGCGGAGCACACAGATACGCATGTGCGCCGCACGGAGACACGTCAGTGAGAAATCCTTGGCCCCTTCAACATTTTTCATCCTCAATCTCAGTTCCTACTGTGAAGTTTTGTTGTATTTGGAAGTGATAAAATCGTGAAAAATGTATAGCACATACACTCATTTTTGTGTTACGCCTTGTGGTTTGTAATATTGGTTTTGCAAATTTTTGCCTAATAGGGTCTGTTTAGTGTAAGGGAAATTGCGCTTGGGGTGAATACTGGGCAGCAGGTAAAAGCTGATGGCTGAGAGTGGATGATTTTTTTTAGGACAGGGCTCTTGGAAACAGTACCACACTTAGATGCTTAATTCTGCCCCTGCTATCGTCCATCCATATGAGAAGATATGAATCTCAGAAAACATTTCTGTTTTGTTGTTGTATTTTTTTACCAAGTTCAAAACAATTTTAGTCTTTAAAATATAAAATAGGGTATATCTGTTTAGTGTAAGGCAAATTGGGATGGGGTGGATACTGGGCAGCAAGTTAAATCTGATAGCTGAGAGTGGGTGCCTTTTTAAGAAATAGCTCTTGGAACCATAATCTCATGCTTAATGCTGTCCCTGCTATCGTCTATTCATATGCAAAGATGTAAATCTCATAAAACTTTTGTTTTTTACACAGTTCAAAATAATTTTAGTCCATAAAATGTAGATTAGGGTCTGTCTGTTTACTGTAAGGAAAATTGCGCTTGGATTGAATATTGGGCGGCAGGTAAAAGCTGACAGCTGAGAGTGGTTGAATTTTAAGAAAGGTTTCTTGGAAACAGTACCACTCTAAAGGGGGCTTTACATGCTACGACATCGCTAATGCGAACTCGTTGGGGTCACGGAATTGGTGACTCACATCCGGCCGCATTAGCGATGCCGTTGCATGTGACACCGATGAGCGATTTTGCATCGTTGCAAAAACGTGCAAAATCGCTCATCGGTGACATGGGGGTCCATTCTCAAATATCGTTACTGCAGCAGTAACGAGGTTGTTCTTCGTTCCTGCGGCAGCACACATTGTTCCGTGTGACACCGCAGGAACGAGGAAGCTCTCCTTACCTGCCTCCCGGCCGCTATGCGGAAGGAAGGAGGTGGGCGGGATGTTACGTCCTGCTCAGCTCCGCCCCTCCGCTGCTATTGGGCGGCCGCTCAGTGACGTCGCTGTGACGCCACACAGACCGCCCCCTTAGAAAGGAGGCGGTTCGCCGGTCACAGTGACGGGTCTGGGTCTCGGCGATGTTGTGTGACGGGTCTGGGCGATGTTGTGCGGCACGGGCAGCGATTTGCCTGTGTCACGCAACAGATGGGGGCGGGTACCCACGCTAGCGATATCGGGACTGATATCGCAGTGTGTAAAGCCCGCTTAAGGCTCTTACGTGCTTAATGCTGTCCCTGCTATCGTCCATTCATATGCAAAGATGTGAATCTCAGAAAACCTTTTTTTTTTTTTTTTTTTACGAAGTTCAAAACAATTTTAATCACTAAAATATAGAATAGAAATGATAAAATCTTGATATTTCCATAATCATACCAATCTCAAAAATCATGTTGCAATGTCATTTTTACCTCACAATGGACACAAAACCTATAAACAATGATTGAATTGAGGCTTTTTCATCTTTCAACATTTTACTTTGCATTTATTTTCCCATTAGTACATTATATGGTAAACAATGTGGTAGAAAAAAAGAAATGGCCGCACATCCAACATTCATAAGTTGATCTAATGCCGCTAGGCAAAAAATGAAATACCTGAACATGAGGTTCTTGGTTTAACATTCTGATCAGACTGTATGAAGCCACTGCCACGTCACGGCGAACCTCTGAGTGGGTCCCGAACTTAATGGTGCGGAACCGTGTGCCAACCATCGCCACAGCGACAATGCACCAGCAGGGCAGGTTATATTATATAGTAAAGTGAATGGTGTTATTCAAAAGCACAACTTGTTCTATAAAACAAGCAAGCCCTTCTACGATAATATTGATGTAACAGTAAAAAAAGTTCTGACTCTGAAGAAAAAACTAAAGTGCAAAATTGATCAATCGCCTGTTTACGGATGTGTTACGCACTAACATAGTATGTTTGTCATGCGCGGTCTGAATCTGCGTTTGCAAATCGCTATTACCATGTTAAAACTATGTCCAACAAACAACCTATCATACGCTTCCCGGATCGACACCCACAGTTTCCTACTACCATGTTGGATTCTGTATACACTTCTGAGTCCACCAAGCAACCTGGCTTCTATTGAGAAGGTCTGCTCTGCCGGGCGTCGGCTGTTATATTACCACTGCTTTGGGCGCTTTTGGAGTTATTGCCTCCTGGAGCAGTGTGCGGCTTCTCAGAGAACCAGGTTGCTAATCACCACCTTTAGCTGGTCTCCTCTTGCTTAAGTCTGGGAAGTTTTATGAGTTATTGCTGAAGATAGCTGTTACAATATCCCAGCGATCTTCCTTTTGGTGACGAGTGATTTGTTGTTTGCGCTATATGAAAGTTCCTTGGTGTAACTTTCTCCTTCCTCTTTGGTTTATCCCCTCTGGTTTCTTTTTGTCTCTCCTCTGTGGATATTTGCTGTGTGCCTAAGTTTCAGTTTACAGCCTAGGACACACGACGAGAAAAACGGTGCTAGTGGAATGCGATAAAAAAATCGCATTCCACTCATACCAATATTACTCTATGGGACAGCTCCCGTGAGCGATTATTTTCTCATCTCTAATCGGACAGAGAAAAAAGTGGCAGCATGCTGCGGGTGGAATGCAATCCTGTTTCACTCGCATCTATAGAAGTCTATGGGGCGAGAGAAACATCGCACTGCACTCGCGTTACACCAGTGTAATACGAGTGCAGTGCGAGAATCTCAATAGCCGGCAATGGAGGAGATGGGCAGATAAATCCCTCCCTCTCCTCCGTAGGGTCGGCCCTCCCCTCCACAGCGCCAGCCCTCCCCTCTGCAGCTGTGGTCTGATCGCACGATCCGACCACAGTCGCATGACCCTCGCATGACACTCGACTCCCGCTGCGAGCATGAGCCGAGGTCATGAGAGGACTCGCACATAACCCCGTGTAGCCTCAGCCTACCCCCTTGTCTTTCTCTTGTGGGAGGTTTATTACTTGGTGTCCAGCCCACCCCTGGGTGAGGGGGTGCGGGGTTATTAGGTCAGGGCTGGACAGGAGACAGGACCAAGTTGGGGGCCTAGATCTCACTACATTTAAGGGTACCTCTGGGGTAAGGGTGAGCGCTGGGGCCCACATCCTAGGGCCAGCATAGGTTTCCCTGTGTCCCCTAGTCACCCATGATAATGTACATAACTTGATAAGAACAGCTAATGTTGTCTTATTATGGTTTTTCTCTCTTTAGGATAGGTGAAATGTTGTCCCCTCTGTAATTGTCAATAAAACATTTTTTTATTTACTTTTTTATTGAAGTTGAATTAATTTAATAGTTAATGCCCTTGTATATAAATCAATAGTGGATGAAAGTGAAGGATCTGTTGTCTCTAGCCCTTGAGTGTGTACATGCAAAATTAACTTCCCTGTAATTTGATCTTTATGAATAACCAGAGATCATGAAAACTGGAGCATGACTTAAAAATATCCCGTGTACCCATTTGTGCAAATCAAGGGCCTGTGACGGCAACCAATCACAGATTTTAATTTTTCTAGGCCATAAAAAAAGTTGATGGTGTGCATTGTAACCTATGCAGCCATGCACCAATTTGTAATAAATGTCCTCCTGTATGATAAAGTGCCGTGTCTGCATGTGCGCGGCGACGATACGCTACACATGCTATTAGGATTTACCCAACAGATGTTGGCAACTTACTCAGATTCAGGCTGTTGTCAGCATTTTACATTGTGAGCGCATCTCCCCCGGCTTCCCAAAGGTAGTCTCATTAATAATCCCATTCCACCACATAAATACCTAATCAGCAATTGCCGAAAATATCATCGGAATGGATACGTTTTCTTTCTAGTAATGACAGGTTCAGCGTCTACTCACAAGGGTCATTGTGATGGTTTTGGGGCCTTTTATTTACCTGCCTCTCCCTTATCATCAGAACTCATCCCTAGAGAGATAGTTCATTCCACTATTCCTAAAGTTTGCATTATTTTTGTTGTCAGCAGTTATGCCGTTTCCTCCGTTTTTCGGCCAATTTATTATTTCCGCTCCAAATGCAAGTCCCTCTTTATTTCCAGATTGTCTGCTGTCTTGAACAATGATATTTAATGTTTTGATCTGATGTTAAGTTGCAAAAGAACTTTTGGCAACAGAGCCTAAAGGCCGCTTTACACATTGCGATCTCGCTATCAAGATCGCTAGCGTGCGTACCCGCCCCCATCGTTTGTGCGTCACGGGCAAATCGCTGCCCGTGGCACACAAAATCGTTAGGAGCCGTCACACTACTTACCTGCCCAGCGACGTCGCTGTGACCGGCGAACCGCCTCCTTTCTAAGGGGCGGTTCGTTTGGCATCACAGCAACATCACTAAGTGGCCACCCAATCGAAGCGGAGGGGCGGAGATGAGCGGGATGTAATATCCCGCCCACCTCCTTCCTCATTCCCGGCGGCCGCAGGTAAGGTGAGGTTCCTCGTTCCTGCGGTGTCACACATAGTGATGTGTGCTGCCGCAGGAACGATGAACAACATCGTACTGGTGCTGTATTTATGTACTGATGATGGTTCTGATGTTGGATTTGGTGCTTTTTTCATGCACTGATGATGGTTCTGATGCTACTTTTAGATAATGATCATGATCTTGGTGCTATATTCATGTTCTCATATGAAAGGCCCATAAAATCATATTGTAAGACAAACAGTCATTGCCTAAAGCACATCTTATGTACTCTATGCTTACTGATGTGCACTTATTATATGATTTTTCATCAATGAAGATTATATGTGATGAGTGCCATCCATTTTCTTTGTTCACATTCTTTTGAAATATTGTCTCTATTGCCTATGTTTGGTGATATATTCATTGCTTTTATGCTGCTGTATTCAGGTACTGACGATGGTTCTGGTTATGCATTCATGTACTAGTGATGGTTCTGGTGGTGTATTCATGCACTGGTGTTGGTTATGGTGCTTTATAGATGTATTTATAATGTTCTAGTGGTGTATTCATGCACTCTTGATGGTTCTGGTGCTATGTTTAGGTACTAATGGTTCTTCTGGTGCTGTATTCATGTACCATGTTTCTCTTAAAATAATACACTGTCTTATATTCTCTTTTGCCCCAAATATGCACTAGGTCTTATATCCAGGGTAGGACTTATTCTCAGGGAAACACAGTTGGGGGTAAGTTTACCCCCAAACAAGCAGACTCCTCTTCCCAGGAGAATGATACTTACTAGACCTCCTCTTCCCAGGAGAATCATACTTACTAGACCCCAGATGTCTACGTGGCTCCCAGGTCTTCCTACAATCTTCAGAGGGCTCTCCTAGCAGGTATGCTCCACACGGTCCTGCCCTGCTTCTGGCTGACACTCTCACATACATCAGATCACACACACGCACTCATACTCATACGTAAACACACACATCAGATCGCACACACAATCACACATCAGAACACATACACACTTACCACATTTGGCGATACCAACTGCTTCTGGTCAGCCGATGGGACGCAGTGCAGAGGAGCGCGAGGACCTACGGTGGAATGCATAGCGGACATGCAGTGGAACACATTGGTACATTCCACCGAAGGTCCTTAATACGTTCCACCGTTGGTCCTCATGCTTCACTACACTATGTTCCAGGTTCCCCTGCTGGCCAGAAGCAATCAGTATCGCCGTATATGGTGAGTGTGTGCGATCTGATGTGTGTGTGCTCTCTGATGTGTGAGGAGATTGTGTGCGCGATCTGATGTGTGTGTGTGCGATCTGATGTGTGTGGGTGTGCGTTCCACTGCAGGTCCTCCTGTTCTGCGTCTGGTTAGTGTGATTGTAGGGTCTTCTTTCTTTTCTCTTTTGGGGGAGTCTGCTTTCTATAATTAAGTGTCTTGCAGTATTTTTTAACTTTTTTAACTGCATGGACACTTCATTATTGAATTGCGACTAGGGCTTATTTTTGGGGTAGGGCTTATATTTAAGCCTTAAGCTGAATATGCTGAAAACTCCTGCTAGGGCTTATTTTCGGGGTAGAGCTTATTTTTGGAAAAAAACGGTACTGATGGTGGTTCTCACCTTTATTCATGTATTGATAATGGTTCTGGTTGCTGTATTTGTGTACTGATGGTGGTTAAAGTCCTGTGTGCATATAGTAATGATAGTTCTGGTGATCTATTCATGTACTGATTCTGATTCTAGTGATATATTCATGTACTAATTTGGTTCTGGTGTTGTATTCCTGTACTGATGGTGGTCCTAGTGCTGTATTTCTGTGCTGATGTTGGCTCTGGTTCTATATTACATTAGTACATGCCCTCATCATCTTCCGCCTCGACTACTGCAACCTGCTGCTGTCTGGCCTACCTTCCAACACTCTGTCCAATCTGTCCTAAACTCTGTGGCCCACTTAATCCACTTCTCCCCTCGCTATCCCCCAGCCTCGCCAGTCTGCCAATCCCTTCACTGGCTTCCCATTGCCCAAAGACTCCAGTTCAAAACATTATCCATGACATACAAAGTCATTCACAACCTGTTCCCTCCTTACATCTGTGACCTAGTCTCCTGAAACCTACCTGCACGCAACCTCAGATCCTCACAAGATCTCCTTCTCTGCTCCTCTCTTATCTCCTCCTCCCACAATCACATACAAGATTTCTCCTGTGCCTCCCCCATACTCTGGAACGCTCTACTCCACCATATCAAACTCTCTCCTACCATGGAAATCTTCACGAGGAACCTGAAGAACCACCTCTTCCAACAAGCCTACAATCTACAATAACCCTCAGTCCAGTACACTACAGCACAACCAGCTCTGTCCTCACCTATTGTACCCTCACCCATTCCCTGTAGACTGTGAGCCCTCGTGGGCAGGGTCCTCTCTCCTCCTATACCAGTCTGTTTTGTATTGTTAATGATTGTTGTACTAGTTTTTATGTATACCTTTTTCACATGTAAAGCGCCATGAACTAAATGGCGCTATAATAATAAATAATAATAATAATAATATTCATGTATTGTTATTGGTTCTGATCCCTGTACATATGTATTAATCCATAAGCTTTCAGGTGACGTTTTACATGGCTATGGCTAAGTTCACACTTCCGTTGTTTTGCTTGACGCATGTGACTGATGTGTTGTACAACGAATGACAACGGTGACAAAGAAAAGAATTTCTTTGTCGGACTCCGTTGTGTGCGGGGGGCGGAGTTCGGGGGGCGGAGCTGAGGACGTCAGTGCCGCGGTCTGCATGGCTAGGGACAGGTGAGTGAGTGTGTGTGTATGTGTGTATGTGTTTGTGTGTGTGTGTGTGTGTGTGTGTGCGTCTACATGCGTGTGTACATGCGGAATGCGGGAGGGGGCGGAGCCGAGCGGGGTCATGGAGCTGAGGACGTCAGTGCCGCGGGGACTGCAGGGCTGGGGACAAGTGAGTGAGTGTGTGTGAGTGTGTGTGTGAGTGTGTGTGTACACATGCGGAGTGCAGGAGGGGGCGGAGCCGAGTGGGGAAGGGAAGTGTCGGCCTCCTTGCACACTGTATCCAGGGTAAATATCGGGTAACTAAAAGCAAAGCACTTTTTGCTTGGTTACCCGATATTTATCTTGGATACCAGCTTAGCGCGGGCTCCATGCACCCGTAACCACTGTAAATACCGGGTAACTAACCAAAGCGCATTGCTTGGTTACCCGATGTTTATCCTGGTTACGGGGACGAGGAGCCAGAGAGCACATGCGCAGCGAAATCCTACGGATCGCGCTGCTCAAAAAACGTTACAGGCTGCGTTGCTCGCGCCCGGCAGTCAGTTAAAAAACGACTGACCGCGACGCAGCGGATGCAACGCAGCATCATCAGTCACAATCCGTCACTAATAGAAGCCTATGGGAAAAAACAGGATTGCTGCAAAATATTTTGCAGGATACCGTAATTCCTCAAGGCTACGGATTGTGACTGATGCAAAACAACGGAAGTGTGAACTTAGTCTATGTTAATAAAGTATTGTGCCAAATGACAAGGATTACTGCCTCTATATTTATGTTAGGAGCATTACACATTCGAAGAACCCCATCACTACCATTTTGGTCCTCATAAAGCTGAGCCACAGGCTAACCTTTCATGGAGACCATGATTTGTCCGATATACTGAAATATTATAGTATTGCAGTATATTCCGTAGTATACATAATCCGATGATTGCATGTTCAAGTCCCCTAAGGATACTAAAAAATATAGTTAAATATAAAAATGTCTGTAAAAATATAAATAAAAGCTCAAATCATCCCCTTCTTTCTTGTTAAAAATAAAGAAATAAAAATAAGCATAGTTGGTGTCAAGGCTTCTGTAAAAATCTGAATCTGTTCTATCAAAATCATCAAAATATAAATAATTAGAAAATAAAATTGAAATGGCAGAAGTGCGTTTTTTCTCACATCATCTTCCTAAAAAGATGTAATAAAAAACATTCAAAATGTCCTATGTGCGCCAAATTGAAATTAATAAAAACATCAGCACACCAAACAAAAAGCCCTCACACAGCTCCATGGAAGGAAGCGTAAAAATGTTATAGCGCTCAAAAAATATCAACCCAAAAATGTTTGTTTTTGTTTTGTTTTTAAAAAAAAAAAAAAAAATCTATCGAAGCCTGGTATCACAGTAATTACACTGACCTGAAGAATCATGTTCTCAGGTCATTTTTACAAACCAAGGTTTGGAAAAACAAAGCCCCGGAAACATCGATGGACTTGATTTTCTTCTCCGCAGGTTTATATTACACTGCAGGGGAGAGGCGCAATTTTACGTCTTTGTTTCAAGCAGCAGGAAAGTAAGAATTGGCCCTACGTTTTCTAGTAAAAGGACCTTTTAATATGATTCTCCTCAGCAGCATGATTATGGCAATACCAAAAATATCCATTTTTTTTATTATTTCAGTGGTTAAAAAAAAATCTGAAATTTGGCCCCAAACTTTTTTGGGTTGTGTTACCATTTCCAAGACCTGTGATGTCTTTTTTTTTTGGTCGATGGAGCCGTGTGATGGCTTATTTTTTGAGTGGCGACACAGCATATTTATATATTTATATTTAGTTGTTATAACATTTGTATGTACTATTGCAGTAACCCAAAAATTTAATTTTGGAGTTCTTGAATTTTTTTTGTTTATAGTGTTTACTGTTTATTTATTTTTAGATTTGGATAGATCACACTTTTCTGAATGAGGCAATACCACATATGCGTATATTATTATTATTATTATTATTATTATCTTTATATGTAATGGAGCAAAAGTGGGTGATTTGAACTTTTATGTTGTATTTTTTTTTAAATTTTAAAACATTTTTTTTTCACTTTTCACTGTTCTCAATAGGGTGACGTGCCCCGATGCTTGCGCATGTTAAATGTTGCTGTCAGAGCTTGAAACCAGGATTTTAGGCCCTGTGCGCACTAGAAAAAGGAATTTTCTTAAGAAAATTCCGGAGGCTCAGTAAGATTTCCGCACCTGCGGGAAAATACCACACTGAAATCCGCATCCAAATCTGCATGCAGTTTGTTGCATTTTGCTGCGGATTTGGTGCGGAAATGCTGCAGCCAGCGTCAGACTGGCTACTGGAGGAATCTCCAGTAATACCAGGCCTGGCCGTGGTTACCTGCACTGAACTCCGGAGCTGTCACCTGAGCTCTGGAGTGCAGCGTACACTAAACTGCGAGCGCTGAGTGATTGATTCCCCGGCGATTGCCGTTTAGTTCAGGCCGGGCTGATCTCTGGAGCTCAGGTGACAGCTCCGGAGTGCAGCCCGGCCTCTCTACAGCTGTTACCTGAGCTCCGGAGATCAGCGGCATGCACGAGACTCCCGGAGCACTTCGGAAGATGAGGGTGGCGGCCTCATCTATATAAATGAACACTGGGTGACGGTGAACAGCGGCAGAAGGGGGGATGACAGACGAAATACAGCCCGCCCACGGGGCCAGCAAAACTCATTACCATAGCAAAAGGTAATATTTTATAAAGTTGTTATTTAGGTCTGAAAGGGGGGCCAGTAGCAAGATGAACCTTTATAGAATGCAGCCCAGGAGCTGCAGAAGGGAATTCTTTTACTTTACTAGCAAAAATTCTGGTGACAGGTTCCCTTTAATAAGTTAACAATCGCATGAGGAGCTCTACTCCACCCGTGATTGTAAGAGGCAGGTTCTAGCTATAATACACAGCCATCACTTGCCAAGTATTGGGTGGACTCACTTCGTGAGCTGACTACATTCACCCACTTCTCACTTGCGCTGTACATGTACGTGCGTGTTGTGAAAGAGTTAAAGTATGTTTTTCTCTGCACCCTTTCAGAATGTAAACCATACATGACTGCAACCATGCAGCCAGTGTTAGATACATGCTGGCCCTGGGCTTGCCTACCCCTCCTGAGCACATGCAAGGAGTTGTCCACTACTTTTACATTGATGGCCTGTCCTTAGAATAGGTCATCAATGTCCGATTGGCCGTGGTCCGACACCCCGCATCCAATCAGCTGTTCTCGTTGCTGGCGGCAGCAGCCTATGGCCGGAAATGCTCAGTTCCGGAGCTACCCCATCTCCTAATAGTAACTACAACTGGGTAGTGCACATCCACCTCCCATTCAGATCATTAGGAGGCAGATGTGCAGTACCCGACCGCGGCCGCTGCCAAAAGACTGGACAGCTCCAGAACTAAGTGTGGCACCCTTGAGGGTCCAGTCACCACAGAGGTACTGCACATCAGCCAGAGGTGTGGTATCCTATTCCCTGGTAAGGAGGAGAGCACAGGTCGTTGTTCACATATACACTCTTAGTATAGCTACACCACTTCAGGCCTTGGTTAGGGTGAGATTGCTCCTTAGGGAGAGCACAGTCCCAGAGCCAGCCTGGAGGTGGGGTTAGTTAGAACGGAGTGGAGTAGGAAGTCAGAACAGAAGGAAGGGAACAGTGGTAGGGCAGTTGGAGTTGGAAAGAGGACATGGAGGAGAGAAGTCCTGAGGACTGGAGTAGTTGGAGCTTGTCCCAGGACAAGGAGGAAGCAAGAAAGGAAGAAGGGGTCTCACAGTCACGGGCAGGGAGAGATCCACCCGTGGGCTTGCAACCACATGAGACGCACTGGTGTGGAGGGACTAGGCCGAAAAGGGGAACCGGCCCCTAGACTAGTGGAGAACAACCAGGCTCAGCTAGAAAACTGGAGGCTGAGGTATCTTTATGTGCCAAACCCGCAGCCATATGCGAATCTGCCGAAAAGGTGACCATAGGGGGCAAGGGAACAAGGACAGAAGAGCCTCCCAAGCAAGGCCTGCGAACACCGGCATTGCGTGTGAGGGTGCAGGGCAGGAGGGCAAAGCCAGTGCAGGAGGACGACCAGGAAATGGATACAGAAGGAAACACCAGTTCTCTGCCTCTGAATTGCCAGGGGACCAGCTGGATCCCGTCACCATGGGACACAGCATTCCGAGGGTTGTGTTTGACCGGCCGTGATAACCTGGATCTGCCAGTTGTGAGTAAAAGAACCAATGACTGCATGCCGCTGAGTCCTGGAATCATTGCCTGCACTGCCAATCCCATGCTATTCAAAGCACTACATCTTATAAAATCCTCTCACGGTTGCCCTGGGGCCCAGCTCCACCTGTGGGGAGCTGTACCATCGTAGCTGCGTCACCATCTGCCCCAGCGGTCCCATCCAGCAGCGTCGACTATACGTTGCCAAATACCACAGGTGGCGTCACAACTTAGATATATTTTGCCCCACATTTGACAACGACACCACCAGGGTCACGGAGTCGGGCCCTGCCGCCGTGACATCCTCCCTGAAACAGGAACTGTCCCGTTCCGAGTGCCCCCCACTGCCTTGGTAGGCGCGTCATAAGCATATCTGTGGCCACCTGCTGCCGCCGTCACCAAGAGCAGCTGAACAGACATTAATGACCTATCTTACGGATAGGCCTTCAATGTAATGTTAGTGGACAAGTTCTTTAACAAGGCTTTGGTGCTCATGACCCTGCAGGCAGCTCACCAGTTGACTGTCCTGTGACCACTTATGGTAAGTTATGACCAAGACATACCAGGAACACTCCTCAATACCTGCCATTTTTTCACCTTTTCACCCAGCCATCAAGCTATCACAATTTGGCACGTGTCAAATTGGATCATAATCTTGTGTGTCCCTGTTTTTCTAAGTTCCAAAGCATCAACCTGAGAGAGATTTTCCAGTCTTTCGCTGCCACTCTATTCAAAGTGTATGACCTTGACGAAGATAGTGCATTGCTGCATCTGGCCATGATTGTACCTTCAATGTCATAGACCAGCTGCTCCACTCTGCTCTATCTCACTCTAATCTTGTGGCCAGGGAAGTATCAGTGGACACAATTTCTCTATTCTGGGGTGATGTAACCCAAACCTAAGAATTGTCACCAATCCAAAATACCCCTTTAAATGAGTTTTCCGAGCTCAGGAAAAAATAGGGAAAGTAAACAAAACCGGAGGGGATCATCAGCACTTTAATGGTGAGGAATAGAGATGAGCTAGTCAATTCCATGCAAATCGAATTCTTGTTGTATTTATAGTAATCTGCTGAACCTCAAAATTTTGCGAATGACGCTTCCATGTTGCAAAAGAATGCATCAACCAGAGAAGGATTTACACGACCTCATTATAAGGAGAGAAAACCATAAAACTATGGACAAATTCTACAGACAGTGTATGACATCACAGAAGTGAAGAACAGTTATCACCTGTTTTCCCATTGCCATATTCAGTATATCACAAAAGTCAGTACACCCCTCACATTTTTGTAGATATTTTATTATATCTTTTCATGGAACAACACTAAAGATATGACTCTTTGATACACTGTACAGTAGTCAGTATACAGCTTGTATAACAGTGTAAATTTGGGGTCTCTAAATAACTCAACATACAGCCATTAATGTCTAAACCGCTGGCAACAAAAGTGAGTACGAACCCTAAATGAAAATGGCCGACATAGTGCCCAAAGTGTAGTTTGTGTGGCCACTATTATGTTAAAGCACTGTCTTAGCTCTCTTGGGCATGGAGGTCACTAAACCCTCACAGGAGCCGCTGGATCCTCTTCCATCTTCCATGACGACATCATGGAGCTGATGGATGTTAGAGACCTTACTCTCCGCCACCTTCTGTTTCAGGGTGCCCCACAGATGCTCAATAGGGTTTAGGTCTGGAGACACTTGGCCAGTCCAGCACTTTTACTCTCAGTTTTTTTTAGCAAGGCAGTGGTCATCTTGAAGCTGTGTTTGGGGTCGTTATCATGTTGGAATACAGTTTCCGAAGGCATGGGATCATAATCTGCTTCAGTATGTCATAGTACATGTTGGCATTCATGGTTCCCACAATAAACTGTAGTTCCCCACAGTTGGCAGCATCATGCAGCCCCAAACCATGACACTCCCACCACCATGCTTAATGTAGGCAGGACACACTTGTCTTTGTGCTCCTCACCTGGTTGCTGCCACACACGCCTGACAGCATCTGAACCAAATAAGGTTATCTTTTTCTCATCAGACCACAGGACATGGTTCCAGAAATCCATGGTTGTTTAGTCTTGTTTGTCTTCAGAAAACTGTTTATGTGCTTTCTTGGGCATCATATTTAGAAGAGGCTTCCTTCTGGGATGACAGCCATGCAGACCAATTTAATGCAGCAATGCTGGCAGCACTCATACATCTATTTTGAAAAGACAACCTCTGGATATGATGCTGAGCACGTCCACTCAGTTTCTTTGGTTGACCATGGCGAGGCCTGTTCTGAGTGGAACCTGTCTTGTTAAACCTTGTATGGTCTTGGCCACCGTGCTGCAGCTCAGTTTCAGGGTGTTGGCAATCTTCTTATAGCCTCGGCCATCTTTATGTAGAGCAACAATTCTTTTTTTCAGATCCTCAGAGAATTCTTTGCCATGAGGAGCCATGTTGAACTTCCAGTGACCAGTATGAGAGAGTGTGTGAGGGATAACACCAAATGTAACACCCCTGCTCCCCATTCACACATGAGACCTTGTAACACTAATGAATCACATGACATGGGGGAGGGAAAATGGCTAATTGGGCATAATTTATCCATTTTCACTTAGGGGTGTACTCACTTTTGTTGCCAGCAGTTTAAACATTAATGGCTGTGTGTTGAGTCATTTAGAGGACACCAAATTTATCCTGTTATACAAGCTGTACACTGGTTACTGTACATTGTATCACAGGGTCAAATCTTCCGTGGTGTCCCATGAAACAATATAATAAAATATTTAGAAAAATGTGATGGGTGTACTCACTTTTGTGATATACTATATGTTACTGTCACTGTTACATTGCTAAAGTTTTTGCATTAAAGAGCTTGAAAGGTAATGATACAGGTTTATATAGTCCTAGGAAACCTAAAAGTGTTATAAATGACTTTTCAGGGCAATCGGAGTAATATCAATTTATGGTAAATCAAAGTTTTGGAAAAAGTTTACAAATTTGAATATCATCTCTATGTCTTACCCCTGACAGATCACTCTATGTATATTGCCATCCGTTGCCTGTTGTCAAGTGTAATCTGTCACTAGCAGCAGAAACACTAAGATGGATTTCAGGACGTGGCGATGAGACTTCCTCTCTGTTTCTGTTCTCTTGTCTGTCAAACCATATACAAGCATAACATAGGGGTGGGCTTCCAGTTCGCGGGCAGGCCAGCCACTGTACAATGACAGGAGCATTGCATGCTGGGAAGTTGAGAAGTGAGGGAAGTGAAGTTACAGCACCTGTAGTGCTGACAGAATGCTTATGAAGCTGAACCATCTACTACTGAGAGATGTGCCGTAAGAAATGAAATAATGGTAATTCCTTGAAGGTGGGCTAGATGATATATAATGTTTTATATGTTTTTTTCACTGATCATTAGGAAAAGTTGAACAATTTCCTTAGCTCCTATTTACTTCTATTGGGTTGAACAAATTGTGCATTTCTATGGATAGAGGGGTGTTACATTACAATACTATGCATCTATAGTCACCAAGGACCTCAGATCTTAAAAATAGCATGTCAACAGACTAAAGATGGAGAACTGGACAGCTGTGAACACATCAAGAAAATAAATATTATCAGGACACTTATGTGTCCTGCTAAATTTTTGTACTGTGATAACCCTTGGTATGCCCAGGTGCCTTCTATCCTTTTGATCCCTTTGACCTGATAAACCTGTAGAATGATGGATTTTGATACCAGGAGCTTCTCCCTTTGGTATGTTGGATAATGTGGGTGCTGTACAATTATATAATGGATACTGCAGCATTATAAAAAGGTGTTTTCATAATGTGAGAAAATAATTGCGTCTACATCAAAGAACAAAGAAACATCTGGCGTGGAGGTCCATCTTAGAAGAACTCCCATCAAAGTATTGATCCTCTTAATATATTGCAATCATCATATTATATAACACTGTGTCCTAACAATTGCTTACAGTATTTAGACTTTCTACCCAGTTAATTCTTCTCTTTTCTCTGATCTACGTAGAAACAGGAAGTCCTGTTTATCCCAGCATAAGTCATCCCCTTTTCAACTCTCTCCCCCATGTCATTCACATTTGCAGTGATGACTCATACAGTGAAACAGTTCCTGTTTCTACAAAGCGCTTAGAAGTATTCAGCTAGTCCTTTTTTAATCACGTGATGTCAGAGACTTAATGGAAAAGAGAAGAATTAACTGAGTAAAAGGGCAAAATGAGCAATTGCAAATACATAGTCATATATAATATAATATAATGATTGCAATATATTAAGAGGATAAAAATTTTGATGGGAGTGCTTCTTTAATAAGCAATGTCTTCTCATTCAGACAGATAATGGCTCCTAATCACTTCTTTTAATGAATCATTTACTTATAACTTTCTATTTCATTGTGATTCATCCTAGAATTTAAGGTCTTACTTTACTTCATAATTTTTCTTTTTAGTTTAGACTATTTGAACATCAGGACCTGAAGATCATCAAACCTTTTTTTGTCCCTTACCTCGTGCTGATAACTTCTTCGTATTTATAATCTTTGCTGCATATTCATGCCCTGTGCAGAGCTTCACACATCTTCTGACCACTGAGAAGGCGCCCCTAGAAATAAGAAACAGACTGTTAGGTGCAATAGATCAATTGATCATATTTCATGATTTGCTGACCATCTGTCTATATATTAATGCCTTCAATTGAACGTAATACAATTTGGTACTTTTTTCTCAGGTTAGGTGCAGATTATAGAGAAAGGTCTTTATACCTCTGTTATACATCAGCCTAGGTATTTGGAGGCACAGTATGTAATTTTAGACCCCAATCAAGACCAATCTTGATGAAGAAGTGTGTCCTCTTAAAGGGACTCTCGATCAGCAGGTTTCTGCAATGTAATCTGAAGACAGCATGCTGCATGAGTTAAAACAAAGAATTTTTCAATGAGTGTCTTATCTTAAAGTCTGTTTTTGTTTACCTTCAATGTTAGTTTAGGCCTCTTAGATTTATCCTTAGTGGACTGAGCAGCTCCGGAGCTATAGTCCGGCTCCGTACCCTCCTGTGATTAGCAGTTTCTGTCTATGAAAATGTACACTGAAAGCCTGGTGTGGGTGTGCCACCCCTGCAGCGGTCGAACCGCTCGGATCCGGGGGTGATTACTCGTGGCTCGAGGGCCTCCGGCCCCAGGGGCTAGGGGCCTCACTCAAATGAAGAAGGGGGTATTTACAGGGGAGACATAGTTCGTGACGCCACCCGTGGTGTACGGTAACGGGGAGTGCCGCCGCTGCCGTTGGGAGTACCCGGGGTGATGGAATGGAATGGTGATGGAATGGGGACAGCCAGATGACGTTACCCTCCACAGGTAGGGAAGGCCCCGGGACTCTGGATGGTGGGGTGCAGGGGAGTGCAGGCTTGCTGGAAGCAGGGGATGACCATGTACTCACTCAGGCCGGTTATCGTGGTGCTGGATGATGTTTTTTAAAGTCATTACACACATGCTGCAGGTGAACCAAAAGTCCCAGTGCACCACTGCTGCTTGGGAAGGACAGCACGTCCAGGTATCCGCTCCCAATAGTATTGCTTTTGCTGTGTCCCAATTTAGTCCGATCTCTCGGGAGCTTCGACTCCTCGGCCCTCACACTCTGAGGGCCACTACTTCACTTCTCCTGGGGGGTCCAACCCCTGATTCCCTCTCCCTCTGGAGAGTTTCTACTTCACTTCCTCTCCCTTTGCTCCCCTGTAGCCGACTGACTTGTCACCTCCCACCAGTCTGCTTAACCCTTCATTGGACGGCTCTCTCCTTTCTAGACCTACCCACTGGCTTGTCTGTCCTGTACTGGTGTGAGTGTGGATTGGGGGTTTGAATGCGTTTGGTAGCAATACCACTGGGTGGAACCTGGAACCAAGGAGGGTGGGTTCTGCACTATAAGGACAGGAGTGCAGTTACCTGTGTCACCTTGACTAGTGCAGGGGCATCACATGGGCAGGGACAGCTATCTCAGCATTGCTACATACAAAATCTAAATTTTGGCTTGTGTCAATATGGCTGCACCCAGTAATCTAAGTGATATATCGTTGGATTCAGGATCTCTTTGCCTACTTTATGCAGCTCTCAGATGAGGTAGCAAAAACCTGCTGACATATTCCCTTTAATGAATCAGGAACATCTCACAAGTCACAGACACCTCCGTTCACTATTGCAGAAATCTTATTCCAGTCATGAGTTACACGTGCTATGGATAAAAATAACAAAATTATTGTGCAGCTTTGAGTTGAGCAAAAAATTTGTAACTTTTCTAAGTGATTCTGCATGTGAAAAAAATTCCCCATATGTACAATGTTCCTCTGAGAATCGGACGGCACTTGGCCATTCAAGTCTATGGTTCCGTGAAAAAAATTGTCCTGTGGAGGATACACACGATCTGTATGTACTATATATCCACATCTTCTCTGTAGTCTCATATGGGATTCACCAGGTCTGTACATAATACATATCCACAGCTCTTATTTTCATTGACTAAAGGGGGCTTTACACGCAACGATATCGCTAACGAGATGTCGTTGGGGTCACGGAATTCGTGACGCACATCCGGCCTCGTTAGCGACATCGTTGCGTATGAAACGCACGAACGACCTCTAACGATCAAAATTACTCACCATATCATTGACCGTTGACGCGTCGTTCTGATCTCAAATATCGTTGCTATTGCAGCACGCAGGTTGTTCGTCGTTCCTGCGGCAGAACACATCGCTACGTGTGACACCGCACGACCGAGGAACAACACCGTACCTGCGGCCGCCGGCAAAGAGGAAGGAAGGAGGTGGGCGGGATGTTCCGGCCGCTCATCTCCGCCCCTCCGCTTCTATTGGGCGGCCGCTTAGTGACGCCACTGTGACGCCGCACGGACCGCCCCCTTAGAAAGGAGGCGGTTCGCCGGCAACAGCGACGTCGCTAAGCAAGTATGTGTGACGGGGACTAACGATATTGTGCGCCACGGACAGCGATTTGCCGGTGACGCACAACCGACGGGGGCAGGTGCTTTCATCAAAGACATCGCTAGCGATGTCGCTGTGTGTAAAGTGGCCTTAACAGAATGGAGAAGGTGGAGAAACGTTTTTTTCTCTCCATCTCCAAGAAAAACTGATCCCACTCTGATCAGAGTCTGACTGACTATCATAACTGGACTGTTTTTCACACAGGTGGAGAAAATATGGTCGTGTGTATGAACCCTTTTTGATTTTTTTCATTTGAACTCATCTGAGCTGATTTATACCTACTTAAAGGTTGATCTAAACTTTATCATAAATCAGCACAGAAGACCTTAGAAGAAGAAAGATAAGTCCACTGACAGATTCTCAGTGAACTCATTCTGCTGCCAGCAATTGCAAGTGCATCACAGGCTTAAAGGAGTTTTCCCACAAAGTTAAGTTTAATCAATAGATCTTGGAATAATAATTATTTCCACAATTGGATGTGTTTTAAAAAAAATGTTCCTGTGCTGAGATAATCTTAAATATGTGCCCCTGCAATGTACTGTGTAATGTCCGTGTCTGACCGTACAGGGCATGGTCTGATCATACCACAGCTCCTGGGCCAGGGAGGAAGCAGAAGAGAGTAAATTAGAAATTATTCTTCCTTTGAAGTAAAACATTTTTTTTAAAAAGAGGCAGTGAAATGTTTTACCTCACAAAAAGAATCATTATGATCCCGTGCTGTAATGTCTATATATTTTCTTTTGCTTCCTCCCCTGCCCAGGAGATGTGGTATGAACAGACTATGTCCCTGTTTGGTCAGACACGGCCATTACACAGTACACAGCAGGGCACATATATAAGATTATCTCAGCACAGGAACATTTTTTGTAAACACTTCCAATTGTCGAAATTATTATTATTCCAAGATCTATTGTTTAAAAATGTACTTTGTTCACGTGACAACATCTTCACCACGGCTAACGGTACAAATCTTTTAACAAACCCCAATTTGCTAGTTATTTTTAGCCAGCAATGCACAAATTTTGATAAAAAAAAACAACATTTCCCCAAAAGTCTGCATAACCCTTAAGGCTCAATTCACACATCATGGGTGCAGGACACCAACAGTATATGATGTTGGACATATCATTGTGTGGAATTCATCCATGTAGGCTAAATCACCCTAAGTCACCCAAAAAATACTATTTATCTGCAGATATGGGGCTAAGTGGGTTACCCCTGGCACTGACAGCTCATTTGTGCAGAGCGAGCTGTCAATCAAAGTACCGGGGCATGCATTCAGGCACCGCGCAGAGTATAGTGAGCGGCGCTCTGAGCGATGGCTGTAATTGCCCCGTGTACGCCCCCATATCCCTGGAGGAATTAGTTTACACATTATTTACCTGCAGATTACCTCTACACAGTATATGTATATATATATATATATATATATATATATATATATATATATATATATACAGTACAGACCAAAAGTTTGGACACACCTTCTCATCTCTAGAACAACTGTTAAGAGGAGACTTTGTGCAGCAGGCCTTCATGGTAAAATAGCTGCTAGGAAACCACTGCTAAGGACAGGCAACAAGCAGAAGAGACTTGTTTGGGCTAAAGAACACAAGGAATGGACATTAGACCAGTGGAAATCTGTGTTTTGGTCTGATGATTCCAAATTTAAGATCTTTGGATCCAACCACCGTGTCTTTGTGCGATGCAGAAAAGGTGAACGGATGGACTCTACATGGCTGGTTCCCACTGTGAAGCATGGAGGAGGAGGTGTGATGGGTGTGGGGGTGCTTTGCTGGTGACACTGTTGGGGATTTATTCAAAATTGAAGGCATACAGAATCAGCATGGCTACCACAGCTTGCAGTGGCATGCTATTCCATCCGGTTTGCGTTTAGTTGGACCATTATTTATTTTTCAACAGGACAATGACCCCAAACACACCTCCAGGCTGTGTAAGGGCTATTTGACTAAGTAGGAGAGTGATGGGGTGCTACGCCAGATGACCTGGTCTCCACAGTCACCAGACCTGGATCCAATCGAGATGGTTTGGGGTGAGCTGGACTGCAGAGTGAAGGCAAAAGGGCCAAGTGCTAAGCATCTCTGGGAACTCCTTCAAGACTGTTGGAAAACCATTTCCGGTGACTACCTCTTGAAGCTCATCAAGAGAATGCCAAGAGCGTGCAAAGCAGTAATCAAAGCAAAAGGTGGCTACTTTGAAGAACTTAGAATATAAAACATATTTTAAGTTGTTTCACACTTTAAGTATTTCATTCCACATGTGTTAATTCATAGTTTTGATGTCTTCAATGTGAATCTACAATTTTCAGAGTCATGAAAATAAAGAAAACTCTTTGAATGAGAAGGTGTGTCAAAACTTTTGGTCTGTACTGTATATACACACTCACACACACACACATATATATATATATATATATATATATACGGTATATATATATAATCAATAAATCGTGTATTATCCCTTCCCAACATGACCAGATTTAGTTTTTGCATTTTCCCCTTTTTTATTTTTTCCACCTGTCGCGGGCGGAGGAGGGGACGCTGCGCTGTCCCACTGCTCGGGTCCGGCTGCTGCTGCTGCTGTTCGGTGGTGGCTCGAGCGGTGGGCCGGATCCCGGGGACTCGAGCGGCGCTCCTCGCCCGTGAGTGAAAAGGGGGGTTTGATTGTGGGGATTTGATATTGTCCGTGACGCCGCCCACGGTTGTGGTGAGGTTGGTGACACCACCGCTGCTCTGGACGGGGATCCCGGGAGCGGTGACAGGGAGCAGCCTGGATGTTAGTTCTCCCCTCCGTGGGTAGGGGGTTGGTTGTCCCGGGGCCCGGTGATGGGGTAGGGATGGATGGCAGGCGGGTTACGGGGCCTGGTGAGGTGCAGGGTCGCGTGGGCAGCGCTGTGCCGCACGGCACGGTGGTACTCACTCAGCCAATGATAAACACAGAGTCTCCGGTAAAACAAACGGCTGGATGGACGGGTCCCACAGACAGCTGCGGTGTTGTTTCTCCTCCCGGCAGGTTAATGGTGACTGCCTTTCCCTGCACCTGTGTAGTGTAGACGGTTCCAATGGGTTCCCACCGGTAACCCGCTCCTCCAGCTTGAAGGTTGCTGAAGGAGCCCCTTTTGCCCGCAGGCTCTGGCCCTGGGAACTTTAGCCTTGGCGGTGACTGTGTTTCCCTCTAACGGTTGGACTGTTGCCTTCTGTCGGGACTTGGCTGCTGGGAAACCCAGGAGGTTCCCTTCGCTAACGGATTTGACAAATTGCACGGCGACTCCTAGCCTTGTCGGGGTCCGTAAGCCCCTGCCGGATGGTGCTGGCTTCTCTTTGCGTACCGGTCCGGAACCGCCGGGCCACCGCCCGTCCACGGTCCTTACGGCTCACTCCAATTGGCCTCTCCTGCAGACGGTCACCACCGTCTGCCAACCTTGCTGTTCCGTCCGGGCCACACACCCAGACCACTTTCTGTCTGCTCCTCTACCACTTCACTCCTTCCACTTCAAACTCTAAAACTCAACTCCTTCCTTTTCCTGCCTCCAGGACTGTGCACTCCTCGGTGGCCCACCCCCGGGTGTGAGCATCAGCCCCTGGAGGCAGGCAAGAAGGGTTTTTGTCTGACTTTGGTGTGACTGACCGGGAGTGTGGGGTGTGTTGGTGTAGTGCTTGTGACGTCCTGGCTTGCCCAAGGCGCCACACACCAATATCGACATACAATGAGGTCTTGTTTTTCACAGGCCGAGTTGTACTTTTGAATGATGCCATTCATTTTACCATATAGCGTACTGGAAAATGGGGTAAAATAATCTGTGTGGTTAAATTGTGAAAAAAATGCAATTCGGACATTGTTTTTTGGGAATTGCTTTGTATGAATGACTTTGTAACATGATTCTCCTCATCAGTATACAGTCATATAAAAAAGTTTGGGCACCCCTATTAATGTTAACCTTTTTTCTTTATAACAATTTGGGTTTTTGCAACAGCTATTTCAGTTTCATATATCTAATAACTGATGGACTGAGTAATATTTCTGGATTGAAATGAGGTTTATTGTACTAACAGAAAATGTGCAATCCGCATTTAAACAAAATTTGACTGGTGCAAAAGTATGGGCACCTCAACATAAAAGTGACATTAATATTTTGCAGATCCTCCTTTTTCAAAAATAACAGCCTCTAGTCGCTTCCTGTAGCTTTTAATTAGTTCCTGGATCCTGGATGAAGGTATATTTGACCATTCCTGTTTACAAAACAATTTCAGTTCAGTTAAGTTTGATGGTCGCCGAGCATGGACAGCACGCTTCAAATCATCCTACAGATTTTCAATGATATTCAGGTCTGGGGACTGGGATGGCCATTCCCGAACATTGTAATTACTCCTCTCAATGAATGCCTGAGTAGATTTGGATCGGTGTTTTTGGATCATTGTCTTGCTGAAATATCCATCCCCTGCGTAACTTCAACTTCGTCACTGATTCTTGCACATTATTGTCAAGAATCTGCTGATACTGAGTTGAATCCATGCGACCCTCAAGTTTAACAAGATTCCCGGTGCCGGCATTTGCCACACAGCCCCAAAGCATGATGGAACCTCCACCAAATTTTATTGTGGGTAGCAAGTGCTTTTCTTGGAATGCTGTGTTTTTTTGCCTCCATGCATAACGCCTTTTTGTATGACCAAACAACTCAATCTTTGTTTCATCAGTCCACAGGACCTTCTTCCAAAATATAACTGGCTTGTAAAAATGCGCTTTTGCATACCTCAGGCGACTCTGTTTGGGGCGGGCTTTCAGAAACGGCTTCTTTCGCATCACTCTCCCATACAGCTTCTCCTTGTGCAATGTGCGTTGTATTGTTGACCGATGCACATTGACACCATCTGCAGCAAGATGATGCTGCAGGTCTTTGGAGGTGGTCTGTGGATTGTCCTTGACTGTTCTCACCATTCTTCTTCTCTGCCTTTCTGATATTTTTCTTGGCCTGCCACTTCTGGGCTTAACAAGAACTGTACCAGTGTTCTTCCATTTCCTTACTATGTTCCTCACAGTGGAAACTGACTGTTTAAATCTCTGAGAGAACTTTTTTTATCCTTCCCCTGAACAACTATGTTGAATAATCTTTGTTTTCAGATCATTTGAGAGTTGTTTTGAGGAGCCCATGATGCCACTCTTCATAGGAGATTCAAATAGGAGAACAACTTGCAAGTGGCCACCTTAAATACCTTTTCTCATGATTGGATACACCTGCCTATGAAGTTCAAAGCTCAATGAGGTTATAAAACCAATGTAGTGCTTTAGTAAGTCAGTAAAAAGTAGTTAGGAGTGTTCAAATCAAGAAATTGATAAGGGTGCCCATACTTTTGCACCGGTCAAATTTTGTTTAAATGTGGATTGCACATTTTCTGTTAGTACAATAAACCTCATTTCAATCCAGAAATATTACTCAGTCCATCTGTTATTAGATATATGAAACTGAAATAGCTGTTGCAAAAAACCAAATTGTTATAAAGAAAAAAGGTTAACATTAATAGGAGTGCCCAAACGTTTTCATATGACTGTAACTACGGAGATACCATACACAGTGTGCAGAATTATTAGGCAAATGAGTATTTTGATCACATGATAATTTTTATACATGTTGTCCTACTCCAAGCTGTATAGGCTTGAGAGCCAACTACCAATTAAAGGGAACCTGTCAGCAGAAATTTTGCACTAAACTTAAAAGATTCCCCCTCTGCAGCTCCTGGGCTGCATTCTGGAAAGGTTCCTGTTGTTATTGTGCTCCCTTTTAGACCAAAATAAACACTTTATAAAGTGGTACCTTTTCCTATGCAAATCTTGTTAATCGTACACGGGGGCGGGCTGTCTGGTGTCCGTTATCCTGCCTCCTGCTGCTTTATGCCGTCCCCCATCGCTTAATTTCATACTTCAGGACGCCGCCCAGTGCGCCCGAGGTCTCGCGCATGCGCCGTGCCACTCTAGCGGGACTGCACTGTGCACAGTGTGACCGTTGGTGACGTGTTGCACAGGCGTGAGATTATGGGCGGCGCTGTGATTTTCATCAGCAAGTATCCGCCCATAATCTCGTACCCGCGCTTTCCCCTCTGCCTCCACTGTTCTGCGCAAGCGCTGGCCAGATGAATCCACGTCATCTCTTACCAAGATGGGAAAGAGGTGACGTGAGGTCATCTGGCCAGCGCTTGCGCAGAACGGTGGAGGCAGAGGGGAAAGCGCGGGCACGAGATTATGGGCGGGTACTTGCTGATAAAAATCACAGCGCCGCCCATAATCTTACGCCTGCGCAACACGTCACCAGCGGTCACACTGTGCACAGTGCAGTCCCGCTGGAGTGGCACAGCACATGTGCGAGACCTCGGGCGCACTGGGCGGCGTCCTGAAGTATGAAATTGCTTGATTGGTACGGCGTAAAGCAGCAGGAGGCAGGATAACGGACACCAGACAGCCCGCCCCCGTGTACGATTAACAAGATTTGCATAGGAAAAGGTACCACTTTATAAAGTATTTATTTTGGTCTAAAAGGGAGCACAATAACAACAGGAACCTTTCCAGAATGCAGCCCAGGAGCTGCAGAGGGGGAATCTTTTAGGTTTAGTGCAAAATTTCTGCTGACAGGTTCCCTTTAAGTAAATCAGGTGATGTGCATCTCTGTAATGAGGAGGAGTGTGGTGTAATGACATCAACACCCTATATAAGGGGTGCTTAATTATTAGGCAACTTCCTTTCCTTTGGCAAACTGGGTCAGAAGAGAGATTTGACGGGCTCTGAAAAGTCCAAAATTGTGAGATGTCTTGCAGAGGGATGCAGCAGTCTTGAAATTGCCAAACTTTTGAAGCGTGATCACTGAACAATCAAGCATTTCATGGCAAATAGCCAACAGGATCGCAAGAAGCGTGTTGGGCAAAAAAGGCGCAAAATAACTGCCCATGAATTTAGGAAAATCAAGCGTGAAGCTGCCAAGATGGCATTTACCACCAGTTTGGCCATATTTCAGAGCTGCAACGTTACTGGAGTATCGAAAAGCACAAGGTGTGCCATACTCAGGGACATGGCCAAGGTAGGGAAGGCTGAAAAACAACCACCTTTGAACAAGAAACATAAGATAAAACGTCAAGACTGGGCCAAGAAATATCTTAAGACTGATTTTTCAAAGGTTTTATGGACTGATGAAATGAGAATAATGCGGGCTTTACACGAGACGAGCTATCGTGCAATGCATCGTCGGGGTCACGGTTTAAGTGCCGCAATCCGGCATCGTTCACAACGTCGTCTCGTGTGACACCTCCGAGCGACGCAGAATCGCTCACAAATCGTGAGTCGTGTACTCGTTGCTAAGTTTTAAAAAATTGTTTATTTAACATGGCGCCGGTTGTTCATCGTACCCGGGGTAGCACACATTGCTCCGTGTTACACCCCGGGAACGATGAACACAGCTTACTTGCGTCCCGCACCACCCGCCGGCTATGCGGAAGGAAGGAGGTGGGCGGGATGTTTACGTCCCGCTCATCTCCGCCCCTCCGCTTCTATTGGCCGGCGGCTGTGTGACGTCGCTGTGACGCCGAACGTCCCTCCCCCTTCAGGAAGAGGATGTTCAACGCCCACAGCGAGGTCGCTCAGCAGGTAAGCGCGTGTGACTGCGGTTTAACGACTTTGTGCGACACAGGCAGCGATTTACCTGTGACGCACAAATGACGGGGGCGGGTACGGTCGCTCGTGGAATCGCAAGATAGATCGTAACTTGTAAAGCCCGCATGACTCTTGATGGGCCAGATGGATGAGCCAGAGGCTGGATCAGTAAAGGGCAGAGAGCTCCGCTCCGACTCAGACGTCAGCAAGGTGGAGGTGGAGTACTGGTATGGGCTGGTATCATCAAAGATGAACTTGTGGGACCTTTTTTGGTTGAGGATGGAGTGAAGCTCAACTCCCAGACCTACTGCCAGTTTCTGGAAGACAACTTCTTCAAGCAGTGGTACAGGAAGAAGTCGGTATCGTTCAAGAAAAACATGATTTTCATGCAGGAATGCTCCATCACATGCATCCAACTACTACTCCACAGTGTGGCTGGCCAGTAAAGGTCTAAAAGATGAAAAAATAATGACATGGCCCCCTTGTTCATCTGATCTGAACCCCATAGAGAACCTGTGGTCCCTCATAAAATGTGAGATCTACAGGGAGGGAAAACAGTACACCTCTTGGAGCAGTGTCTGGGAGACTGTGGTGGCTGCTGCACGCAATGTTGATCATAAACATATCAAGCAACTGATGAGAAAACTGTACCTCACAACCATCATCTATCACAGAAATAATAAGGCACAATTGCCCTTAGTAGGGCAAGACATGTACCTAGCACATACTCCTATATAACACCAAAAAACAGAAGAACCATGGAGTAATAAATAGTGCAAAAATAGTGACAATTTTTATTCAAATATATGGGGGTGAACAAAACACAAGGAAAAGGATGAATACAAATGGCCATATAAATACAATAAAATACATAGAATGGGGGGAGTATAAGAATAGAAAATAGCAACAGGGGCAGCGGCAGCAGCATATATAGAAATGATCACAGAATATCAGTGCATATACCTGAATAGCTGTTGTTGTAAACAAAACACCACCATGACGGCATGTAATAATCATAAAGTGCTGAGTGCTTAAGGGGATTCAGTGCAAAAAATAGCAGCATGCAAAATTTATAAAGTGCCAAATGCAAACATACAATGGTCATGCTGCTAAAAAGCACGATGCATATACAGAATCCACTGTGTTTCCTGCCATCAGCATAGTGCCCTGTTAAACAATGCACAGAAAGCTGCTTGCAAAAGATGCTGGTAACAAAGCAAAGCCAATTCCCCAGGTAGGGAGACCCCCCAAAAAGGAAAACCCCCTGTAACCTCCAACGTACGTTTCGCCAGGTAAATACTGCCACTGTGGGCACTGCTTCATCAGGGAGGACAAGGCGCCTTGTCCTCCCTGATGAAGCAGTGCCCACAGTGGCAGTATTTACCTGGCGAAACGTACGTTGGAGGTTACAGGGGGTTTTCCTTTTTGGGGGGTCTCCCTACCTGGGGAATTGGCTTTGCTTTGTTACCAGCATCTTTTGCAAGCAGCTTTCTGTGCATTGTTTAACAGGGCACTATGCTGATGGCAGGAAACACAGTGGATTCTGTATATGCATCGTGCTTTTTAGCAGCATGACCATTGTATGTTTGCATTTGGCACTTTATAAATTTTGCATGCTGCTATTTTTTGCACTGAATCCCCTTAAGCACTCAGCACTTTATGATTATTACATGCCGTCATGGTGGTGTTTTGTTTACAACAACAGCTATTCAGGTATATGCACTGATATTCTGTGATCATTTCTATATATGCTGCTGCCGCTGCCCCTGTTGCTATTTTCTATTCTTATACTCCCCCCATTCTATGTATTTTATTGTATTTATATGGCCATTTGTATTCATCCTTTTCCTTGTGTTTTGTTCACCCCCATATATTTGAATAAAAATTGTCACTATTTTTGCACTATTTATTACTCCATGGTTCTTCTGTTTTTTGATATCAAGCAACTGACAGAATCTATGGATGGTCGGCTGTTGAGTATCATCATAAAGAAAGGTGGCTATATTAGTCACTATTTTTTGGGGTTTTGTTTTTCTATGTCAGAAATATTTATTTCTAAATTTTGTGCAGTTATATTGGTTTACCTGGTGAAAATAAACAAGTGAGATGGGAATATATTTGGTTTTTATTAAGTTGCCTAATAATTCTGCACAGTAATAGTCACCTGCACAAACAGATATCCTCCTAAGATAGCCACATCTAAAAAACCCCACTCCAACTTCCAAAAATATTAAGCTTTGATATTTATGAGTGTTTTGGGTTGATTGAGAACATAGTTGTTTATCAATAATAAAAAAAATCCTTTAAAATACAACTTGCCTAATAATTCTGCACACGGTGTACATACAGTTTTTTAAAGTTTAAATGGTGAAAAAAAAAATTGTATATTTATAAAAAATATTTGATTGTGTCCCCATTTTCTGAGACCCATTCATTTACCGTTGATGCGGTTGTGTGAGGGCTTATTTTTGTGGGACGAAATGACATTTTTATTGCTGCTTAGAGCGTTTTTACAGTATTGCGGCAAAACATCCCTATTTCCCCCCACAATATTCTAATTATTTTTTTGTTTATAGGGTCTACTTATTATTGTCTACTTATTATTTATAAGACTTTTCTGAATGCGACAATTCCACACATTTTTGTTTTATTATTTTTATTTTTGTTGTGGAATAAGGTAGTAATCTTCTATGGTTTCTTTTTACTTTTCTTCATATTTTTTTATTTTTTTTTTTACTGTGTATTTAAGTGCCCTTTGGGGACTTGAATCTACGATTGTCTGATCCCTTGTACTATACACAACAGTATCACAGTATTGGTGGATATATTAAAGCAGCGTCACAGGCAGATACAGTCAGGGCCAGAAATATTTGGACAGTGACACAAGTTTTGTTATTTTAGCTGTTTACAAAAACATGTTCAGAAATACAATTATATATATAATATGGGCTGAAAGTGCACACTCCCAGCTGCAATATGAGAGTTTTCACATCCAAATCGGAGAAAGGGTTTAGGAATCATAGCTCTGTAATGCATAGCCTCCTCTTTTTAAAGGGACCAAAAGTAATTGGACAAGGGACTCTAAGGGCTGCAATTAACTCTGAAGGCGTCTCCCTTATTAACCTGTAATCAATGAAGTAGTTAAAAGGTCTGGGGTTGATTACAGGTGTGTGGTTTTGCATTTGGAAGCTGTTGCTGTGACCAGACAACATGCAGTCTAAGGAACTCTCAATTGAGGTGAAGCAGAACATCCTGAGGCTGAAAAAAAAGAAAAAATCCATCAGAGAGATAGCAGACATGCTTGGAGTAGCAAAATCAACAGTCGGGTACATTCTGAGAAAAAAGGAATTGACTGGTGAGCTTGGGAACTCAAAAAGGCCTGGGCGTCCACGGATGACAACAGTGGTGGATGATCGCCGCATACTTTCTTTGGTGAAGAAGAACCCGTTCACAACATTAACTGAAGTCCAGAACACTCTCAGTGAAGTAGGTGTATCTGTCTCTAAGTCAACAGTAAAGAGAAGACTCCATGAAAGTAAATACAAAGGGTTCACATCTAGATGCAAACCATTCATCAATTCCAAAAATAGACAGGCCAGAGTTAAATTTGCTGAAAAACACCTCATGAAGCCAGCTCAGTTCTGGAAAAGTATTCTATGGACAGATGAGACAAAGATCAACCTGTACCAGAATGATGGGAAGAAAAAAGTTTGGAGAAGAAAGGGAACGGCACATGATCCAAGGCACACCACATCCTCTGTAAAACATGGTGGAGGCAACGTGATGGCATGGGCATGCATGGCTTTCAATGGCACTGGGTCACTTGTGTTTATTGATGACATAACAGCAGACAAGAGTAGCCGGATGAATTCTGAAGTGTACCAGGATATACTTTCAGCCCAGATTCAGCCAAATGCCGCAAAGTTGATCGGACGGCGCTTCATAGTACAGATGGACAATGACCCCAAGCATACAGCCAAAGCTACCCAGGAGTTCATGAGTGCAAAAAAGTGGAACATTCTGCAATGGCCAAGTCAATCACCAGATCTTAACCCAATTGAGCATGCATTTCACTTGCTCAAATCCAGACTTAAGACGGAAAGACCCACAAACAAGCAAGACCTGAAGGCTGCGGCTGTAAAGGCCTGGCAAAGCATTAAGAAGGAGGAAACCCAGCGTTTGGTGATGTCCATGGGTTCCAGACTTAAGGCAGTGATTGCCTCCAAAGGATTCGCAACAAAATATTGAAAATAAAAATATTTTGTTTGGGTTTGGTTTATTTGTCCAATTACTTTTGACCTCCTAAAATGTGGAGTGTTTGTAAAGAAATGTGTACAATTCCTACAATTTCTATCAGATATTTTTGTTCAAACCTTCAAATTAAACGTTACAATCTGCACTTGAATTCTGTTGCAGAGGTTTCATTTCAAATCAAATGTGGTGGCATGTAGAGCCCAACTCGCGAAAATTGTGTCACTGTCCAAATATTTCTGGACCTAACTGTACCTGCTCGGCGACGTCGCTGTGACTGCCGAACAATCACTCCTTCAAGGGGGAGGTGCGTTCGGCGTCACAGCGATGTCACCACGACGTCAGTAATCGGCCGGCCAATAGAAGTGGAGGGGCGGAGATAAGCGGGACATAACATCCCACCCACCTTCTCCCTTACACGTTGCCGTCGGGACGCAGGTAAGGAGATGTTTGTCGTTCCTGCGGTGTCACACACAGCGATGTGTGATGCCGCAGGAACGACAAACAACATCGTACCTGCGGTCAACCCGACATTATGGAAATGAACGACCTTACACAGATCAGCGAGATTGTACGCTTCTGTGCTCATTCATTGTTCAATCTAGGATTTACTCGTTGCGATGTAGCTACCGGCGCCGGATGTGCGTCACTAACGATGTGACCTCGACAATATAGTGGTAGCGATGTCGCAACGTGTAAAGTACCCCTTCCACTTCACAATGCCAACAACCAAATATGTGTCTCCTCTTTTTTCTACCTTTCTTTAGATCAGCCCCTGGTTGAGGAGAGGTGATCATATCCCACCCTCTTAAACATTTGTTCCATGTAACTTAAGGTATGAAGGAGGGCAGTCTCTGGCCAGGCTGCAGGACTGTGTATCAAGAAGGACCCCTGCAGAAAGGAACAAAAGCCTCTCAAGTCCCCCATCATATGCAGGACAATGAATAATATCATAGGCCTGATTATTTTGAAGTCCATGTAGGCCTGATTACATTAGAGTCCATGGAAACAGGGTGACACTTTGTTACATATGGGTCTTACAGAGATAGCCGAGTACAGCAATGAGGTATCTCTTTTGGTTCATTAACCTTTGAGTGGAGCAGTAGTGTTCATGCTCCACCATTGTTTCACTCACATGAGGAAATCAGATCCCACATTTTTGTGATAAGAAACTTATCACCATGGACAGGTAAGACACTGTTTCTGGAAAAACTCAGCCATATTTTCAACCTACTGTATGCAATTCGTAAATCTTAGAAAAGTTTAATCGATTACCAAGTGAACGATCATTACACTGATGCAGCCATGCACATATTTATTCATATTGACCATTGGCCATACAGTTTATGAGCAATAACAATGGAAGATCATTGGTGGACAACTACTGTGGATCTTCCACTCAACAAAAGGTCTTAACTAGGGATGATCGAATACCTCAAAAATTTGGCTTCGCGAATATTTGCCGAATAGGTCGCCGCTATTCGGCTATTCGCAAATATTCAATGCGCAATGAAAGTCTATGGGAAACCCTAACAGCAACTATTTGGAACTATTCGGGCTTCCCATAGACTTACATTGCGCATCGAATATTCGCATAGCGGCGACCTTTTCGTCGGATATTCGCGAAGCCAAATATTTGAGGTAATCGATCATCCCTAGTCTTAACTTTATTTCAAAACATGACAGTGTGTGATCAGTCATCTAAAACAATCATTTATCCTTAAGAGTTCCATGAAGATCCATCATTTGGGTTGGAACCATTTTCATCGGCTAAAGTTTAGTGTCTGCAGGCATCTTTTAGGATTCCTCCAGAATATGAAACAAATACATTCCAAATCTTCTAGTTACTGAGGAGCAACTTAATTATATTCAGGCTATTATTTGACAACAGATGCCAGAGCCAGCAGGTGACACGAGAGGATCTTCACAATCCTGCGGAGATCCATCATGCTGCCTTACTTTATGTGACAGTTTTGAATGAATGGGACTGATATATGATTGTGGGTCATCCTTATTTTGATGACACACTTGTATCTGTTGACCAAGATTTAGGGTAGGAGTGTTTAATTCATTTTTAGTGGCATTGACTGCATTCTGTAACAAAATTGCCATCATTTCATTACTTAGGTATGTAAGTACTTCCATCATTGATAAAGAAAAGGATTTTTGCAGTTCATGAATGGTATTAATATTAGGGATGATCGAATACCTCAAATATTCGGCTTCGCGAATATCCGACGAATAGTTCACCACTATGCGAATATTCGATGTGCAATGTAAGTCTATGGGATGCCCGAATAGTTCTGAATAGTTGTTATTTGGGTTTCCCATATGCTTACATTTCGCATCGAACATTCGTGAATAGTCGAATAGCGGCGACCTATTCGGCAGATATTCGCAAAGCCGAATATTTGAGGTATTCGATCATCCCTAATTAATATCCAAAGCTTGTATGATGGAGGCAATGCCCATTAGGATATTTTCCATTGCCCTTTTGTGGGTGGTAAAAATCCTTTCTTGGAACCTGAATGGAGTATAATTTGACAGAAGCTGATGACTTACGGGGCATTTTAAAGAAAAATTGTATTTGATATTTTATTTTACAATTTGTGTTCTAGCAGCAGATTTTACTGTACCAGACTCAGTTGTGGAGGAGGAGGGAAGGGACACACAGACAAGGGAGATACTTGTGTGTGGAGGTATTAATCTGTGTGAGGGCCAATGTATGGGCTTCATACTGTATGTGGGGGGACTGTGGGGCACATTATTGTGTGGGGCAGGCGGCATTGGCAAATAATGTGGGAGGAACTGTGGATGCATCATATCATGTTGACGGTTTAGGGCAAATCATAATTTAGGGAGAACTGTGCAAACATCATAATGTGTGGGGGAAACTATGGGGGTATTATACTATGAAGGAGAATTGTACCATGTGTGAGGAGACTATGGGGTATCATAATGTGGGGGTACTGTGGGGCACTATACTGAGTGGGGTGAGAGATTGTGGTGACATAATGAGTGTGGGGTGACCATGTGGCACTACACTGTGTGAGGGGCTGTGGGGGCACCATACTGTATAGGTGGATTGTGGAGATATTGTACTGTGTATAGGTGAAAGACTGGGGGCATCACACTGTATAGAGAGGCACTGGGGTTATCATAATGTGCGGAGGTATCATACTGTGTGTGTTGACGGCTTTTTGGGAAGAAGCTTCACTAGAAGCAATACTTTTGGGTGGGGTTATTGAAGTGGCTTGTCATAAAATAAAAATTGCTGCAATGCACTAAACACATTTTAGTATGTACCCCTCTGTCCTGATTACCGTAGTTGGGAGGAATATCTTTGATAAAGCACATGCCATTGTGAAGCGTAAGGTAACTTTTTCTTATATTCAATATTTTGGGAAATTTTGCTCCAGAACAACCTGATATCGGAGCAATTTTACATAATGGTTGTTCTGACCACCAGGACAGTTAGCACATTCTTTCAATGTCATTTTTTAATAATGTAGGGGATAATAAAGCCTAGGTTCACTACTAGCACATTGGTGGTATCCTTTGGATTGGTCATCACTGACTGATTGACCAGGGTCTGACAACCGGCACCCCCGCCAATCAGCTGTTTTTGGTGCCGGTGATGCAGCTGGTGGCCGGAAATGCTCAGCTGCCCCCTCTTCTGATAGTGGTCGTGGCCGGGTACTGTACATCCGCTTCTCATTCAAATCAACAGATGTGCAGTACCCGGCTGGGACAGCTCCAAAACTGAGCAATTCCGGCTGCCTGCTACCGCTGCCGACACCATGAAAAGCTGATCAACAGGGTTGCCATTTGATGGACCCTGACGAATCAGACATTGATCTAAAAAAAAGACTAATAGCACATCTTACCTTTCTAATGTGAACATGAAACATAGTAAATAAAAGGAGACAGCTGCACTCTGCAGTGCTCAGATATGTGGAACAATGAATATGGGAATATAGACATGCATTACTACTATGAAAAACATGTAAAAATTGAGATACTTAGCACACAAAATGAGGTTGCCTTGCAGTTGGCTGTTGGGCTCACATAAAACTGGCCATTTTTGTGTGCTAAGTATTTCAATTTTACATGTTTTTCATAGCAGTATTGCATGTTTATATTCCCATATTAATTGTTCCACATATCTTAGCACTGCAGTGTGCAACTGTCTCCTTTTTGTTACTGTTTCATGTGCAGTTTGCACCTGTTCACATTAGAAAGTTAGGAAGTGCCATCAGTCTTTTTCTTAGATTACAGGGTTATGCCTCCTGATTGAGCACTCTTGCTCTTCATCCTTAGGCTATTTTAATTCTCCATTTGCAGGTTTCTGTCCACCCATAAATTGTAGTTTTTTTAACCCAAAGAGAAGCATTAGTTCGATAGGAAGCCAACAAAAAGAGGTCGTCTTGCCGCTGGCTGCTGGGCTCACATAAAACTGGCCATTTTTGTGTGCTAAGTATCTCAATTTTCACATGTTTTTCATATCAATAATGCATGTCTATATTCCCTTACTGATAGCCAGACTGGTTTTTCACATCTCCATAAGGAGAATAGTCTTCCCTGTGGTCCCCACATAGCTTCTCATAAGCCAGATCAGATACCAACACTTTGCACTGACAAGGGGTAATCACCCCGAAACACCCTGTCTGCAAATTGGGATTCTGATCTGGCAATAAATCCTAAAGGGGGCTTTACACGGAGCGACATCACTAGCGATGTCGCTCGTGAAAGCACCCGCCCCCGTCGTTTGTGCGTCACGGGCAAATCGCTGTCCATGCCGCACAATATCACTAGTCCCCGTCACACGTACTTACCTGCCTAGCGACGTCGCTGTGGGCGGCGAACAACCTCTTCGTTAAGGGGGAGGTTCGTGCGACGTCACACAGCGGCCGGCCAATAGAAGCGGAGGGGCGGAGAACAGCCACATTAACGACATGCCCACCTCGTTGCCGGAGGACGCAGGTAAGCTGTGTTCCTCGTTCCCGGGGTGTCACATGTAGCGATGTGTGCTGCCTCAGGAACGACGAACAACCAGCTTCCACAATGACCAACGAGATTTTGAAAATGAACGACATGTCAACAATCAACGATAAGGTGAGTATTTTTGATCGTTAACAGACGTTCGGAGCTGTTACATGCAACGACATCGCTAACGACGCCGGATGTGCGTCACGAATTCCGTGACCCCGACGACATATCGTTAGATATGTCGTTGCGTGTAACGGGGCCTTAAGTGTTATGAAAAGGCTTGTTTAAAAAGCCACTTTTGACTTTTAGGATTGCTACTTCCAATAGGTGGCGCTAGATTTTGTCTCCTTCCTCCCTGGAGGGACAATTTGAATATATTCCCATATTCATTGTTCCACATATCTTAGCACTGTAGAGTGCAGCTTTCTCCTTTTTGTTACTATGATCAGACATTGATGACCTATCCTAAGGGGTACTTTGCACGCTGCGACATCGCTACTGCGATATCGTCGGGGTCAAATCGAAAGTGATGCACATCCAGCGCCGGTAACGACGTCGCAATGTGTAAAGCCTAGATGCACCGATAAACGATCACAAAAGCGTCGTAAATCGGCGATCTGTGTAGCGTTGGTCATTTTCATAATGTCGCACCAATAGGAGATACGATGTTGTTCCTCGTTCCTGCAGTAGCACACATCGCTGTGTGTGAAGCCGCAGGAGCGAGGAACATCTCCTTACCTGCCTCCACTGGCTATGCGGAAGAAAGGAAATGGGCGGGATGTTTACGTCCCGCTCATCTCCGCCCCTCCGCTTCTATTGGCCGCCTGCCGTGTGACATCGCTGTGATGCCGCACGACCCGCCTCCTTAGGAAGGAGGCGGATCGCCAGCCAGAGCGACGTCACAGGGCAGGTAAGTGCATGTGAAGCTGCCGTAGCGATAATGTTCGCTACGGCAGCTATCACAAGATATCGCATGTGCAATGGGGGCGGGTACTATCGTGCTCTGCATCGCTAGCTGATGCTAGCGATGTCGCAGCGTGCAAAGTACCCCTAAGGATAGGCGATCAATGTAAACATAGTGGACAACCTCTTTAATAAACAGTGCCGGCAGGGGTAATAATATTAGGAGAAAACAATAAGGACTTACTTAGGGCCTTTTGTATGATTTGAGGGGTAACCAGAGACCACATTGTGCCTCTCAACAGCACAGTATAGTGATGAGTACAAAGTTCATACTTCTGAATTCCAGTATATCAAAAAATAATATCCTTGATATAATAAGGTAATGATAGGTTTCGGTTTATTTACTGAAATGTTAAGTTATACTCTGATAATAAACCAGTAATTAACTTTAACTATGGTAATACATTTCCATTGGCCAGATACATGAATACATGTGGTGGACTGGCCGGTAGGGATTATTGCTCACATGATGTTACCCATCTATAATTTCCTGAAAAAGGGGAAAAATTTTGCAGAGCTATACAAGAGACAGACATTTTTTTGCCTAAACTATGAGATGATGAATAATCCAGCCTATAGATTTAGCGGTGGATACATCTTTTGACCGAAACAAGGGTGCGGAACCACTTTATTGAAATTAATTTCATGCAATTTCTCCAGGTCAAGCAAATTTGTCATCTTCATCTCCTCAGTTTACATTATTGGGATCAAACAACCTTTTTGACTTGGAAAATACACTGACAAGCAAAAGGGTAACAATGTTTTGAACTTTGTCTTTCAGGCTCCATATCTCACCATACAATCTACATAACTAATTATATACTGAATCATTGCAAGTCAAATTTATGTATGACGTAGCCAAGATGATTTTCTATAAAATGAAGGTTGTCTCACGCTCAAAGCAGTAGTTAGTTTATGGTGATATATGGAGAGTGAAAGATAAAAGTTCAAAACATTGTTACCCTTTTGCTCGTCAGTGTAGGTGTTCTCTTCTATGAGAGTTGTGAAGATGAATAACTGTGACCTCAGGATCTGGTCATCTTAGCTCTGGGTCATCTTAAGAGAAGCTTTGATGTTTTCACAAGGCAAAGTAATATAAAGGTTTATGTTAATAAAGTGAATGTACTGTATATATACATATACTGTATATTGGAGCTTAGCGGATCTTTTGAAATTCAAATTCCACAATTGTGTAGAATTTTTCCCCAAAAATTGATTTTCTGTATATACATTTGCGCAATCCTCAATATTGGAAAGCGTGTAAGTGCTTGGAAAATAAATAAGGTAGACAAAGGAGAAGGAGAAGCCCCCAGTGACCATAAGAGCTTATACTCTACATAAGAGAGAAAGGACCCTGCTGACCATAAGAGCTTACACTCTACAGAAGAGAGAAAGGACCCACTCTACATAAGAGAGAAAGGACCCTGCTGACCATAAGAGCTTACACTCTACCGAAGAGAGAAAGGACCCTGCTGACCACTAGAGCTTACACTCTACAGGAGAGAGAGAAGACCCTGTTGACCATAAGAGCTTACACTCTACGGGGGGAGAGAGGATCCTGCTGACCTTAAGAGTTTACACTCTACAGAAGAGAAAGAGGACCCATTGACCATAAGAGCTTACACTCTGCAGGAGAAAAAGAAAGAGGACCCCACTGACTGTAATAGCTTACACTCTACAGGAGAGAGAGAGAAAGAGAGGACCCCACTGACGATAAGAACTTACACTCTATAGGAGAGAGAGAAAGAGGACCCACCGACTGTGAGAGCTTACACTCCACAGGAGAGAGAGGATCCTGCTGACCACAAGAGCTTACACTTTACGGGAGAGAGAGGACCCTGCTGACCATAAGAGCTTACACTCTACAGGAGAGAGAGGGCCTTGCTGACCATAAGACCGTAAACTCTACAGGAGAAAGAGAGAGAGGATCCCACTAACCATAAGAGATTACACTCTACAGGAGAGAGAATGAGGGAGAACCCCACTGACCATAAGAGCTTACACTCTATGGGACAGAGAGAGAGGACCCCGCTGACCATAAGAGCTTACACTTTACAGAGGAGAGAGAGGATCCTCTTGACTATACAGTCTTACAGTCTACAGAAGAGAGAGATGGAGACAGAGAGGACCCCATTGACCATAAAGAGCTTACCCTCTACAGGAGAAAGAGAGAGAAGACCCCGTTGACTGTAAGAGCTTACACTCCACAGGAGAGAGAGAGGACCCCACTGACCATAACAGCTTACACTCTGAAGGAGAAAAAGAGAGAGGACCCCACTGACCATAAAAGCTTACACTCTACAGGAGAGAGGGAGAACCCTCTGACTGTAAGAGCTTACACTCCACAGGAGAGAGAGGATTCTGCTGACCAAAAGAGCTTACACTCTACAGAAGAGAGGACCCCGCTGACTGTAAGAGCTTACACTCCACAGGAAAGAGAGAGGAACCCACTGAACATAACAGCTTACACACTACAGGAGAGACAGATGAGTAAAAAGCTGTGGAGAAGAAGCGCAATAGGGTTTTACTCCAATAACACACAGGGTAGAGACAGGGAGCAGTAATACTCACCAAGTGAAGTTGTGAAAGTCACAACTACTATGCAGGCATGGAAAGTTTTGATCAAGGCAGCAGCAACCCAGACTGCAGATAACAGAGAACAATAGAGGAAAATAGGGTTTTTTTAAGCCGCGCCAATGATCACTTCTCAGGTATTCAGATTAATGGATCTTTATTTTGCACAGGTCTACGCGTTTCCCTTCCTCAGGACCATCAGGCATAAGAACACATCAAATTTCATTTGATGTGTTCTTATGCCTGATGGTCCTGAGGAAGGGAGCCGAGACTCCAGAAACACGTAGACCTGTGCAAAATAAAGATCCATTAATCTGAATACCTGAGAAGTGATCATTGGCGCGGCTTAAAAAAACCCTATTTTCCTCTATTGTTCTCTGTTATCTACAGGAGAGAGAGAGAGAGAGAGAGAGAGGACCCCACTGACCATAAGCGCTTACACTCTACAGGAGAGAGAGCGAGGATCCTGCTGACCATAAGAGCTTACACTCTACAGGAGAGAGAGAGAGAGAGAGAGGACCTTACTAACCATAAGAGCTTACACTGTACAGGAGAGAGAGAAAGGGAGAACCCTGCTTGACCATAAGGGCTTACAATCTACAGGACAGAGCGAGAGAGAGAACCCCGGTGACCATGAGGGCTTACACTCTACAGAGGAGAGAGAACCCCTCTGACCATAAAAGCTTAGACTCTACAGGAGAGCGAAAGAGAGGACCCCGCTGGCCATAAGAGCTTACACTCTACAGAGGAGAGAGAGGATCCTACTCACCATAAGAGCTTACACTCTACAGAAGAGAGAGAGGGCCTTGCTGACCATAAGACCGTAAACTCTACAAGAGAAAGAGAGAGAGGATCCCACTAACTATAAGAGCTTACACTCTACAGAGGAGAGGGAGGATCCTATTGACCATAAGAGCTTACACTCTACAGAAGAGAGAGAGAGATAGAGAGAGAGAGGACCCCATTGACCATAAGAGCTTACACTCTACAGGAGAAAGAGGGAGAGGACCCAGCTGACTGTAAGAGCTTACACTCCACAGGAGAGAGAGGATCCTGCTGACCATAAGAGCTTATACTCTACAAAAGAGAAAAAGAGATAGAGAGACAGGATCCTGCTGACCATAAGAGCTTTCACTCCACAGAAGAGAGAGAGGATCCTGCTGACCATAAGAGCTTACACGCTACAGAGCAGAGAGAGAGCGGAATCGGCAGACCAAAGAGCATACACTCTACAGAAGAAAGAGAGGATCTCACTGACCATAAGAGCTTACAATCTACAGAAGAGAGAGACTTACCCAGTGACTTTGTAGATGGAAAACCACTGCTGTATAAACTGTGCCTTGCTGGGAGCCGCTGGTCTGTGATGGCCCAGGTACTGACCACCACTGTACAAGGCATGTGTGACGCCCTGGCCGGACCAGGTAGTCACAGATAGGGCCCCACATTACACCTGTCCCTCATAGGTAACATGCAGCCAAACACTAAAACCCTAGTCACCCCCTCAGGGCTTGATGGACACACCAGGGGGCGGAACCAGGCTATTGGAAGACGCCTACCGAGGAGTTCAGACAGCCTGAGGCGGGAAAGTACACGACAACAGTTTCAGAGTTCAGGTTGGAGAGGTGTGTGGGCTGGAGCTGTGTGCAGCTCCAGCAGAGGAGAGAAACTAATTTGAGCAGGTGCCTGGGTAGGAGCCCTGGTACCTTCGGCTAGGAGGCAGACGGCGGTCTCCGTCTGCAGGAGCCGGGAAGACGGCTCGGTGGAACCGAGGTGGACCGGGACAGGGTAGTGGCCCCCCAGTACCGACCCAGGGAACCGACTCGGAAACCGGAGCACAAAGGGGGGGTACTCAGACCCTGAAGCTAGGTCCAGAAGCTACTGGGGGATAGCTAATTAACTGATTGCGGCCAGGACTAGAGGTCCTGTCCCACCCAAAGTCCTGACTGAAGGCAACAGCCCAACGAGGGGGATAATAGGCCACCGCCACGGTTCAGAGATCCCACGGGCCAGCGTCTGCAGGCAAAGGGCTCCTTAGGCGACCACAAGCCGGGAGCGGACTCCTGAAGTTGCAAGCACAGGCAGTCCACCATCTTACACAGGTGCAGGAGAAAGACAGAGACCACCAGCCGTGTGGGGGACCAGACTGCAACCGGCTGCGGGCACCGACCACCATCACCTTGGTTTACCAGAGACTCGTGTGTTTACTAATAGTGAGTACATCAGCACCCTCCGGTCGCCCATCTCCCTGCACCGCTGATCAACCCCAACGGGTCCCGGGGCCACCATCCCTGCCCACGGAGGGGTTAACAACTTGCTGCCAAACATCTCCCCCGGGTGCCCTGTAACTGCAGCGGTGGTGTCCACCTTCACCACATTCCGTGGGTGTCGTCACGAACTTAACACGGCTCTGGCCGTACACCTACATCCCCAAACCACAACCCCCCCTTTTAGTTGAAGTGACCGTAAGACCCCCGGGTCCGGAGACCCTCGAGCCACCCACTGAAGGTCCGGATCTGAGCGGCTCGGCTGCCGAGCACGGGGCGGTACACCTCAATTTCTGGTGTCATGAACAGGATACTTACCCATCCACTTACCTTGTGGAAGTGCGCCTTGTAGTGAAGTCAGCGGTGATCCGTTGCGAAAATGTTCAGAATCTGCCATCTTGTCGCCATCTTGTTGGCGCGAAAGTTCCCGCCCTGGTTATCCTTCCCCGAGAAAGGGCGAAAAACTGAAGCCCCGCCCCCTGGGAACACGGCAGTAAAGAAAAGCCGGAAGTCGGAAAACGAAATCTACCGGCCGGCGACAGGAGTGCCAAGAAAAGACCAAGGGGGAGAAGCGGGAAGAGCTGATGTAACCGCAGCTGATAAGTGCAGGGACACCAGGATTCTGCAGACACACGTTCCTGGACCCAGCGGCAAGATGTGCCAGAAGTTCCAGGCAAGGTCCACTCCGTGTTGGCGGAGTGGACGTCGGAGATGAAGGGCCTGGTCGCAACCGTTCGGGTATGCGAAGTGGAGGTGGTCTCAGAGGAGCAGGTAAGCAGTCACCCACGTCCCTATGTTCCCCAGGAACTGGCCTGCCAGGCTGAGGGACCCGGCCTGCTGCCATCCACCACGCCACCTCCCTCACTGCCCATGCCTGCAACGTTTAAGTAAACTGCCTCCTGTGAGGGAAGAAAACAAAAATATGCTTAATTGTACAAAAGTTATTATACTTGTAAACATGTTTTATCTCTTTTTCAGTTCAAAAAGCAAAATAAACCGGTGGTGGTCGGACAGCCCGTGGATGGTCTGTGGATAACCAAGGGCCAGTGTGACGCCCTGGTCAGGCCAGGTAGTCACAGATAGGGCCCCGCATTACACCTGTCCCTCATAGGTAACATGCAGCCAAACACTAAAACCCTAGTCACCCCCTCAGGGCTTGATGGACACACCAGGAGGCGGAGCCAGGCGGTTGGAAGACGCCCACCAAGGAGTTCAGACAGCCTGAGGCGGGAAAGTACATGAGAACCGTTTCAGAGTTCAAGTTGGAGAGGTGTGTGGGCTGGAGCTGTGTGCAGCTCCAGCAGAGGAGAGAAACCAATTTGAGCAGGTGTCGGGGTAGGAGCCCTGGTACCTTTGGCTAGGAGGCAGACGGCGGTCTCCATCTGCAGGAGCTGGGAAGACGGCTCGGTGGAACCGAGGTGAACCGGGACAGGGTAGTGGCCCGCCGGTACCGACCTGGGGAACCGACTGGGAAACCGGAGCACAAAGGGGGGTACTCAGACCCTGAAGCTAGGTCCAGAAGCTACTGGGGGATAGCTAATTAACTGATTGCGGCCAGGACTAGAGGTCCTGTCCCACCTAAAGTCCCGACTGAAGACAACAGCCCAACGAGGGGGATAATAGGCCACCGCCATGGCTCAGAGATCTCAGAGGCCAGCATCTGCAGGCAAAGGGCTCCTTAGGTGACCACAAGCCGGGAGCGGACTCCTGAAGTTGCAAGCACAGGCAGTCCACCATCTTACACAGGTGCAGGAGAAAGACAGAGACCACCAGCCGGGTGGGGGGCCAGACTGCAGCTGACTGCGGGCACCGACCACCATCACCTTAGTTTACCAGAGACTCATGTGTTTACTAATAGTGAGTACATCAGCACCCTCCGGTCGCTCATCTCCCTGCACCGCCAATCAACCCCAACGGGTCCTGGGGCCACCATCCCTGCTCACGGAGGGGTTAACAACTTGCTGCCAAACATCTCTCCCGGGTGCCCCGTAACTGCAGCGGTGGTGTCCACCTTCACCACATCCCGTGGTTGGTGTCACGAACTTAACACGGCTCCGGCCGTACACCTACGTCCCCAAACCACAACCCCCCTTTTAGTTGAAGTGACCGTGAGACCGTCGGGTCCGGAGACCCTCGAGCCACCCACTGAAGGTCCGGATCTGAGTGGCTCGGCTGCCGAGCACGGGGCGGTACACATGATCATCTGTAAGATGTTATAGCTGCAGGGCATTATGGGGAGGCTCACGTGGCAACGCAAAATGACATCAGCCCGCTTACTGATACTTCAGCAGTGATGGAAATGGTGCTGGACAAAGGTTTTTTTTTTGTGTGAATTGAATCTTAAAATGTTCAAATATGTATAAAGACAATGCATTTCAGAAAATTCAACTCAAACTCAATCCTCCACGGATCATACCAGTCATATCTAATCTATGTACAGTGGGGAATAAAAGTATTTCGGCAGCCACCAATTGTGCAAGTTCTCTCACTTAATAAGATGAGAGAGGCCTGTAATTGACATAATAGGTAGACCACAGCTATGAGAGACAAAATGAGAAAACAAATCCAGAAAATCACCTTGTCTGATTTGGCAAGATTTTTTTTGCAAATTATGGTGGGAAAATAATAATTTAGTCATCTAAAAATATGCAAGATTTGTGGCTCTCACAGACCTGTAACTTCTTCTCTAAGAGGCTCCTCTGTCCTCTACTCATTACCTGTAGTAATGGCACCTGTTTGAACTTGTTATCAGTATAAAAGACACCTGTCCACAACCTCAAACAGTCACACTCCAAACTCCACTATGGTGAAGACCAAAGAGCTGTCAAAGGACACCAGAAACAAAATTGTAGCCCGCACCAGGCTGGGAAGGCTAAATCTGCAATAGGCAAGCAGCTTGGTGTGATGAAATAAACTGTGGCAGCAATAATAAGAAAATAGAAGACATACAAGACCACTGATAATCTCCCTTGATCTGTGGCTCCATGCAAGTTCTCACCCTCTGGGGTCAAAATGATCACAAGAACAGTGAGCAAAAATCCCACAACCACATGGGGGGACCTAGTGAATGACCTGCATAGAGCTGGGACCACCGTAACAAAGGCTACCATCAGTAACACACTTTTCCGCCAGTGACTCAGATCCTGCAGTGCCAGACGTGTTCCCGTGCTTAAGCCAATACATGTCCGGGCCGATCTGAAGTTTGCTAGAAAGCATTTGGATTAACCAGAAGAGTATTGGGAGAATGTAATATGGTCTGATGAAACCAAAGTAGAACTGTTTGGTAGAAACACAACTCGTCATGTTTGGAGGAGACAGAATGCTGATCTGCATCCGAAGAACACCATACATACTGTGAAGCATGGGGGTGGCAACCTCATGCATTGGGGCTTTTTCTCTGCAACGGGATCAGGACATGAAAGAATGAATTAATGGGGCCATGTTTTGTGAGATTTTGAGTGCAAACCTCCTTCCATCAGCAAGGGTATTGAAGATGAAACGTGCCTTGATCTTTCAGTATGATAATAATCCCAAGCACAATGCCAGGGCAACAAACTAGTGGCTTCGTAAGAAGCATATGAAGGTCCTGGAGTGGCCTAGCCAATCTCCAGATCTCAACCCCATAGAAAACCTTTGAAGGGAGTTGAAAGTCCGTGTTGCCCAGTGACAGCCCCAAAACATCACTGCTCTAGAGGAGTTCTAATTGGAGGAATCGGTCAACATACCACCAACAGTGTGTGCCAACCTTGTGAAGACTTACAGAAAAGGTTTGATCTGTGTCATTGCCAGCAAAGGATATATAACAAAATATTGAGATGAACTTTTGTTATTGACCAAATACTTATTTTCCACCATAATTTGCAAATAAAATCTTACCAAATCAGACAAGGTGATTTTCTGGATTTGTTTTCTCATTTTGTCTCTCATAGTTGTGGTCTACCTATGATGTCAATTACAGGCAAATCTAATCTTTTTAAGTGGGAGACCTTGCACAATTGGTGGCTGACTAAATACTTTTTTCCCCCACTGTATATATGTATAGAATACACAGTCGATCATTGATCCAGTCTGATTTCCAGTAGGGTCAGAATTGATTTTTGATTGATTTCTTTTTCCCTTGTAGGTCTCATTGTGGGAGTTATTATAGAACACCCATGAAACGGAACTCAAGAGCGTCACCAATATCCAACAGTAACAGTGAATGCCCATTAATTATAGCAGGCACCACAGCATGTAGTATGTCAAATTCCAAAACTGGCACCAAAGACAAAAAAAACCACAAAGAAAGCATTTTCTTAGGCATAATATCTATTTGTGGAGCTTTCATGATTATGTATGATGGGCCTGGAATCTGCAAACCCTATTAAAGTAGCCAAAAATTTTGAGCCAATATTTTAAGGGTGATGGCAATACCTGTCTGTTTTTTGGATCCTGTGATATCACGGAGCGGTACGTCATGCCTCAATTCATTATTATTTAGAAGAGGTTAGATGTTCATGAACAGATGTATTTCTATCCCCTTCATCGACACCTCCACGATCCATGATTATATTTGACCATTAAGTATAATTCTAATTATTGTCTGAATGTGAATTCATTCTATACCTAATGTCCTTGTATACTGAAGCCAGAGCATTGTATTTGCAGAAAACCTATTTCCTAGCTTCATGATTAATGGAAAACATTGAAGAAATGGATTTGGTCCCTTATGAATATAGTACAGTGATATATTAAGGAGTGCGGAGAAGGATGGTGGTAGCACAATGACAGCTGGGTGCACAGCGATGGAAACTGCAGCTATGTATGATGGCCTCGTACACACGCATCCATCATGGATCTATATATAGGTCTCTATTGACCCCACAACACAGTTACCTTCTGCCTGCTCTCGAGCTGACATATAATAATATGTCTATGAAGAAACACCTGGATCTGCACCATCTCCGCAGAGCAGATTGGGGTTGTGGTGTTCCTAAGGAGGCTCCTGCATGGCACAAAAAGCCTGGCCTGGATTTTGGACATTTTGGCAAGAACATGATTAAAACTCACATCTTAGGTAATGCACATTTTGAGGGCCTTCAGATGCATTTGATTTAAGGACGGTACAACCATCTTGCCATATATTTCTGCAAGCCTCTATGATGTATGCCGTTGATTCATTGATAGCGCTTCTCCCTATCTCGTTATCTCGGCTCCCCGGTGACTCCCTGACCCTATATCTCACAGGCCCTGTCCTGAAAGCCTCATCCATGTGAGAGCCAAGTGTGACATCATAACAGGAGGCGGAATAACGCTCAGGAAACCAGGAGGACCTGCGGGAGGAGGGGTTGGGGGGGCATCCAGGGGACAGAGCGGTACCAGTGCACCTGCCAATCAAATCTTCATCTTCATAGACAGTCTTACCAATCACCCATCGAATATCGTAGCCGAGGAAGAATAACTCTCTTTGGTGGCCATATATGGCCAGAATTCACATCCATACGTACTGTTCATCGATATCCCGATGTCCATCTCAGATTATTAATATCCTTAGCGCTCAATTACTTATCGGTAATGAGGTCCATTATCTATGTACTATTTCCATCCGAGTACGCTAATTAATAAATGCCGTATTTCATCCCCCATGGACTTTGGCGGTATCAATCACTCTCAGATACTCCCTCTGATATCCTAATTGACAGTCTCTGCATTTCCAGACTTTGCCAATAGCTCATGCCATACAGAGGTAGCCGGAAAATAATGATGTATCAATAACTCAATACACTCCATACATCGCTCACCAATTACCAACCGGTCCACCTAGGACCATCAATATTATACATTGCTCAGCAATTACCAACCGGTCCACCTAGGACCATCAATATTATACATTGCTCACCAATTACCAACCGGTCCACCTAGGACCATCAATATTATACATTGCTTACAAATTTCCAAACGGTCCACCTAGGACCATCAATATTATACATTGCTCACAAATTTCCAACTGGTCCACCTAGGACCATCAATGTTAATGCTAAATTATCCCTGGCTATTTGACAAGTACGCAACCCCCCCCCCTCGCCCCTCGACATTATTACTGCCCAGCAGTGGGTGCCAGTCACCTACGATAATGCCCCTGCAATCCATGAATAGTCTTTAGCTGTATATATCCCCCCCATCACCCCAAACCTCACCCTGAATCTAATTACCTCCCCCGAAGGAATATACGCAGACACACAGCAGTGGCTCCCAGACATAAACACATTATTTGTGCAAATATACGTGGACGTATTTACAGATTCACAACGTCGGGGAATGCAAACGTTTTTCTCTGTGTACTACAGGTACTCAGACAAATATCTGCAATAGCATCATGAGTTGGGTTACCAAATTCTTCACTCAGCACCAATGACCCCCCTTGCATCACACACCCTACGTGTCCCCCATCTGCGCCAGAAGGCCTTGGTTTGCATTCCCCAGTATTAAAAAAAAATGGTGCATATAGGATACAGATATATGATAACCTAGAATCAAGGGGGGTCGTGAATGAGTAGCCCTCCCCCGGAGAGCCTTATTGCTCCAGCTGCAGGTGAAGACTCAGATGGTGCCTTACTTGCCAATCTCTTCATACAGCTGGTATTCATCTGTAAAACGTGTGCAGGTTACAGCCATGTCTGCATGGGATCCAGGCTCTGCAGTGCTTCTTGGCTCTAAGGAAGGAAGAGATCTCTTCAGCCTTGATTTGGTGACAGTTGTAGGGGCAAGTGGCTCTGATCTGGGTAATTTGCCCCCTTCTAGTCCTGTTTTTTTTCCCCCGCGTGTGCCCCTCCTGTAGGGATCTCTGCGTCTCTTTCCTACCAGGAAAAAATTAATAAAAAAAAAATCCCCGAAAAGATAAAGAATAATAGAGAAAAGACGGAGAGGTATGGGAAGAGTGATAGAGGAGAGGGAAGACTGAAGGAATCAGGGAAGATAGGGAGAAAAAGAGAGAGAAAAAGAGGAAAGGTAGTCAGGAGCTGCTCTGAATGTGCCTTGCCTGTATTAATTTCAGACTCAGAGAGAACAAGAGGGAGGGATGGGAGGGAGAAAAGGAGAGAGCGAGAGAGGGAGGGCAGAGATAGAGTAGAGATACAGGGGGATGACAGAACGAGAGGGAGAGACAGGAGAGAAAGTGCGAGGACAGGACACAAGCTCACATTTACTGGCCAATCTCTCACGCCTAGCACTGCAGATGCAAATGCAAAAGGGGTTAATATTGGCCACTAGCATCTCATTAGACCGGAAAACGACTGGATATCTACCACACAATAACATGTCGGAATCTACGGAAGATATTTGGCCCAATATGACCAATCACATCTGAGCCATCAATATGATCAGCTATCCTATGTAGTGCCACCATATACCAGAGCTCAATAATGAGAAGACATTTACATCAGTCATTGTCCCCTGAGAGGGGGGGAAGTCAACAATCTAATTTCCTAAGTAATCACTTTGAAGAATTTCATAAGATTCCATTTTAGCCGAAACTGGAAATTGATCTATGGAATCACAGTGATCGGGTAGGATCAACTTATCATGACAAGATCAACTCATGTGAAGGATAATTCTTCAGGTGCCAAACGGAAGAAAACAGTACTTAGATCTATAGCAGATCTGTCAGCAGGTTTTTGCTATCCCTTCTGAGAGCACTATGATGTAGTAGCAGAGAGCTTGATTCCAGGGATGTGTCACTTACCAGGTGCTTGCTGCAGTTTTGATAACGTCACTGTTTTATCTGTATAACTCCTCCCATACCACTGATTGGCAGTTTTCTGCATCCTCTGTTCATTAGCAGTTCTCCTTTGTGGAGATAATCCATCCACCTCACAGGTGTGACATATCAAGATGCTGATTAGACAGCATGATTATTGCACAGGTGTGCCTTAGGCTGGCCACAATAAAAGGCTACTCTAAAATGTGCAGTTTTATCACACAGCACCATGCCAGAGATGTCTTAAGTTTTAAGGGAGCGTGTAATTGGCATGGTGACTGCAAAAATGTCCACCAGAGCTGTTGCCCGTGAATTGAATGTCAATTTCTCTACCATGAGCCGTTTCCAAAAGCGTTACAGAGAATTTGGCAATACTTCCAACCGACCTCAAAACCGCAGACCACATGTAACCACAACAGCCCAGGACCATATCCAGCATCTTCACCTTCAAGATCATCTGAGACCAGCCACCCAAATAGTTGATGCAACAGTCAGTGCATAACCTAAAAATTTCTGTACAAACTGTCAGAACCTGTCTCAGGGAAGCTCATCTGCTGCTCGTCGTCCTCATCGGGGTCTCCACCCGACAGCAGTTTGTCGTAACCGACTTGAGTGGGCAAATGCTCACATTTGATGGTGTTTGACACATTTGAAAGGTGTTCTCTTCACGGATGAATCTCGGTGGCGGTGGGGTTATGGTACAAGCAAGCAAAAGCAACACCTTCTTCAAAAAGTTTGGAACACCACAACTCATAGACTAACAAAGAATAAATTATAGCTGGCATGGGTGGAAGATTTCATCCAGAATAAATGAGAGGAGCAGATGTGATTGGCCTCCTCACAACATGTGATCAAAGGAGCCTAACAAGCAGACTAGCAGAGATTAACACTTGCTAGCCTGCCTATTAGTTAGCACACAGCAGGTTGATGCCCAAGTCTGCTAATGTTGATCAAAGACACCAGAGAAACCATCAGGTGGAGTGTCAGAGTTTCCAATGTGAACAGACCCTGATGCCACCATGATAGTCAGTGAAGTTTGACCAAAACTCAGTGTGACAATATCCAGTAACTTTGCACAGCCATTGAAGAGGAGTGGACCAACCTGATCAGCTCTATGCAACGGAAATGTGTTGCACTGCTTGAGGCAAATGGTAGTCACACCAGATTTCTCCCCGCCCCCCGCCCCTCCCAATACTGTAAAACTGCACGATTAGAGTGACCTTTTATTGTGGCCAGCCTAAAGGGCGCTTTACACGCTACAATATATCTTACGATGTGTCGGCGGGGTCACGTCGTAAGTGATGCACATCCGGCATCGTAAGTTACATTGTAGCATGTAACAGCTACGTGCGATTGCGATTGAACGTTAAAATGTTCATCGCATGCACGTCGTTCAATTCCTAAAAATTGAATGTCAGGTTGTTCATCGCACCCGGGGCAGCACACATCGCAGTGTGTGACACCCCGGGAACGATGAACAGCAGCTTACCTGCGTCCCGCGGCTCCCGCGGCAATGCGGAAGGAAGGAGGTGGGCAGGATGTTTACGTCCCGCTCATCTTCGCTTCTCCGCTTCTATTGGCCGGCTGCCGCGTGATGTCGATGTGACGCCGAATGTCCCTCCCACTCCAGGAAGTGGATGTTCGCCGCCCACAGCGACGTCGTATGGACGGGTAAGTACGTGTGACGGGGTCACTCGTTTGTGCGACACGTTCAACAAATTGAATGTGCCGCACATACGATGGGTGCGTTGCAAATCGCATACGATATCGTATGCTGGATCGTATGGTGTAAAGCAGGCTTAAGGCACACCTGTACAATAATCATGCTGTCTAATCTGCATTTTGATATGCCACACCTGGGACATGGATGGATTATCTCCGCAAGGGAGAAGTGCTCACTAACACAGATTTAGAAAAATTTCTGTATATAGAAAAAGTCACATATTTGAGTTCTGCTCATGAAAAATGGGGGCAAAAACAAAAGTGTTGACTTTATATTTTTGTTCAGTGTAAATGCTAATGTGAAGTATAAAATCAATATTTAATAACTTAATAATCAGCACCAGAATTGTTAGACAATTTTCAAAAATGATTTTGGCAGCTGTTCTGGCTTGGTAACATTGTACTGCTGGAATCAACCAACTCCTATTTGCACACTCTATTAGCGACTGCTGTGGCTTTTAGGCAGCTTTTTAATGCAATTTTTGCAAGCGTGGGGTATCTCAGTCCCACTGTATATTTTAAATGTCAAAATTAGCCATAGAAAGATTTTTTTTTTCTGTTGGATTCTGTATATGTCAGAGAGAAAAAAAATTATGGTGTGCTCCATTGGCTGTAATAATGAGGAGAAAGCCAGCATCGACAATACTGAATAAAAGAAGCCTTTAATTTGGCAACACGCTCTATTGGATACAGTATTATGGAGCTATTCTTCCCATGAAGCATTGCATCTAAGAGGGAGTATAGCTCCTAAAACAGCTCCATACTAAGCACTAGATAGTTTCACTGGTTTGTAGCATGAAATTGCATCTGTTACTATAATCCATGGAGCCCCTACTGCTGTATGTACATTATATAGGTGATACTGCGACTGCTGTATATACATTGTATAGGTGAAACTGCGACTGTTTTATATACATTGTATAGGTGATACTGCGACTGCTGTATATACAGTGGTAGCAAAAAGTATTTAGTCAGCCATCAATTGTGTAAGTTCTCCCACTTAAAAAGATGAGAGAGGCTTGTAATTGACATCATAGGTAGACCACAACTATGAGAGACAAAATGAGAAAATAAATCCAGAAAATCACCTTGTCTGATTTTGCAAAAATTGTTTTGCAAATTATGGTGGAAAATAAGTATTTGATCAATAGTTCATCTCAATATTTTGTTATATATCCTTTGTTGGCAATGACAGAGGTCAAACGTTTTCTGTAAGTCTTCATATGGTTGGCACACACGTTTGGTGGTATGTTGGCTCATTCCTTCATGCAGATCTCCTTTAGAGCAGTGATGTTTTGGGCCTGTCGCAGGCCAACACGGACTTTCAACTACCTCCAAAGGTATGGGGTTGAAATCTGGAGACTGACTAGGCCACTCCAGGACCTTCATATGCTTCTTACGAAACCACTCCTTCATTGTCCTGGCGGTGTGCTTGGGATCATTATCATTATGAAAGACCAAGCCACGTTTATTTTTCAATGCCCTTGCTGATGGAAGGTGGTTTGCACTCAAACTCTCATGATACATGGCCCCATTCATTCTTTCATGTACACGGGTCAGTCGTCCTGGTCCCTTTGCAGAGAAACAGCCCCAATGCATGATGTTGCCACCCCCATGCTTCACAATAGGTATGGTGTTCTTTGGATGCAACTCCACATTCTGTCTCCTCCAAACACGACAAGTTGTGTTTCTACCAAACAGTTCTACTTTGGTTTCATCAGACCATATGACATTCTCCCAATACTTTTCTGGATAATCCAAATGCTCTCTAGCAAACTTGAGACAGGCCCGGACAAGTACTGGTTTAAGCAGGGGAACACGTCTGGCACGGCAGGATCTGAGTCCCTGGCGTCATAGTGTGTTACTGATGGTAGCCTTTGTTACGGTAGTCCCAGCTCAATGAGGGTCATTCACTAGGTCCCCCCCGTGTGATTCTGGGATTTTTGCTCACCGTTCTTGTGATCCTTTTGACCCCATGGGATGAGATCTTGTGTGGAGCCCTAGATCAAGGGAAGTTATCAGTGGTCTTGTATGTGTCCTGTACTGCCCCAGCAGCGGTCGAACTGCTCGGATCCGGGCGTCGCTACTCGTGGCTCGAGGGTCTCCGGACCCAGGGCCTCGGGGTCACTCCGAAATGTGATGGGGGATTATTTACAGGGGAGTTAGGTAGTTTGTGACGCCACCCGTGGTGTGCGGTAATATGGAGTACCGCTGCTGCCATTGGGAGTACCTGGGGTGATGGAGTGGGGCAGCCAGATGACGTTACCCTCCACGGGTAGGGAAAGGCCCTGGGACCCTGAATGGTGGGATGGATTGCAGGGGGAGCGCAGACTCGCTGGTAGCAGGGGTTAATCAGGTAGTCACTCAGAAGGAAAGCAGATGCTGACAACGTGGTAAACCAAGTCTCTTGGTGCCGCTGCCCTCTTGGGGAGCTCGTCTGGGTTTCGTCCCCTGCAGCACTGCCTGATGTTCTAGTCCTGCATCCGTGCACAGAATTTAGAAGCATCCAAGTGGCCCGTAAGCTTGAAGCTGTCCGAGCCCCACTCCCTACTATGGGTAGTAGAAGAGCTAACTCTCAGGAGCTCACGCTTGGGATTTCAGTGGGCTGCTTTGTTTGGAAAGCCCTATCCCCGTCGATGCGCTAGTGCTCCCAATCTCTGAGCTTCGTGGGAACAGTCCATAAAGGCCCTGTCCTCCGCAGGTTAATTGCCGGGTTGCTTGAATCCTCTCCCCGACCTAGAGTCCAGTCCCCCGACGTACTTTCGGCCCCAAAACGGCTATTGGACTGCAGCTGCCAACCGTCATCTTCGACTAAGCCAGGCACCCAGTCACAATATCCCGCGATCGGGTCTCTGACTCCTCTGGGTCCAGACCACCGTCTGCAAGCCAATCTGCTTCTCCCCTGGGAGCTCCAACTCCCAGCTTCCTTGAGCTCCTCACTGCTCGAGGGCTACCACTCAACTGCTCACTTGTCACCTCCCACCTTTCTGCCTGACCCCTAGGTGGGCGACCCTATTCCAGCTTAGCAGCCCACTGGTGTGGCTGACAGGGTGTGGTGCAAAATGTGATTGGGATTTGTGGATGCTGATGGAGGCAGTGCCACAAGTTGGGAACCCAGAACCATGGGGGGTTGAGTTCTGAACTGGGAGATAAAGAGCGTGCAGTACCCTGTGACGACCTGACTAGTCCAGGGGCGTCACATATGTCTTCCATTTTCTTATTATTGCTCCCACAGTTGATTTACATCACACCAAGTTGCTTGCCTATTCCCGATTCAGTCTTCCCAGCCTGGTACAGGGCTACAATTTTGTTTCTGGTATCCTTCGACAGCTCTTTGGTCTTCACCACAGTGGAGTTTGGAGTGTGACTGTTTGAGGTTGTGGACAGGTGTCTTTTATACTGATAACAATTTCAACAGGTGCCATTACTACAGGTAAAGAGTGTAGGACAGAGGAGCCTCTTAAAGAAGAAGTTACAGGTTTCTGAGAGACAGAAATTTTGCATGTTTTAGGTGATTTTTGTGTTGTTTCAATACACACAAAAGAAATAAACGTGTGCAGTATTCATCTCGGATATGGAGGAAGTCATCACCGGTAAAACCACCTCAAACCACCACAAGACACAGTTAGAACCTGAGGGGGAGGAGCTACACACGGGGAGTAAGGCGACATGCACACACAGCCATTCAGTCAGTTGTCAGGAAGTGACGGACAGGGTAACAAGTGAGACGGTCGCTGAGGAGAAAGCTACGATAGCTCCCTCAGGACCGGGCGCATAGAGAACAATGTGCGGAGCTCTAGGCTGGTGGGCACTGCATGCCCCGCCAGCAGAATCTGCCGGGTAGAGGATTTCAAGTCTTCTGAACCACACCAAGTGCCCAGGGCACATCAGCATATAGAATCATGGGTCGTGACCAAAAAGACAACACCAACTATGGACTCGCGCTGGCTGCTATATGAGACAGCAATGGAGCCAATCCAAAAGCTCGGGTTCCAGCGAAGCTTCAGGCCGCAGGGACTCACACCACATAGCACAGGAAATAAGGACTCACAGTGAAACCTACCAGTTCTGACCTCCGAACTATCCGGGATCGGCTGGAGCCCATGACAGCGGGGACCGGCCGTCGAAGGGCAGCAACATATCAGTGAGTAAAGAACTTTGATTGCAACCACTGTATTGCTCCCTTTCTTCATCGCCTCCAACCCTGCGCTCCTTTAATAGAGTGGAATACTACTCCCCACATCTTCCTTGGGACTTGAGCTCTGCCTATGGAGAGCTATACTATCTGAGCTGCTTTAGACCTCACACAGTGGCAGCTAATACTTGGCCACACACCACAGGTGGCATCACGAGCAACTATCATCCCCCCATTTATTGTCACCACCGAGGTCACAGAGCCAGGCCGCTGTGACAACCCGAATCGACACCAGCCCGGTGACGAGTAACCCTTGGGACCCCGTGGGCGCGTCAACTTGGCGTCACGAACAGAATATCATGCCCCCAATTACGGGTACTGTGCACTTTAAAGACTGTATACTGAAAGACTGTACACTGGTGGCCATTGAAATAGGACAGGCACCATATGTAAAGGGGTGGCCTGAGAGTATCCCTTGGTGGGCAGAGTAGTGGAACGGCGCGAAAATTTGTGCCCGCACATGGCAGCAAAAGGCCAGACACGAAACTTACCCCAGCAGCTCCGCCTCCTGAAAAGGTGAACAGACATCGGCTAGCCAGCCATTCAGCACCGAGACACAGGATGGCGAGCAACCACCGGAGTAGCCCGGAGCACAGGGTTGGAGCGACCGGCTCACATGATTGTCGGGGAAAGCCCCAGTACCTCTGCCGATCCTGGACCCAGACTATCTGGAGGATGAGTTGCGGCGCGTGGAGCGCCACCTGTTCAAGATCAATCTGGGAGCCATCCAAAAGTGCGAGCTTTCTATGCAGAAGGCCATGGCGGAAGGGCGAGCCCTCAAGAACCTGGCAACGCCGACCCTTGAGGGGAGAGAGACCGGCACTGGCAAGAGTAAGTAATGGCTACTCCGGCAGCTGATGACCCCTCGGAGGGACCCCCGGTGATCCCACAAGATCCGACACCTAGCCAAGTTCCCCAACAGCTGACCGGAGAGGGCATCATTGGCAGTGAGAGCAGTCAACTGGAGTCCACGCAGTCCACCCTCCCATCCCGGGATGCGGAGGGGTCCCATGCCACGGCAGCCTGCCGTGAGCACCATGAGGCATACCAGCGGCAGCTGGAACAGTTCCAGGCTGGGTGGGAGGAGCATGAGGCCTGATACAAGGCTCTGGAGGACCGTAACCTGGCCGCGAAGCAGCGGCTCTGCAGGTCCCGACCATCGGAGCAGGGGTTAGTGGTCATATTTGACTTGGAGCGGGTGTGAGGGTTCATTGGTGAACCCGGGATGGCGAAGGACATATTCGTCTCCCGACGGGATGTGGAATCTCACCTTCGCCAAGGACACCCGGACCGGGATTTGTACCCAGGCGACGCTGTCTCCTACACCCGTCAAAAAGGGGAAAGGGGATGGTTTGCCCTGGATGTCCAGGTGGAGCGGCTACGGGGACCGTCTAAAGTCAAGTCCCGTGACCAGGGGACCCAGACGACCCTAATTTAGGCTGCCACCTGGAAATATATGCACAATGTTCTTAGTAAAATAAGTGTTTTATGTTAAAAAGGACAACTGGGCCACTGGGCTAGGTGTGGCCAAGACTCACTTGTATATAATTTGCACCTGTTGTGCTCCCTACCACAATTAACATTACCTACAAAACCTGTCGTGCGTGCTGAAGAGGGGAAACAAGTCAGGAACGCTCTGAGTACGCCCGGAGCCTACGTTGGGGCTTCAGGGCAGGTCCCCCATATTGTTGCTGCTGTTACATTTGATGCACTTGGTCAGAGTGCTGCAAGGTGCAAAAGTGAAAGTTTTATGTTTATTGCCAAAAGTGAATGTCTTATGATATAGGCAAATGTAGTATCCGATTTACAGTGTCAAAAATTGTATTTGTTGTGATGTGAAGTACGTGAAAGTTTGTAACGTTTAAGAAACCATGCCTCAAATAAAGGAATAAAGGGAAGAAATGTTATAGTTTTCCTGTATAACCAAAATTTTGCAGTTTTCCACTCTATTACTTTATTTCCAGACCGCAGACGTGCTGGGATTCACTGTAGGGGTGCGTGGCGCCACTGCAGTTTCAGGTGCCATAGGGTACTGCACCTCATCTGTGTTGCAGTATGCATCTCGGATACGGAGGAGGTCATAACCAGTAAAACCACCCCAAACCATCACAAGACACAGTCAAATGCCTTCTCACTGGGACTGGGCTGGGGTAGAGACATTGGAAGATTGCCATCACTAATGTAGTGGACACTCTGCACACGAGTTCAGGAACCCGAGGTGGAGGAGCTACACATGGGGAGTAAGGCGACACGCACACACAGCCATTTAGTCAGTCGTCAGGAATTGACGGACAGGTAACAAGTGAAATGTGGAGGACACGGTCGCTGAGGAGAGAGCTACAATAGCTCCCTCAGGACCGGGCGCACAGAGAATAGGGTGCGGAGCCCTAGGTTGGTGGGCACTACACGTCCCGCCAGCAGAATCTGCCGGGCAGAGGATTTCAAGTCTTCTTGCCCACACCAAGTGCCGGGGCATAGCAGCAGATAGAGCCAGGAGTCGTGACCAAAAGGACGGCACCAACTACAAACTTGCGCTGCCTGCTATATGGGCCAATCCTAAGGCTCGGGTCCCAGCGAAGCTTCAAGCCGCAGGGACTCACACCACATAGTGCAGGAAGGAAGGACTCACAGTGAAACCCACGGAGCCAGGCAAGGCCACTGTGACAACCCAAATCGACACCGGCCCGGTGACGAGTAACCCTTGGAACCCTGTGGGCGCGTCATATGTAATTACAATAATTTTGGGGGAAAAATACTTATTTTTTTATAACAATTTCAAGGGTGCCAACACCTTCAGCCATGATTATTTTTAATTTATACAGTGCAGACCAAAGGTTTGGACACACCTTCTCATTCAAAGAGTTTTCTTTATTTTCATGACTCTGAAAATTGTAGATTCACATTGAAGGCATCAAAACTATGAATTAACATATGTGGAATGAAATACTTAACAAAAAATTGTGAAACAACTGAAAATATGTCTTATATTCTAGGTTCTTCAAAGTAGCCACCTTTTGCTTTGACTTCTGCACAATAAAATAGAAACCCTTATTACCAATTTATCAAGATATAATATAGCACTGGTAAATAGAATAAAATATAACCTTTATTATTATCAATTAAAATATCAGAACACCCAAACAAGTGATGCCACAAGGTATTTTAGCACCAATTTACAGAGTAGATTTTTCCCGAGATAGATCACAGGGGAGTTATTTACACTTTCCTCTTGATACTCCCAATATACTCATGTATATCCAAATAAATCAAAGTGACATTGTGCAAAACCACTTCTCTTCCATAATTGCACTTTTGCCCAGAGAATATTGCTCTCATAAGGTGGCTATGTGCAAATTTATTTATAAACAATTGACCATGTGAAAAAAATCACTATGGACACTGAAATACAACCAGAGAGAGAAGATGTTAAAGTGACAAATGTGCTCAAAGTGCTAAATAGTGCAGTCGATGGTAGCAGTGGGATTTCTGCTCACCGCCTATCCTACCGCAAACCAATGAAACTGGTGTTACCTTACAATTTGTAGGGGGGGGCGTTCTTTTGCATACCACACATTACCCCGGGCAAAACCAGTAATACTCAACGTCCTCCTTCCCGACGCGTTTCCTCAGTAGCGATTCATCAGGAGAATTGGAGGCTATACAGTCAGAGGCATGTTGAGCTGACAACTGAAAATCAGAAACTGACTTCTGCACAACACAACTGATGGTCCCAACCCCAATTATAAGGCAAGAAATCCCACTTATTAAACCTGACAGGGAACACCAGTGAAGTGAAAACCATTTCCGGTGACTACCTCTTGAATCTCATCAAGAGAATGCCAAGAGTGTGCAAAGCAGTAATCAAAGCAAAAGGTGGCTACTTTGAAGAACCTAGAATATAAGACATATTTTCAGTTGTTTCACAATTTTTTGTTAGGTATTTCATTCCACATGTGTTAATTCATAGTTTTGATGCCTTCATTGTGAATCTACAATTTTCAGAGTCATGAAAATAAAGAAAACACTTTGAATGAGAATGTGTGTCCAAACTTTTGGTCTGTACTGTACAGTTAGGTCCAGAAATATTTGGACAGTGACACCATTTTCGCGAGTTGGGCTCTGCATGCCACCACATTGGATTTGAAATGAAACCTCTACAACAGAATTCAAGTGCAGATTGTAACGTTTAATTTGAAGGTTTGAACAAAAATATCTGATAGAAATTGTAGGAATTGTACACATTTCTTTACAAACACTCCACATTTTAGGTCAAAAGTAATTGGACAAATAAACCAAACCCAAACAAAATATTTTTATTTTCAATATTTTGTTGCGAATCCTTTGGAGGCAATCACTGCCTTAAGTCTGGAACCCATGGACATCACCAAATGCTGGGTTTCCTCCTTCTTAATGCTTTGCCAGGCCTTTACAGCCACAGCCTTCAGGTCTTGCTTGTTTGTGGGTCTTTCCGTCTTAAGTCTGGATTTGAGCAAGTGAAATGCATGCTCAATTGGGTTAAGATCTGGTGATTGACTTGGCCATTGCAGAATGTTCCACTTTTTTGCACTCATGAACTCCTGGGTAGCTTTGGCTGTATGCTTGGGGTCATTGTCCATCTGTACTATGAAGCGCCGTCCGATCAACTTTGCGGCATTTGGCTGAATCTGGGCTGAAAGTATATCCCGGTACACTTCAGAATTCATCCGGCTACTCTTGTCTGCTGTTATGTCATCAATAAACACAAGTGACCCAGTGCCATTGAAAGCCATGCATGCCCATGCCATCACGTTGCCTCCACCATGTTTTCCAGAGGATGTGGTGTGCCTTGGATCATGTGCCGTTCTGTTATGATCTGGAACCATGGAAGATCACCACAAATCATTGGTAAAAAGGTGACAAGAGCCTTGGCAACTAATCTGGCCGCCATCCCCTTACTAACCAACACAACTAGAAGTAGCCGAGGGGTGAACTAACATCCTGTGCACCGCGAACCCAGCCGGAGAACTAACTATCCTAAAGGTAGGAAAGATGAATAACTCTCTGCCTCAGAAAATAGACAAGAATAGCAAGCCCCCCACATTCAAAGACTGCGGTGATATAGGAAAAACACAATACCCAGGTAGATAACAGGATTAGCAAAAGGTGAGGCCCCCGCTGACTAAAATAGTAAAGGACAGGAAAGGGACTGATGGTAGCCAGAGAAAAACCCTGCAAAATACCAAATTCCTGATAGTACAAAAAGGCCCTCAGATCGCTCGAACTGAACTCCGTCCTATACCAGGTGCCCTTGTCATACCAATGAACAGAAAACAAGAATTATAAGTAATTCAACAAGCCACAAACACATGGACCCAAAGGAGCAATACTCCACACAGAACAGCAGGGAGTTCCTCAACAATCTACTGAGGGGGAAAATCCCTGGAAGGAAATAAACTGAAACCAACCAAAACAAATGACAAACCCAGATAAGCAAAAGAACCAGGCAATAAATAAAGAGCAAGAACTTATCTGGAGTGGATGTGATGTAGAGCAGGATTAAGCAGGCTGGAGATACAAAGAACAACTGACATCCGGCAACAGCCTGCAATCAGACCAGGACTTAAATAAGCAGAGAGTTAGGAAAGGAAACACCCACTGCACAACCCACCTGGTCTCTGTCCAAACCCTTCCTGGCCACCAGAGGGAGCCTCCCAGCAGCCAAGACATAACTAATATTCACAACACCGTTCCCTTTCTTCTCCAAACTTTTTTCTTCCCATCATTCTGGTACAGGTTGATCTTTGTCTCATCTGTCCATAGAATACTTTTCCAGAACTGAGCTGGCTTCATGAGGTGTTTTTCAGCAAATTTAACTCTGACCTGTCTATTTTTGGAATTGATGAATGGTTTGCATCTAGATGTGAACCCTTTGTATTTACTTTCATGGAGTCTTCTCTTTACTGTTGACTTAGAGACAGATACACCTACTTCACTGAGAGTGTTCTGGACTTCAGTTGATGTTGTGACCGGGTTCTTCTTCACCAAAGAAAGTATGCGGCGATCATCCACCACTGTTGTCATCCGTGGACGCCCAGGCCTTTTTGAGTTCCCAAGCTCACCAGTCAATTCCTTTTTTCTCAGAATGTACCCGACTGTTGATTTTGCTACTCCAAGCATGTCTGCTATCTCTCTGATGGATTTTTTCTTTTTTTTCAGCCTCAGGATGTTCTTCTTCACCTCAATTGAGAGTTCCTTAGACCGCATGTTGTCTGGTCACAGCAACAGCTTCCAAATGCAAAACCACACACCTGTAATCAACCCCAGACCTTTTAACTACTTCATTGATTACAGGTTAACGAGGGAGATGCCTTCAGAGTTAATTGCAGCCCTTAGAGTCCCTTGTCCAATTACTTTTGGTCCCTTGAAAAAGAGGAGGCTATGCATTACAGAGCTATGATTTCTAAACCCTTTCTCCGATTTGGATGTGAAAACTCTCATATTGCAGCTGGGAATGTGCACTTTCAGCCCATATTATATATATAATTGTATTTCTGAACATGTTTTTGTAATCAGCTAAAATAACAAAACTTGTGTCACTGTCCAAATATTTCTGGACCTAACTGTATATACACTGGGTGCAGACTTATTAGGCATGTTGTATTTTTTTTTTTTTTTTTTAATTAGTGATGAGCGAGTACTAAAAAGCTCGGGTGCTCGAAGCTCGGGCCGAGCCTCCCAAGATACTCGTGTACTCGGCCCGAGCAACGAGCCCAATGTTATCCTATGGGAGACCCGAGTATTTTTGTGAAATGACCCCCCGGCAGCATGGAGAAACCCTAAAAATGTCACAAAAGTCTCAGAAGAGTGCTCAAATGACATGGCAACAGCATGGGGAAGACCCCTTGAAGCATTTATCACTGAAAAGTCACAGCTGTGAACAATTTTGTCCGCGTTTTACGCCATTTTTACGGACTCACCAGAAAACCTTCCAAAATGACCCCAAAATGATTTTTCATGGCGGAAATGTTAAGGGCACATACCCAATAGTGAGATAGAGCTGGTGTATGTTACTTTTTGAGATTAATACATGAAAGATTTTACGTGAAAACATTGTGTGGCACTCCGATGTCCCTGAGAAGAGACGTACATGAAGGCCTCTTGAGTCTAATGTGCCCATTTTGAGGAAGTGAGTCTTTGTAGTATTTTCCTTTGCCAGGGCAGTCCAAAATTGTGAGGTTCACCAATGCCCCTGCATACAGACGTGCATGATGGCCTGTAAACCTGAAGTGCCCATTGTAAGGAAGTGGGTCTATTGTAGTATAGCCCTTAGGCAGGGCAGCCAAAAATTGGGAGGCTCCACATTGTCCCTGGATAGAGACGTGCATGATGGCCTGTAAACCTGAAGTGCCCATTGTAAGGAAGTGGGTCTATTGTAGTATAGCCCTTAGGCAGGGCAGCCAAAAATTGGGAGGCTCCACGTTGTCCCTGGATAGAGATGTGCATGATGGCCTGTAAACCTGAAGTGCCCATTGGAAGGAAGTGGGTCTATTGTAGTATAGCCCTTAGGCAGGGCAGCCAAAAATTGGGAGGCTCCACATTGTCCCTGGATAGAGACGTGCATGATGGCCTGTAAACCTGAAGTGCCCATTGGAAGGAAGTGGGTCTATTGTAGTATAGCCCTTAGGCAGGGCAGCCAAAAATTGGGAGGCTCCACGTTGTCCCTGGATAGAGACGTGCATGATGGCCTGTAAACCTGAAGTGCCCATTGGAAGGAAGTGGGTCTATTGTAGTATAGCCCTTAGGCAGGGCAGCCAAAAATTGGGAGGCTCCACATTGTCCCTGGATAGAGACGTGCATGATGGCCTCTAAACCTGAAGTGCCCATTGGAAGGAAGTGGGTCTATTGTAGTATAGCCCTTAGGCAGGGCAGCCAAAAATTGGGAGGCTCCACGTTGTCCCTGGATAGAGACGTGCATGATGGCCTGTAAACCTGAAGTGCCCATTGTAAGGAAGTGGGTCTATTGTAGTATAGCCCTTAGGCAGGGCAGCCAAAAATTGGGAGGCTCCACATTGTCCCTGGATAGAGACGTGCATGATGGCCTGTAAACCTGAAGTGCCCATTGTAAGGAAGTGGGTCTATTGTAGTATAGCCCTTAGGCAGGGCAGCCAAAAATTGGGAGGCTCCACGTTGTCCCTGGATAGAGACGTGCATGATGGCCTGTAAACCTGAAGTGCCCATTGGAAGGAAGTGGGTCTATTGTAGTATAGCCCTTAGGCAGGGCAGCCAAAAATTGGGAGGCTCCACATTGTCCCTGGATAGAGACGTGCATGATGGCCTGTAAACCTGAAGTGCCCATTGGAAGGAAGTGGGTCTATTGTAGTATAGCCCTTAGGCAGGGCAGCCAAAAATTGGGAGGCTCCACATTGTCCCTGGATAGAGACGTGCATGATGGCCTGTAAACCTGAAGTGCCCATTGGAAGGAAGTGGGTCTATTGTAGTATAGCCCTTAGGCAGGGCAGCCAAAAATTGGGAGGCTCCACGTTGTCCCTGGATAGAGACGTGCATGATGGCCTGTAAACCTGAAGTGCCCATTGGAAGGAAGTGGGTCTATTGTAGTATAGCCCTTAGGCAGGGCAGCCAAAAATTGGGAGGCTCCACGTTGTCCCTGGGTAGAGACGTGCATGAGGGCCTCAAAACATTAAGTGTCCATTGTCAGGAAGTGGGTGTATTATAGTATAGCCCTTAGGCAGGGCAGCCAAAAATTGGGAGGCTCCACGTTGGCCCTGGGTAGAGACGTGCATGAGGGCCTCAAAACATTAAGTGTCCATTGTCAGGAAGTGGGTGTATTATAGTATAGCCCTTAGGCAGGGCAGCCAAAAATTGGGAGGCTCCACGTTGTCCCTGGGTAGAGACGTGCATGAGGGCCTCAAAACATTAAGTGTCCATTGTCAGGAAGTGGGTGTATTATAGTATAGCCCTTAGGCAGGGCAGCCAAAAATTGGGAGGCTCCACGTTGTCCCTGGATAGAGACGTGCATGAGGGCCTCAAAACATTAAGTGTCCATTGTCAGGAAGTGGGTGTATTATAGTATAGCCCTTAGGCAGGGCAGCCAAAAATTGGGAGGCTCCACGTTGTCCCTGGATAGAGACGTGCATGATGGCCTGTAAACCTGAAGTGCCCATTGGAAGGAAGTGGGTCTATTGTAGTATAGCCCTTAGGCAGGGCAGCCAAAAATTGGGAGGCTCCACGTTGTCCCTGGATAGAGACGTGCATGAGGGCCTCAAAACATTAAGTGTCCATTGTCAGGAAGTGGGTGTATTATAGTATAGCCCTTAGGCAGGGCAGCCAAAAATTGGGAGGCTCCACGTTGTCCCTGGGTAGAGACGTGCATGAGGGCCTCAAAACATTAAGTGTCCATTGTCAGGAAGTGGGTGTATTATAGTATAGCCCTTAGGCAGGGCAGCCAAAAATTGGGAGGCTCCACGTTGTCCCTGGGTAGAGACGTGCATGAGGGCCTCAAAACATTAAGTGTCCATTGTCAGGAAGTGGGTGTATTATAGTATAGCCCTTAGGCAGGGCAGCCAAAAATTGGGAGGCTCCACGTTGTCCCTGGATAGAGACGTGCATGAGGGCCTCAAAACATTAAGTGTCCATTGTCAGGAAGTGGGTGTATTATAGTATAGCCCTTAGGCAGGGCAGCCAAAAATTGGGAGGCTCCACGTTGTCCCTGGATAGAGACGTGCATGATGGCCTGTAAACCTGAAGTGCCCATTGGAAGGAAGTGGGTCTATTGTAGTAAGGAAGTGGGTGTATTATAGTATAGCCCTTAAGCAGGGCAGCCAAAAATTGGGAGGCTCCACATTGTCCCTGGGTAGAGACGTGCATGAGGGCCTCAAAACATTGTTCCCATTGCAAAGGAGCGGGTCTCCTGTCGTTGTAATGTCCATTCTGCAAAGAATGGGCGAAAAAATTTACCACTGGGGGTATACCTGAAACAAAGGCCTAAGTATTGCAATTTGTAACGGTCATCATCATGGTGGCGCATGAGGAGAAGGAGGAGCAGTCCAGCGATTATCCAAAGTCCAGAAGTGTGTACCCATGGGTGAGTGGAGGTACATGGCAAACTTTAAATTCCGCTCTCATTAATTGTAAGGCACAGAGGAATGTCGGAGTACAGTTGTTCGATCTGCAAGGTACTCCTTCAGCATCTGGGCAAACTTAGGATTTCTTGTGGCACTACCCCGCACCTCAGGGGCTGTGGTACGTGAGGGGCTGAGAAAACTGTCCCACATCTTAAAGACTGTTCCCCTACCTCTGGCGGATTGGACTTGTGCCTCTCTCGGCTGTACGCCTCGGTTGTCCACTGATTCATGACCTATGCCGCTAGCGTTTTGTGAGGAGAATGCTTTGCCTACTTCCGTGACTATGGCCTTCCGGAACTGCTGCATTTTGGTTGACCTCTCCTCCACGGGAATAAGAGACAAAAAGTTCTCCTTGTAGCGTGGGTCTAACAGTGTTACCAACCAGTAATGATTGTCGGCCAAGATGTTCTTAACGCGAGGGTCACGAGACAGGCAGCTTACCATAAAGTCAGCCATGTGCGCCAGACTCTTAACAGCCAGGACTTCAGTAGCCTGACCAACAAGATGACTGAACATGCTGTCCTCCTCCTCCTCCTCCTCCTCCTCCTCATCTACCCTGTCCTCTGGCCAGCCACGCTGAACCGAGGATATGACTGGTGTGCATGTCATATCCTCAATTTGGCCGGAGAGTTGCTCCATGTCTTCATCCTCCTCCTCGTCATAGTCCTCCACTGCACGTTGTGATGAGACGAGGCTGGGCTGTGTGTTATCATCACCCACACCCACTACTGTTTCTTGCTGCAACTCATCGCGCTCTGCCTGCAATGCATCATGTTTGTTTTTCAGCAGAGACCGTTTTAGAAGGCAGAGTAGCGGTATGGTGACGCTAATAATGGCGTCATCACCACTCACCATCTTGGTGGAGTCCTCAAAGTTTTGGAGGATGGTACATAGGTCTGACATCCATCTCCACTCCTCAGGTGTTATGTGTGGAGTTTGACCCATTTCCCGACGGCTTAGGTGATGCAGGTACTCAACAACTGCCCTCTTCTGCTCACATATCCTGACCAACATGTGCAGAGTTGAATTCCAACGCGTGGGGACATCACACACCAGTCTGTGAGCCGGAAGATGCAAACTGCGCTGAAAGCCGGCAAGGCCGGCTGAAGCAGTAGGTGACTTTCGAAAATGTGCAGACAGGCGGCGAACTTTTACCAGCAGATCAGACAGCTCTGGGTATGACTTTAGAAACCGCTGAACCACGAGGTTGAGAACATGGGCCACGCATGGAACATGTGTCAGCTGGCCTCGCCTCAAAGCCGCCACCAGGTTCCGGCCATTGTCACACACGACCTTTCCTGGCTTTAGGTTCAGAGGTGTGAGCCAGTGATCTGCCTGCTGTTTCAGAGCTGTCCACAGCTCTTCTGCATTGTGGGGTTTGTCACCTATGCAGATTAGCTTCAGCACAGCCTGTTGCCGCTTCGCCGAGGCAGTGCTGCAGTGCTTCCAGCTTGTGACTGGTGTGGAGGGTACAGTGGATGAGGATGCGCAGGAGGAGGAGGAGGCTGAAGAGCATGACATTCCGGAGCTGTAGAGTGTGGGTGAAACCCTGACTGAGGTAGGGCCTGCAAACCTTGGTGTGGGAAGGACGTGTTCCGTCCCTCGCTCAGACTGGGTCCCAGCTTCCACAATATTAACCCAGTGTGCCGTCAACGAGATGTAGCGGCCTTGCCCACAAGCACTTGTCCACGTGTCTGTGGTTAGGTGGACCTTGGGTGAAACAGCGTTGTTCAGGGCACGTGTGATGTTTTGTGACACGTGGTTATGCAACGCGGGGACGGCACACCGGGAGAAATAGTGGCGGCTGGGGACCGAGTAACGTGGGACAGCTGCCGCCATCAGGTCACGGAATGCTTCTGTCTCCACCAGCCTAAAAGGCAACATTTCCAGCGCAAGCAGTCGCGAAATGTTAGCATTTAGAACTGTGGCATGTGGGGTGTTGGCAGTGTATTTGCGCCTGCGTTCAAAGGTTTGCTGAATGGATAACTGAACGCTGCGCTGGGACAAGGACGTGCTTGATGATGGTGTTCTTTCTGCGTAGGCAACTGCAGGTGCAGGAGTGGAGGAGGCTTGTTCGCAGGCAGCATGGACAGGGGATTGGCTCGCATGCACAACCAGCAAAGACGTAGCAGTGACATCAGCAAGCACTGCTCCTCGACTCTGTTGTACTTCCCACAAAGTCGGGTGCTTGGCTGACATGTGCCTGATCATGCTGGTGGTGGTCAGGCTGCTAGTTTTGGTACCCCTGCTGATGCTGGCACGGCAGGTGTTGCAAATGGCCTTTTTTGAATCATCTGGATCCAACTTAAAAAACTGCCAGACTCGGGAAGACCTAACATTTGTACAGGCACCTTGTGTCGTCGTGTTGTTCCGGGGAACGGTTGCCTGACTTCTGCCTGGGGCCACCACCCTGCTTCTTACTGCCTGTTGTGATGCTACGCCTCCCTCCCCCTGTGCACTGCTGTCCTCGCTCTGCATATCCTCCTGCCAGGTTGGGTCAGTTACTGGATCATCCACCACGTCGTATTCCTCTTCCGCACCCTGCTCCTCCTCCTGACTTCCTGACAATTGTGTCTCATCATCGTCCACCACTTGTTGAGACACGTTGCCAACTTCGTGAGAACGTGGCTGCTCAAATATTTGGCCATCTGTACAGACGATCTCCTCATGACCCACTTCAATATGAGCTGGCGAGAGGCCAGAATGTGTGAATGGAAACGTGAACAGCTCTTCCGAGTGTCCAAGTGTGGGATCATTAATGTCCGAGGAGGACGTGTACTCAGCCTGGTGGTAGGAAGGAGGATCAGGTTCAGAAATGTGCGGTGCAGTATCACGGCTACTGACACTTGACCGTGTGGAAGACAGAGTGTTTGTGGTGGTGCCAATCTGACTGGAAGCATTATCTGCTATCCAACTAACAACCTGTTGACACTGGTCTTGGTTCAAGAGCGGTGTACTGCTGCGGTCCCCAAGAATTTGGGACAGGACGTGCGAGCGACTAGATGTGGCCCTTTGTTGTGGCGAAATTAGAGCTTGCCCACGACCTCGGCCTCTGCCTGCACCACCATCACGTCCACTTCCTTGTTCCTTGCCAATGCCCTTGCGCATTTTGCAATGCTGTGCACTGCTGACGTGTATATTCACTACTTGTGCGTTATATCAAAGTTTGTGGAAATTGCACACAAGTGCACCTGTACGCTGCCACCAACAGGCACACACGTGCGGTTTTAAAAACCAAGCACGGACGCAATAAGAACCTAACAGGTTTTTTTGGGGAGCGACAATTACAGACAAGTCAGACACTATCTGGACTGTTTTACACTGTGTACACCAGCCCCAGATATGATGAAGGCTGGTATACGGTCACCACTAGGAATGGCTATATATACCCTGCCTGCCTGCCTGCCTGTATACTGGTACAATAGTCCTGACAAGGACTCTTCTGGTCACTAGCCTGTATTCAGACCTGGCTATACCCTGCCTGTATATAGCAACAATAGTCTTGAGAAGGACTCTGCTACTGTACTCCGACCTGGCTATACCCTGCCTGCCTGTATACAACTAGAATAGTCCTGAGAAGGACTTTTGGTCACACTGTTTGCAGCCCTGCAACTGAAAAAGCTATAAAGGGCCGCAAAGCTTTCCCTGAATCAGCGACACTCTCCCTGCACTGACTGTCTGGATAGCTGTGAGCAGAGCACAGCGCGCCGGCCGGTATAAAGGCTCGGTCACGCTGTGCAGGCCGGCCAATCACTGCAATTCCACAACTAACAGGGCTGTGGCATTGCAGTGGTCTGCCAGCCAATCCCTGCATGAGGGCTGGCTCTCAAAAGAGCGCCAACATGCAGAAATGAAGACCACGAGTACAGCACGAGTATCGCGAGATTACTCGGTCCCCGCCGAGCAGCCCGAGTACAGCGATACTCGTGCGAGTACCGAGTAGTTACAAGCATGCTCGCTCATCACTATTTTTAATATAAATTCTTTATTTAAATTTTTTAAGTCATAACAAGGTATAGGACAAAAAAAAAGGGGGGGTGGCATCTTAACAAATCTTTTACAGGACATGACATAATATACATACACAGAGTGTAATACACATTGCGACATATATGATCCTATATCAATAGAGTACAAGAGAGAGAAGCTTTGATACCTGAGAAGATATGGGAGTAAGAAAAAGAAAAGGAGGGAGGAGGAGTATTAAGTTTAGGATAAGGCAGAATGCGGGGAAAAGATGGATTAATGATATATAGAGGAGAGAGGGTGTTATGGTGAACAGAGTAAAGAAACTGAAGTCCTGCTAAGATTATCACATTCTTTTTAGAGCAAGGAGTAATAAAAAAAAACATGAAACATATGAAGAGAATTGTTTCGTCAATATTGACGAAGGCTAAGCTACTATCATCATGTAAGAGCATTTAGCCAAACGCTCCAGTTCGTTGATATTTTCTCATCTTTAATTTTTGACAATCTAATTTTTTCGTATATGCCTACTGTTGTTGTCTCCTCGATCCATTCTTTGATGGAGGGCGGATCTTCACTCTTCCAATGTCTAGCTATCATCAGTTTTGCAGCATTGAGTAATTGAGGTAGCATGGAATTTTCTTTTTAATAGTGTATTTGTAGGATCTAGATTTAAGAGGATGAATTTTGGTGTTAAATGTATATCTATTTTAGCCACTCTCTTAATGTGTTCTCTTATCTTTTCCCAGTATTCTTGAATTTTAGGACATTTCAACCATATGTGAGTCAAAGTGCCCAACTCCATCTCACATCTCCAGCATAGTGGTGATATTGTGCTATTTATTTTGTTTAATATTACTGGGGTTTTGTACCACCTTGAGATTATTTTATAATTTAATTCTTGATATCTCACTGAGAATGTAAGGTAATGAATATTTCTCATTATTGCTTGAATTTCGTTTGGAAGCAATTTTATGTTCAGTTCGGTTTCCCATTTGCTTATAAAATTTGGGATAATTTCTCTTTGTGTTAAATTTTTATTTATTTTAGCTATTATTTTGTCATTTCTCATTGTGTTTAAAAATAGCTTGAGTATTGGGGGGTCTGGTGTACAAGTTGAAATGTCTGGAAAGTGATGTTTTATTATGTCTCCAAGGATTTGTGCATCAGCATTATCTAGTTGGAGGGAGGAGATGAGTAAGTTGATTTTATCAGATGTTAGGGAGTGATTTTTGTCCATCAATGAATATAGTGGTGCATCTCGATATGCCTTCGAAAGACCAATCTTTTTTTAAGTGTTCTATATTTGTTTGGTATTAAATGGAGAATAGGGGTGGCTTTACATATCCTTGGTATGATGTTCAATTTTTTATTCGTTCTGTGCCATAGCTTAAGAGTTGTCATAGTATAGGGGTTTGAGATGCTATTATATTTGAATTTGTTATGTGGGGTAGGCCAAAGATAGTGTTGGAGCCCTGCATCTAGGTCATTGATTACTAGAGTCGTCCATAGTTTTGTTGGGGAGTGAGTTCTAAGTTCAATTACTCGAGCTATGTATGCGGCTATTCTGTATCTCTCAAAATCTGGAAGACCTAGACCTCCTTTGTGTTTTGGGTTCGTTAAGATCTTGTAGCTTATTCTATGACTTTTTCCTGCCCATATAGAGTTTTATACTATTATAAACTGTGGAGGAAAGAAGCGCAATAGGGTCTTACCCAAGTAGCATTGGGAGGAAAGGAAGGAGATACTACTCACCTATAGGGGTTGTGACAGTCACAACTCCTATAACAGCATGTGTGTAGATAATCCAGAGTCACAGCAGCGGTCCCTCGGTTTTGGCAGATAACAGAGAGTAATAGAATGAGGGTTTCCAGGCCGCGCCAATGACAATCAACGTTAAGCTGTTAGATTAATGTTGCTTTTTATTCCAATTACAGGTCTACGCGTTTGCCTTCCGAAACGCGTAGACCTGTAATTGGAATAAAAAGCAACATTAATCTAACAGCTTAACGTTGATTGTCATTGGCGCGGCCTGGAAACCCTCATTCTATTACTCTCTGTTAAGAGTTTTATACTAAGCTTTCCATTTTTTTTGAAGAATTGTAAGGGGATCTCTATCGGGAGAGTTTGAAGAAGATATACAAATTTTGGTAGGATTATCATTTTTATTAAGTTGACTCTACCGAACCAAGAAATTGGAACATCTTTCCATGACATCAGAGTGGATTCTAATGACAATATTAATGGTGCAAAATTAAGCCTATAGAGATGGATGGAGGAGTCACTCAACTTTGTACCTAGATAGGTGATGGATAAGCATTCCTTAAAGGGTGAGATTGTTGTCAATTTCTTTTCTTTTTTTCAGGTGATATTAGAATGTGCATAATGTTTGATTTAGAAAAATTTATTTTAAAGTTTGAAATTGAATTAAAGTAACTTAAGTCAGATAGTAAGGTTTATATAAATTCATTTGGGTTTACTAGAAATAAAAGAATATCATCTGCGTAGGCAGCACATTTGTGTTCAATTGTGCCAAGTTTCAATCCTTTAATTTTGGGGGATTGTCTAATTTTTTGTAACAATGTTTCTAGCGTAAGGATAAAGAGCATAGGAGATAGGGGGCAGCCTTGTCTTGTGCCATTCTGTATATTGAAGCCAGGAGATAATGTGTTGTTGATTTTGACTTTCGCTGAAGGGGCGGTATATAAAGCCATATTTTTGTGTATGAATTTTTGTGGAAGTCCGAATTTGGAAAGGGTCTGCTCCATGAAGTACCAATCGACGCAATCAAAGGCTTTTTCCGCATCTGTAGAAAGTACAGACATTTGTATTTTCCGGTGTTTTGCCAGGTGGATTGCGTCGATTGCCCTCATTACGTTATCCTTAGCCTCTCTACCTTTGACAAAGCCAACCTGTTCCGGGTTTATCAGTTCTGGGAGAAATTTTTGTAATCGGTTCGCTAAAATTTTGGCATAGATCTTTATGTCATTGTTGATAAGGGAGATTGGCCTGAAACTACTACAGGAGGTAGGGTCTTTTCCCTCCTTCGGTATCAGGCTAATGTGAGCAATAAGGGATTCCTTTTTAAATTTGTTGGATTCGTCAATGTGGTTAAAATAATCTGTCAGATATGGAACTAGTTCAGCTTTAAAATGCTTATAGTACTCAATCGGGAAGCCGTTTGGGCCTGGGCTTTTGCCATTTGGGGTTTGTGATATAGCTTCTTCTACCTCATTTCTAGTTATTGGGCAGGTTAAAGAGTTCTTTTGTGTGTTAGAGAGCTGAGGAAGAGTTAATTTTTTTTAAAAATGACTTGTTTTTGCGATCTTTTTAGGATTCAGTCTTGCAATTTGGTTTTAGATTGTATAGGTTTGAAAAGTATTCGGAAAATGTTTTAGCGATATCTTCCGTCTTGTATAGGATCTGATCTTTTTATTATTTATTTTTAGTATGTGGGTAGAGTTGATTTGTTTCTTAATAGAATTTGCGAGGTATTTACCACATTTATTTGCATACGAATATGCATTGAATCGAGAAAATGACAGAAATGTCTCGTATTTCTGGTCAAGAAGAGCTCTCAGCTCGAATCTTAGATTGTAGAGTTTTTTTTCTAGAATAGGGGAGTGTGACATCTTATGTTTGTCTTCTAATTTTTTTATCAGGGCTATTTTTGTTGTGATCTCTTTTTCCCTCTCTTTCTTTGATCTTGATCCTAATTCGATAAAAGAGCCTCTAAGGACGGCCTTGTGGGCTTCCCAAATATTGGAATCACATTTGTTACCCAAACAGTTTTCTCTGAAAAAGGTTTTGATATTTTTGGCTATTTGTTCTCGTGTGTTATTATTTTTGAGGAGATTATTGTTTAATTTCCAGTTAATAGGCCCTTTGTTTTGTTGGTGTATTTTCAAATTAAGAAATAGCGGGGCATGGTCTGAAAATAAGATTGCGTCATATGAGATGTCGTCTACATGACTCAGAAATTTGTGTGGAAGAAACAAGTAATCAAATCTCGAGTATTTTTTATGTACAGCTGAAAAGAAGGAATAGTCCCTCGAGGAGGGGTGTACTATTCTCCAAACATCCATCAGAAGTCGGGTGGATAAAAGCTTTCTAATGTATTTAATTGTTTTTTGTGGTGTTGTCGATTGGCCATTCGATGTATCTGAAGGGGGATGTAAAGGTACGTTAAAGTCACCGCCTAGAATTAATTGACCCTCAGCAAAGTTATCTAGTATGTCGGTTACTTTTTTAAAGAAGGCGCCTTGGTTATTGTTTGGTGCATATACATTCGCTAACGTGAACAGGACATTGTGTATTGAGCCTTTAAGCATTATATATCTGCCTTCTGTGTCGTGTAGCACATCTTGGAATGTAAGGGGGATCCTTTTATTTATAATTATGGAAACACCTTTACTTTTTTTTATTGGTGAATTGGAGTTATACCACCTGGTATAAAATCTGTTCTTGGTTATAGGCGTATGTGTTTGTTTGAAATGGGTTTCTTGTAGGAATATCACATCTACTTTATTTTTTTGTAAATAGTTTAAGATCTGTGACCTTTTTTTTGAGATGTTTAGGCCTTTTACATTAAAAGTAGCTACTTTTATGCTAGTCATTAGGCATTGAAAGATGCATGTTTACATGTTTTTTGGATTTTCTTAGCAGGGTTTGGGGTAAACCAGAACATAACAGTAAATAAAACAACAAAGTGAGGTAGACCATGCTGAGAAATTTTGATCTCAGGTCTATCACTAATTTGGTAAAAAAAAATAAATTTTTTTTTGCAGCTGGTTGGGGGATGGGCAACGGTGCAGACCCCACCAGCAGTAAATGCAAAAAAGAAAGGATCTCAGGTCCGCGGGGGTGTGGACCTACGGGTGTTGGGGGCTTTAGTTTATAAAGACTCCCGGTGAGTCTTAATTGATCAAATGAGTTGATTACATCCTGTCAGATTTCCCCACAGGACAGGCCTACGTGCCTAATCCAAGGGGGTTGTATTTTCCGACATGGATGTATTTTCCAGACTCCTCCTGCCCCTCTGCCTCCCTCGGACGGTGGGGCACAAGAGCGGGAGGAAAGAAAAAGAGGGAAACATGTCTTGTGAGAGGCGGAGGGAAAAAAAACCAAAAAAAACATTCAAACCTGCGCCTCTCTATTAACACTAGAACTACTGAGGTAGTCATTTTGACTACTTTGCACCATGTATTTCAATATAGGTGTCACGAGTCCAGTAGTTCTAGTGTTAATGTCAACAAGTTTAAAAGACAGCATTACTCATCAAACTAGACAATAGTTATATCAGGTAAATCAGATAGTTACGCCATGGGTTCCACGTCTGATTTTTCATTCGGCTTCATCGTCCTCTTTTGAGTCTTTTTTGGGTGTTCTCTTGTTTTCTAAGTTCAGCCTTCTTTTCTTCTTTTCTTTGGGCGAGATGACTGTGGAACATTTCTCCATTGCTGGTAATGGGGTAGGTTTAGATAGACTTCGGCAGTTGCCCAATCTGGAACATGGAGATCCATCAGGTCTAGTTTCTTGAGGGCAGGCGGCAGATCATCCGGAGTTCTGATTATTAGAGTTCTGTTATTGATTGGAATTGCCAGTCCAAATGGGAAGAGCCATCTATAGTTAATGCTTTTGTTTCTCAGGGCCTTTGTCAGGGGTTGAAGCTGCCGTCTAAGGTCTAGGGTCAACTTTGTGAGGTCTTGATAGATTTGGATCTCGTTACCTTCATATTCTATTTTCTCTTTGTCTCTCGCTTTTTGGTATATGTCTTCTTTGGTCCTGAAGCTTTGGAAGCAACATAAAATATCCCTTGGTCTATCTGATCTTAGTTGTCTGGGAGGGAACACCCTGTGAGCTCTTTCAATTTTCAAGTCGTTATCGCCATTTTTCCCGATAATGTTGTTAAAGATTGTGGTCAGTGTAGTGAAAATGTCCTTATCAGGAATGGATTCTGGCAGACCTTTAACTCTAAGGTTATTCCTGCGTGATCTATTCTCAAGATCGTCTTTGTGAGTTCTTTGTAAGAATTGATCTTTTTGATTTTCTATTAAGATTTCTGTTACCTTGGTGGCGTGCGCCAAAATCTGTTCGCTGTTGTGCTCCAGAGTCTGTAGGCATGTTGTATTTTAGCGGATTTTTTTTATTATTTGTCAACAACTATGTTCCCAATCAACCCAAAAGACTCATAAATATCAAAGCTTAATATTTTTGGAAGTTGGAGTGGGGTTTTTTTTAGAAAGATTTTAGCTATCTTAGGAGGATATTTGTTTCTGCAGGTAACTATTACTGTGCAGAATTATTAGGCAACTTAATAAAAACCAAATATATTCCCATCTCACTTGTTTATATTCACTAAGTAAACCATTATAATTGCACAAAATTTAGAAATAAACATTTCTGACATGTAAAAACAACCCGCCCAAAAATTTGTGACCAATATAGCCACCTTTCTTTATGATGACACTCAACAGCCTACCATCCGTAGATTCTGTCAGTTGCTTGATCTGTTTACGATCAACATTGTGTGCAGCAGCCACACAGCCTCCCAGACACTGTTCCGAGAGGTGTACTGTTTTCCTCCCTGTAAATCTTACATTTTATGAGGGACCACAGATTCTCTATGGGGTTCAGATCAGGTGAACAAGGGGGCCATGTCATTATTTTTTCATTATTTAGACCTTTACTGGCCAGCCACGCAGTTGGATGCATATGATGGAGCATTGTACTGCATGAAAATCATGGTTTTTTTAACGATACCGACTTCTTCCTGTACCATTGTTTGAAGAAGTTGTCTTCCAGAAACTGGCAGTAGGTCTGGGAGTTGAGCTTCACTCCATCCTCAACCGGAAAAGGCCCCACAAGTTCATCTTTGATGATACCAGCCCATACCAGTACCCCACCTCCACCTTGCTGGCGTCTGAGTCGGAGTGGAGCTCTCTGCCCTTTACTGATCAGCCTCTGGCCCATCCATCTGGCCCATCAAGAGTCACTCTCATTTCATCAGTCCATAAAACCTTTGAAAAATCATTCTTAAGATATTTCTTGGCCCAGTCTTGACGTTTTATCTTATGTTTCTTGTTCAAAGGTGGTCGTTTTTCAGCCTTCCTTACCTTGGCCATGTCCCTGAGTATGGCACACCTTGTGCTTTTTGATACTCCAGCAACGTTGCAGCTCTGAAATGTCGCCAAACTGGTGGCAAATGGCATCTTGGCAGCTTCACACTCGATTTTCCTCAATTCATGGGCAGTTATTTTGCGCCTTTTTTGCCCAACACGCTTCTTGCGATCCTGTTGGCTATTTGCCATGAAATGCTTGATTGTTCAGTGATCACGCTTCAAAAGTTTGGCAATTTCAAGACTGATGCATCCCTCTGCAAGACATCTCACAATTTTGGACTTTTCAAAGCCCGTCAAATCTCTCTTCTGACCCATTTTGTCAAAGGAAAGGAAGTTGCCTAATAAGTATGCACCCCTTAGATAGGGTGTTGATGTCATTATACCTCACCCCTCCTCATTACAGAGATGCACATCACCTTATTTACTTAATTGGTAGTTGACTCTCAAGCCTATACAGCTTGGAGTAGGACAACATGTATAAAAATTATCATGTGATCAAAATACTCATTTGCCTAATAAGTCTGCACACAGTGTATATATACCAACCCTGTTACAAGCGAGTCTAAAAAGATGAGATACAGCAGTCTGTCGATTATGGAGCTCAATTCCCTCAATATTCGTGGATGAATGCCATCTGGCCCTGGGGATTTGTCCATGTTTAATTTACTCAGATGCAGGCATACTACTTCTTCTTGTTTTAAATTAATTATATCGGGTGGTGAACGGATTGATTTTTCACTTGTTGAATGATCCTTGGAACAGTCTGTTCCTTGGTGAACACTGATGATAAGTGCTTGTTTAATATCTCAGTCTTTTGTTTGTCCTCTACAACTAACTTATTATATTTTAAGGGGCCAATACTATCGTTTGTTTTCCTTTTTGGATTAATGTATTTATAAAAGATTTGGGGATTTATTTTAATGTCCTTGGCGATATTTGTTTCAGTAGCTAATTTTGCTCGCTTGATTTCTTTTTTGCATTTCCTATTGATATCTTGATACTCCTGAAATGCTATGTCTGTATTCTCAGCCTTTAAGATTTTAAATGCCCTTTGTTTTTGTTTTATTATACTTTGTACAGTCTTATTTATCCATACTGACTCTACATTATTGCAGTTCCCCCCCAATGTCATCATTCAACACAGGTTTTAGGTTAGATTTGATAAATATACACACCCCACCACCTTTTTTGTCTTTCCTGTCCTTCCCGAATGTAGTATAACCCTCTACATTTGTCACCCAGTCATGGCTTTCATCCAGCCAGGTTTCCGTAATGCCCACCACATCATAATCCATGGTTGACATAAGAGTCTCCAATTCATTCATTTTGTTTGCAAGACTTCTTGCATTTGCCAGTAGACATTTAATCCTATTAACACCTTTATTACTCCTAGACTCCCTATGTTCCTTGCATGTCCCAGCCCCCCAATCCTAAATTGACCTCTACCATTTCACTGTCTCTATCTGCTCTATCTATCCCCTTATTTGCTCCACTACCCTCCCTCCCCCCAGATCCTAGTATAAAAGCTCCTCCATCCGTCTGACCATTTTTTCCCCAGCACAGCTACACCCTCCCCATTGAGGTGCAGCCCATCCCTACCGTAGAGCCAGTAGCCGACTGAGAAGTCGGCCCAGTTCTCCATGAACCCGAACCCTTCTTTCCTGAACCAATTTCTGAGCTACGTATTTATCTTCCTAAGTTCCCGCTGTCTTTCTAGTGATCCTAGTGGCACTGGTAGTATTTCTGAAAACACCACCTTGGAGGTCCTGGACTTCAGCTTCTCTCCTAGTTCCCTGTAATCATTTTTAAGGACTTTCCGCCTGCCTCTAACTTTGTCATTAGTACCAATGTGCACCATGACCACTGGGTTTTCCCCAGCCCCACCCAGCAATCTGTCTATCTAATCTGCAATATGCCGAACCCGGGCATCCGGCAGACAACACACTGTTCAGCATTCACGATCCCGGCGACAGATGACCCTGCCTGTCCGCCTAGTTATAGAGTCCCCTAGCACCAACATCTGTTTGGCCTTTGCTGCACTCCTATTTCCCTCCTACCTACAGCAGTCGTTTTCTTGGTTGCTAGGAGCAACGTCCTGCTGTAGTGTTCCTGGGCCTGCATTCCTAATATCAGACAAACAGGCATATTTCCTAGGCTGTGCCAGATCAGGGCTAGGCTCCCTGACACTTTTCATCCTACCTCTTCTGCTAACTGTTACCCAGCTACCTACCTCTGGGTCCTGACCTTCCCCACCTACACCCTCCTCCATATCACTGGCCCCAGCCAGAGAAAGCTCAGTGAGCTCTAAACTCCTCTCCAGGTTTGCAATGCTCCTGAGTGTTGCAAGCTGCATATTTAGATCAGTTACCTGGGCTTCCAAATATGCAATATACTGGCATCAAGTGCGACATATTCACCCTCAAACGGTGTTCAAGGCCATCATTTGTATTTAAAAATTTCTCAGACACTTTATCACTAAAATATACAGTTCCTGTATGATTATTTTTTTTTATAGGGGTTAAGTCCCCATTATGACAGTATGGATGGCACTGCACTAATTAAGATATGTGACACTGACTACAGTGCCCCTTTCCCCTTTGAGATTTCATGGTGTGTTATATGGTGTGTGTACAGGATGTTAGTTCACCCCTCGGCTACTTCTAGTTGTGTTGGTTAGTAAGGGGATGGCGGCCAGATTAGTTGCCAAGGCTCTTGTCACCTTTTTGCCAATGATTTGTGGTGATCTTCCATGGTTCCGGATCATAACAGGCAGGTAAGTGAGTGTGACGCTGCCGTAGCGATAATGTTCACTACGGCAGCGATCAACACATATCGGCCGTATGACGGGGGCAGGTGCTATCGCGCTCGGCATCGCTAGCATCGGCTAGCGCTGTCGCAGCGTGTAAAACCTGCTTTAGTCACCTGGTCCTGAAAGCAACTGTTATGTTATTTCTCCTGCCCCCAAACCATGTTTGATGAGGCTCATAGGTTGGGCCTGTCCTGACCGATTGCCTTTTTTGTGTTACAGTAAAGACTCTGAGAGGTTCCCTGGAAATTTGTAGGTTTTTTATATATTTAAGAACCCAAAAAGGTAAAATGGTAGTGAAGGAGTTACATTCTGCCCCTTCATCTCACCCTTCCCCTCCTCGCTAGATCTCCTAATTAGTAAGCACGAGGCAGAGGTATGGACTTCTTTACTTGTATTTGTCCTAAACCATGCAGATACAGTCGGTGCCATGTTACTATGGTAACCGCTACAAGAACAATTACATAGCAATATACCGCCCCCACCTCACATACTGGAGGGGGAGTCCCTAATAGGGATAGAGTCACAGAAGAGAACTAAAAAATGTTATTCTTAAACATTAAGTGTGTGTGTGTCTATAAATATCCCACCATAATGTGTGCGAGGCATATAAAGTCTGTTATTAGCTGCTGGAGTATATAGAGCCATGTTGTCATATTGTGTGTGGCATAAAGCACATGGGCTGCTGCATATTTTCAGGTGTAATTCGTGATACATAATACTATGGGTATTCTACTAACGATTACGAGGCACAATCACACATCAGATAAGGAAAAGTCAGCAGGACGACGCATATAGCATTCTGATCCAACCGTACAAATCAAAGCCATAACTTATGGGTCGCGGGGATAGAACGAAATGTGATGTATTTGAAAAAGAGTGTCAGCCCCGGGTAGCACAGGTGCTGCTCCTGTAGCGCCCAGGGAATGGGGTACTTAGTGCCGGGCACAATATACCGTTAGGGATGTCACTTTGGTGGCCGTTGCCCAGTTCCGTGCCCTGGGCCCCTTTTTGTAAGGGGGGAATATTTACAGGGGAGATAATAGTTAATGTCGTGTGACGCCACCTGCGGGTTGTGGTCAAGGATGGAGAACCGCCGCTGCTAATGTCTCGGGCGGAGAGGACGCACTCGCCACGCTCGGGTCCGGGGCTTCTGCTGCTGCTGCTCGGTGGCTCGAGCGGTGGGCCGGACCCGGGGATTCAAGCAGCGCTCCTCACCCGTGAAATAAAAGGGATGGTTTGTTTGGGGAGAGAGTTCGTGACGCCACCCACGGGACGTGGTGATGATGGCACCACCGCTGCTGGTGACGGGGATCCCGGGAGAGATGGTAGGGAGCAGCTAGGATTTTGTCCCCTCCGTGGGTAGGGGTTGGTGATCCCGGGGCCCGGTGGTGTAACGGGGAGGCTGGATGGCTGGGGTGCAGAGTTGCAGGGGCAGCGCGGCGCGGTGCCGGACGGCACTGGTGTACTCACTCAGACAGTCAATGACAGAGTCTCTGGTAAACCAAACGGCCGGATGGACAGGTCCCGCAGCCGGCTGCAGTGTTGTTGTGCTCTCCCCGGACGGCTGATGGTGGCTGTCTTTCACTGCACCTGTTAGAATGTTCTGATTCCTGTGGTTGCCCACCGGTAGTCCGCTCCCCGGCGTATAGGTGCCATAGGAGCCCGTTTTGCCCGCAGGCGCTGGCCCTTGGATCTCTAGCCTAAGGCGGTGGCTGTATATCCTCTCGGTGTGGACTGTTGCCTTCTGTCAGGTCTTAGTTGTTGGGAAACCCCAGGGGTTCCTGTCACACTCGGATTTGACTATTGTCTGCTGGTGACGGGGATCCCGGGAGAGATGGTAGGGAGCAGCTAGGATGTTGTCCTCTCCGTGGGTAGGGGTTGATGATCCTCTCACACTCGGATTTGACTATTGTCGGCGGCTCCAAGCCTGGTCGGGGTCCGATGGCCCTGCCTGTGTGCTTAGCTTCACTCCGCTCCCCGGTTCGGTACCGGCGGGCCAACGCCTGACCCCGGTCCTACGGCTCTGCAGAGTTCCGCTAACTCCTGCAGACGGCCACCACCGTCTGCCAACCTTGCTGTCAGTGCCTGGGCTCCTACCCAGGCACACGCAGACGTTTCACTCCTCTCACTTTCAACTCCTAAACTCATCTGTCTCTTTTCCCGCCTCCAGGCCTGTGAACTCCGCCGGCGGGGACTGCAAGGCACACTTCAACCGGTAGGTAGATTGGTTCTATCCTGTTCATGACGCCAAGTTGTCACGGGCGGAGGGGACGCGCTCGCCACGTTCGGGTCCAGGGCTTCTGCTGCTGCTGCTCGGTGGCTCAAGCGGTGGGCCGGACCCGGGGACTCGAGCAGCGCTCCTCACCCGTGAGTGAAAAGGGATGGTTTGTTTGGGGAGAGAGTTCGTGACGCCAACGCCCGACCCCGGTCCTACGGCTCTGTAGAGTTCCGCTAACTCCTGCAGACGGCCACCACTGTCTGCCAACCTTGCTGTCAGTGCCTGGGCTCCTACCCAGGCACACGCAGACGTTTCACTCCTCTCACTTTCAACTCCTAAACTCATCTGTCTCTTTTCCCGCCTCCAGGCCTGTGAACTCTTCGGTGGGTGGGGCCAACCGCCTGGCTCCGCCCCACCTGGTGTGAACATCAGACTCTGGAGGGAGGCAACAAGGGTTTTTGTCTGACTGGTGTAACTGTCTAGGGAAGGGGGTGTGTATGTTGTTATGTCTGTGACTACTTGGCTAGTTCAAGGCGTCACATTCCCCCTTGGTAAAATGCAGACCGTCCGCGGGCTGCCCATCCATCACCGGTTTTATTTTTCTGTAAAAGATAAATTAACATGTAAACATTCAACATAAGCATACTTGTAGTTCTTCCCTTACGGGAGGCTCGGTACTTTAACGTTTCAAACATATAAAACATTTTTATTACTGACGGACGGGTTCATGGTCATCCGCTCCCCCACCCAAGCAACCTAAACCTTGATGCTGCCCCTAAGAAACGGGCAGCACCCCTCTTCCCCAGTCCTGGTCCAGGTTACCCGAGCAGGAAAGGGTACGGTATCTCGCACCCGGCTGTCACTTCAGGGGACCCCACGTCCAGGGGGACCCCTGACCCCCGGAGGATGGCCACCGGTCCTGGTGGTGGCCGGACCCCAGCCTACTCTGCTGTGGGCCCTTCCTCCAATCTGCCTCTGCGGAGGCGGCATGGAACGGAAAATGGCCCACAAACTATTTACAAGCCCACAAGTTCGTCGGTGGCCTGCAAGTTCTTGGCTTTGTCCATGAGCAGTTTCTCATGTGGGCTGTTTAGGATACACACACTGATGGTCCCAACGGGGACAACTTGTCTTACAACGGACGGCAATCAGGTGAGACTTCGGTGATTGGTGTTTATTCAACGGAAAACAGGGTGCTGAGGGTCCCAACGGGGACAACATGGTTGCAACGGTGGACCGCTGCCATTATTTGAGGTCGCCCTCCTCATAGGTCTCCTCCAACTCCACATCTGGACGGGACGGTGGAGGAGGGGACTGGGACCGCCTCTGGGCACTGCGGCCTACCCTCTGCTTGACATCCAGGGCAAACCAGCCCCTCTCCCCGCAATGTCGGGTGTAAGTCACTAAGTCGCCCAGTTGTAGATCGCGACTAGGATGACCGGTTGGCAGGTGAGAGTTCACATCTCGGCGGGCCACGAATATCTCGGCATCCAGGCCCGGTTCGTACACAAAGCCATATCCCCACTGAGGATCAAACCTCCTCACCTGGCCTTCATACACCGGGCCCCGCCCCCGAAAGGTGGCGTTGCGGAGATTGTCCTTCTCCTTCATGACGCGTGCCAGCACTTCGGCCCTCTGCTGCCCCCTAGCGGCAATTTCATGGCCCAACTTGCTTGGCTCCCTGTCCCAGTAGGGGGCATTTGCATGCCCCTGCGCGTGGGTCGGACCCCGCTGGACTTCGCCCACACCGGCCACGACCGGTAATCTCTTGTGGGGGTCCTGCGGTGACACGGCCTGGGCTGCTGCTTTGCAGCGACAACTCGGCGCAGCCTCAGCCGAGGCGTGGGGTGCAGGGATAGCAGGCCTCACCTGCTGGGCCTTCCGGTTCACGGCTTTCACCTCTCCAGTAGCCGGATAGACTGCCGGGGCTGGGACGGTCTCGGGTGTGGCCGCGTCCGGGGCCGACGGCTTCTCTTTGCGGACGTGCACCTCCCGCAGGATCTTCCATGGCAGCGGGAGGGACGCGGGCCGTTCACGGACAACGTCTTCAGGTTGGTCCTCCAGGGTGGACGGACTGGGTTCCGCTGCCGGTGTCGGGGACAGCGAGCCTAGTGGCAAGGCAGCAACAGCCAGTGCAGGTGGCGGGGGAGGTAGCAGGGTGAGTGGGCGCAGACCGGGCCCCTCGGCCGCAGCGACCGGTCCTTCAGGGACACAGGTGCGTGGGTCACTTACCCGCTCCTCCAACACTGCCTCTACCTCGCGTCTCCGCACGGCCGCCGCCACTTCCATTTCAGCCACCCACCGCTCCATCAAGAATCGGACCTGGGCCTGCAGGCGGCAGCACATTTGCGTGGTCCGGGCCTCCACCCAGGCTGCTGTTCCTGGCGTGGGTTCCGGGATCTCTGCGTGGCCGGACGGGACAGACATGTCAGCGCTTGTGCTCCCAGGAACCGGATGTGTCGCAGAGTCCTGGCGTCCCTGCTATTTATACTTGCGGTTACATGAGGCAGGCCTTCACCCGCCCCTCCTTGGTTCTTTCTAGCACTTCCTCTTTGGGGGTGGGGCTTCACTTTCACGCCTTCCCTGCTCCGGGAAGACGCCCGAGCGGGAAATCTTCACGCCAAAAGATGGCGGAACTTCCAATTTTTCGGCCGGACGCCGCTGGTGGGGACTGCAAGGCACACTTCAACCAGTAGGTAGATTGGTTCTATCCTGTTCGTGACGCCAAGTTGTCGCGGGCGGAGGGGACGCGCTCGCCACGTTCGGGTCCAGGTCTTCTGCTGCTGCTGCTCGGTGGCTCAAGCGGTGGGCCAGACCCGGGGACTCGAGCAGCGCTCCTCACCCGTAAGTGAAAAGGGATGGTTTGTTTGGGGAGAGAGTTCGTGACGCCACCCACGGGACGTGGTGATGATGGCACCACCGCTGCTGGTGACGGGGATCCCGGGAGAGATGGTAGGGAGCAGCTAGGATGTTGTCCTCTCCGTGGGTAGGGGTTGATGATCCTCTCACACTCGGATTTGACTATTGTCGGCGGCTCCAAGCCTGGTCGGGGTCCGATGGCCCTGCCTGTGTGCTTAGCTTCACTCCGCTCCCCGGTTCGGTACAGGCAGGCCAACGCCCGACCCCGGTCCTACGGCTCTGTAGAGTTCCGCTAACTCCTGCAGACGGCCACCACTGTCTGCCAACCTTGCTGTCTGTGCCTGGGCTCCTACCCAGGCACACGCAGACGTTTCACTCCTCTCACTTTCAACTCCTAAACTCATCTGTCTCTTTTCCCGCCTCCAGGCCTGTGAACTCCTCGGTGGGTGGGGCCAACCGCCTGGCTCCGCCCCACCTGGTGTGGACATCAGACTCTGGAGGGAGGCAACAAGGGTTTTTGTCTGACTGGTGTAACTGTCTAGGGAAGGGGGTGTGTATGTTGTTATGTCTGTGATCACCTGGCTAGTCTAGGGCGTCACACTAAATGTGGGTACTCCCAGAGCTGGTGGTGATTGCAGCAATGGTCTTAGGCCATCCGCAGGTAGGGCTGTACTTGGGAGATTATAAGGGTCAATAACGGAGACCACACCAGGTTGTCTTTAACAGTCTCTACTCACTCAGGTCATTGGATTACTGGTTCAGGTCCCTTGGAGTATCAATGCCAATGTAGTGACCCAGGATGCTCTGTCCCCGGCACTCTCTGTTGGTTGGGTCCCCGTAGCGTGGAGCGTTTTGGGCCCCACTGTCCCTTTTGGGGTACAGTCTCCTTCGTACGGCGGGCAGTGCGGACCCTGTGGGGAGGTAAGTGTCCGCACTCGGATCCAAGTTTACTGCTGATGCCCCCGCATTATTTGATTCGGTGAAGCCCGTGAAGGTGTCCTCACCGGGCTGGTATTTATCAAGACATGTAGAACTGGCGGTTGATCTAGGGCCCTGTGCCCCGTGCATGCTCTGGTCCCAGCGGTATCTCTGGTATCCGACCTGGCGACCTCTCTCCTGTGCCCCCGGGTCACCGTTGCACAGACCCAGCTCAGGCACGTCCGCACACCTCTCCTGTGTGCCACACTCTCTAGACTCCCTACTGACTGACTGCTGACCCCTCCCACCACGCTGGCTAATCCCAGGGACTCGTTCCTTTCCATGGCGACCATCCCCTTACATGGTGTACCCTCTATGCCCGGTGTGGAGAACTTAGGATTTTGGTTGTGCTTTAGTGGTATCGGCACTAATACTCCAGGTCCCAGGGGGTAGGTCCTGCATCCCCTAGAGGATGCAGTTCCCTGTAGTGCCCTGAGTGTCTCAGGGGCGCCACACTCCCCTTCACCAAGGAGACTCTTGTGTGCATGTGCCGCCCCCGTGCCAGCAGCCGGGTCCGCGGTGGCTCGAGGGGTCTCCGGACCCGAGGGTCGCGCGGCCATTCGATGATGGGGGAAGTATGTACAGGGGGTTAGGAAGTTCGTGACGCCACCCACGGTGCGTGATAATGTGAGGGACCACCGCTGCCGATGGGGAGCCCAGTGACGGTGGTGGGGCAGCCTGATGTTTAACCCCTCCGTGGGTAGGGGGTTTGTGTCTCGGGGCCCGTTGGATGATTGCCGTTTGGGTGCCGTGGGAGATAGGAACAGGGGTTTTCAGTGTACTCACTCAGTCCAGGAATAACAACACCGACAGCTTGTAAACCAGAATTCTGAGCACCACTGTAGCTTGGAGGGAGCACGCTGGGGTCCGTGCCCTTGGTGTCACTGTTAGCCTGTGGCCCTGTCCTTGGCACCTTCGTCACTGTTGGACCCATGGGTATAAAACTCCTCGGGTTCCGCTCACCCGTATGGCTAACGGAGTCAGCTTGCTCTCAGGGTTCACACGTAGGTTTTCTTTGGACTGTATTGGGAAAGTCCTATCCCATCGGTGCGCTAGTACCCCGATTTTGGAGCGGTTTGGGGATGACACTTGAAGTCTTCACCCTCATCGGGTAAATTACCGGAACGCGTGAAGCTACTTTCCAGCCTAGGGTCTACGTACCCCGTCGTGCCCTGGCCCCTGCCCGGTGATAGCTCAAGGCCGCTGGCCGCCCTTCTCGGCAGTCCGTGCCCCTTGACACTGTCCCCTGCGACCGGGGTTCCAGCTCCTACCAGGCCCAGACCAACGTCTGCCACCTAATACACAGGAGCTCTGCTCCTCCTGTGACCTCTCCACAACTTCCCAAGCTCAACTCTCACTTTCCTCATTCTCCCCTCACCAACCCCCCATGTGGGCGGCCCTATTCCCTTCAGGCCCCCCAATGGTGTGTCTGCTAGGTTAAAGTGGAAAGTATTCCTAGGATTTTGATTGACTCAGCTGTTAGCAACACCAAAGGACCAGGACCCATAACCAAGGAGGGTGGATACTGTGCAGAAGGGCAGATTTCACAATACCCTGTGACGACCTGATAGGCCAGGGCGTCACATCCAGAGCTGACTTCGGGCAGGGTGCACGACACTTACTGCTTCCCGCCGGTGTCTGTCACCCCTGCGGCCGGTCCTTGATGTAGTAAGACACGTGACACCAGAGTTCACTTAGCCAACCAGTTTTATTTACTTTTATTCTTCACATTGTTATGACAAATATGGCCTTCCTTCCTCTCTTTGTGGGGTACTACACTTCGTGCTGTCCACCACTATCTTGGGCCACTTACTCAATATTCCAGGGTCTGTGCCTTCTTTCCCATAATACCGCACACCTTCGTCCTCTTATAGACCCTGACGGCTCTCTAGCCGGGTAACTCTCCAAGGCCGCCAGGGTGAGCCGTAGGTTCCGGACTTTTAGAGGTTAACTTGGGTGGTTTCAGATGAAAATAAATTTTGCATTTCATTTGGAAATCAAGGTCCTAGAGTCTGGAGGAAGAGTGGAGAGGCCACAATCCCAAGCTGCTTGAGGTCTAGTGTGAAGTTTCCACAATCATCGATGGTTTGGGGAGCCATGTCATCTGCTGGTGTAGGTCCACTGTGTTTTATCAAGACCAAAGTCAGCGCAGATGTCTACAAGGAGATTTTAGAGCACTTCATGCTTCCCTCTGCCGACAAGCTTTTTGGAGATTGAAATTTCATTTTCCAGCAGGACTTGGCACCTGTCCACACTGACAAAAGTACAAATACCTGGTTTAATAACCACAGTATCAATATGCCTGATTGGCCAGCAAACTTTCCTGACCTAAACCCCATAGGTAATCTATGGGGTATTGTCAGGGCCGAGAGGACTGGTAGGCCCAGGAGGTGGATCCACTGGACCGAGCACCCCACCGGAGGGCAGGGTACACGGCAGCCGGAGCACTGGCGTAGCAGGGATGGGTCCCTCCGGGAACAGGTCGAACAAAGTCACACGGTACTAGGGGGCCAGCGTCGTTCCGGGGACGGGTAGAACAAAGTCACCGGGGTCACAGAGTTCCTTGAGACAGTGCAGGACACTGGTACAGGGGCCGGGTAGTAAAGATAGGCAGTAGTACAGGACACAGCACAAGGGGACCTGAGCACCTAGCTCACAAGACAAAGCTTCAAGACACGTTGATCAGGCGCCGCCCACATGGAAAGGCCAGTCTTATATACCCAGCACAGCCTCATGTCATTTCCTGCTGCAGGTGTGCTGGGCCTATAAGACCAGGAGAGTGGACGCGGCCCGGTCCTATACAGAACCATGTGGCTAAGACTCAGAGTCAGACTCATAAGACCAGGAGCAGGACACAGGAGAGCACGAGCGGGAGTGGCAGCCATGACCAGTGGACACGTGGACTGCATCAGTGAGAAAGGAGCGGTGGTGCGATGGCGATACTGGATCAGTGGGTAAGGAGCGGTGCCTGGATGGTGAGACCGGCTCAGTGGGTAAGGAGCGGTGGTGTGCTGGCGATGCTGGATCAGTGAGTACGGAGCGGTGGTGCGATGCAGGGACCGGCTCAGTGGGTAAGGAGGGCTGTCGGGACACCGGGAGCGTGACAGTACCCCCCCTTGAAGCCCCCCTCCCCGCGGCCGGGACATGTAATCGCGCCGAAGAGGGGCAGCAACGTACTTCCGGGACAACCAGGACCGGGCCTCAGGACCACAATCCACCCAATCGACCAGGAAGGACTGCTTACCCCGGACTGTTTTCATGGCCACTATGTCCCGTATCGGAAACCCAAGTCAGCGGCAACGGAGGCAACGGAAAGGGGAAGACAGTCAGAAGCAGGACTGGAGTCTTGGACGACCGGATCGGGCGTCTCGGACCGGGTACAGGATAGTGTCTCATCCTCAGTAGCCGGTGGCATCAAAGTCTCAATTGTCAGGGACGGTGGAACGACGCTGGAGTGCGTTGTCTCTTCTGGTTCCGGTGGCACCACAGGCACAAGTGACAGGAGTTGTGGTACGGCACTGGACTGCGTCGTCACCTCTTCCTCTTCCTGCGGCATAACAGGTTCAGGTGACAGGGGCCGAGGAACGGGCTGTAGGCAGTGGTCATGACACAAGGGCCCCCAGCGAGTAATAGTGCCAGAGCGCCAACTAATGGCAGGGAGCCATTCTTGGGATGACATAGAAGGCAATGGTCTCAGTATGCAAAGTGCCAACCTGGAGTCTCACGGGTTCAGTGGTATACCGGACAGGTTCGTATAGTGGTTTACCATCCACGGAGGTGAACCAGAGGGGCTTGGCAAGCGGGATCACAGGTACCTGGTATCGGTTCACTGCAGACTGGTGTATGAAATTACCCGCTGCCCCAGAATCAATGTGGGCCTCTGCTGTGAACCTGATCTTCTCCGTCGTCACCTGGACAGTCTGCGTAACTGGAACGGAGGGGATTCCGGTGCCAAGGGTGGCGGTTCCCACCATCCCTTGGACCCGGGGTCTACCTGGTTTCTCCGGGCAAGAACGGAGCATATGTGAACCATCTCCGCAATAGAAACACAGGCCCCGGGCGAGTCGTTCTGCACGGCGTTGCTTGGCTTGGTTCAGTTGGTCAACTTGCATGGGTTCTGGAAACACATCACAGGAAGGCAGGGGCAAAGGAGCAGTAGGCCTCTGCAGGGACAAGGCGTGACGGGGTGGTCGCTTCTCCCGGAATACCTCTTTAGTTCGCTCCTGGAAACGGAGGTCAATCCGGGTGGCTAAGGATATCAAAGCGTCCAAAGTTCGTGGAACGTCACGGCCGGCTAGTTCATCTTTGACGCGGTCAGAGAGACCTTCTCAAAAGGCCGCCGTCAAGGCCTCATTGTTCCAGCCCAGCTCAGAGGCGAGCGTGCGGAACTGGATGGCGTATTGGCCGACGGTCAGGGTCCCTTGGCGTAGCCGGAGGAGCGAAGAGGTCACTGCGGTAGTACGTCCGGGTTCATCGAAGGTACTTCGGAAAGCTTGCAGGAATTCCCGGATGTCGGTGGTCATTGGATCCTCATTCTCCCACAGGGGGTTAATCCAGGCTAGAGCTTCGCCTTCCAAGTGTGACATCAGGAACGCCACTTTAGCCTGGTCTGAGACAAACAAATGGGGAAGCAACTTGAAATGCAGGGAGCACTGGTTCAAGAAGCCGCGGCAGGACTTGGGATCCCCTGCATAGCGAGGCGGAGCAGCGAGGCGAAGTTGCGAGGCCGTGGAGGAAACTGGTTCGGACCTGGAGACTGGTTGCTGCGTGGACTCAGACGAGGCGGCGGTCTGCAGCGTATATAACCGGTGGTCCACGGACGCCAGGAATTTTAGCATCCGATTCAGGGTTTCACGCTGTTGTGCCAGCTCCTGGTGCAGCTCAGCCAGCTCTGATGTTTGCGCTCCAGCGGGATCCATGGCCTGATCAATCTGTCAGGGCCGAGAGGACTGGTAGGCCCAGGAGGTGGATCCACTGGACCGAGCATCCCACCGGAGGGCAGGGTACACGGCAGCCGGAGCACTGGCGTAGCAGGGATGGGTCCCTCCGGGAACAGGTCGAACAAAGTCACACGGTACTAGGGGGCCAGCGTCCTTCCGGGGACGGGTAGAACAAAGTCACCGGGGTCACAGAGTTCCTTGAGACAGTGCAGGACACTGGTACAGGGGCCGGGTAGTAAAGATAGGCAGTAGTACAGGACACAGCACAAGGGGACCTGAGCACCTAGCTCACAAGACAAAGCTTCAAGACACGTTGATCAGGCGCCGCCCACATGGAAAGGCCAGTCTTATATACCCAGAACAGCCTCATGTCATTTCCTGCTGCAGGTGTGCTGGGCCTATAAGACCAGGAGAGTGGGCGCGGCCCGGTCCTATACAGAACCATGTGGCTAAGACTCAGAGTCAGACTCATAAGACCAGGAGCAGGACACAGGAGAGCACGAGCGGGAGCGGCAGCCATGACCAGTGGACACGTGGACTGGATCAGTGAGCAAGGAGCGGTGGTGCGATGGCGATACTGGATCAGTGGGTAAGGAGCGGTGCCTGGATGGTGAGACCGGCTCAGTGGGTAAGGAGCGGTGGTGTGCTGGCGATGCTGGATCAGTGAGTACGGAGCGGTGGTGCGATGCAGGGACCGGCTCAGTGGGTAAGGAGGGCTGTCGGGACACCGGGAGCGTGACAGGTATTGTCAAGAGGAAGATGAGAGACACCAGACCCAACAATGCAGACGAACTGAAGGCTGCTATCAGAGCAACCTGGGCTTCATAACACCTCAGCAGTGCCACAGGCTGATCGCCTCCATGCTACGCCGCATTACTGCAGTAATTCATGTAAAAGGAGCCCCAACCAAGAATTGAGGCATTTACTGCACAGACTTTTCAGTAGGCGCCAACATTTCTGCGTTTAAAATAATTTTTTCAGTTGGTCTTATAGAATATTCTAATTTTCTGAGATGACTTTTAGGTTTTCATTGGCTGTAAGCCATAATCATCAACATTAACAGAAATAAACACTTGAAATAGATCCCTCTGTGTGTAATGACTCTATATAATATATAGGAATAGATCCCTCTGTGTGTAATGACTCTATATAATAATATATAGGAATAGATCCCTCTGTGTGTAATGACTCTATATAATAATATATAGGAATAGATCCCTCTGTGTGTAATGACTCTATATAATAATATATAGGAATAGATCCCTCTGTGTGTAATGACTCTATATGATATAGAGAAATAAATCCCTCTGTGTGTAATGACTCTATATAATATATGTGTTTCCATTTTTGTATTGAATTACTGAAATATATTAACTTTTTGATGATATTCTAATTTATTGAGTTGCACTTGTATCTGGTTTTAGAGCATAAAAATTAAAAAAATTGAAAAGTGCAAAATTTTCAAATATTTTGTCAAATCTCCGATATTTTCATAAATTACGCAAATCATATTGCCCAAAATTCATCACTAACATAAAATACAATATGTCAGGAAAAAAAGAGTCTCAGAATCACCGGGATATGTCGAAGTGTTCCAGAGTTATTAACTCATAAAGTGACACTGGTCACAATTGAAAAAATTGGCCTGATCATGAAGGTGAAAACAGGCTTTGGGGTTAAGAATGAATCTGTAACTCTATAGTCAGATAGTTTTCTATGAATCAATATTCTGATTTTAGCAAAGAAATAGTAAACTTATATGATAAAGGTTTTTTTTTTCATATCTAAGATCTTTGGTTGCTGCCAACAGAAATTGTAATAGTTTACTTCCAGGGGATAAGAACCTGTCCTTGTCAAGTGATGGACACACAGGTCCCTGGTGCATTACTGTTTAGTTATAAAATCTGTGTCATGTAATGAGCCACAAATCTGTGTGTCCATCACATAATCAGCACAGATTTGTACCTGGGTTGATGAAACTTCCCAATAAATGACAGCAAACAGAGATTATTATTGTTATTATTATTATTATTATTATTATTAATAAACTGTGATTTTTGTTGAGGCTTCATTTATATAAAAATAAAAAAAGATGAAAATACTTATTGTTTCAAATCAAAAGAGCAATGTGGGGGAATTTGCTTTCACTGTACCGCAAAAAGACAATGGGCTGCCTGTCAGATAAGTACTTGTGGGAGATGGTGTAAAGTTCAAGATGCAGTAAACAGGTGTATATTTTTACTTTTTACCAAAGAGCCAGTGCCTATGTTGGATGGTAGAGGGGGAGACTGTAGCTTGTATTCATGTCCTAATTGTGGATCTGATGCTGTATTCATGTTCTACTAGTGGTTGTGGGGCTGTATTCATCTACTGATAGTGGTTCTGGTGAAGTATTCAAGTACTAATGGTGGTTCTGGCAATATACACTGACGAGCAAAAGGGTAACAGTGTTTTGAAAGTTTGACTTTCAAGCTCCATATCTCACCATCCACTACGCTTTGAACATGAGACTACTATAATTTTATAGACAATCATCTAAGCTATCTCATACATAAATTTGACTTGCAAGTATTTAGCATATAATTAGTAATGCAGATTCCTATCATGTCATTCCACTGTTACTGTTTTGCTCCTGATGGTGGAAAGATATTTTTCTTCCTGTATACTACAAATTACAACCTGTTCTCACATTCCCTAATAGTTCAATGTGTTATTAATTTGATTCCAAAGAGAAAAGTCACTGGTTCAAATTGCTGAGCAGCCATGAATAACATTTCCCAAGAAAGGAGAAACATCATTAAGCTCATCGATAGCAGTCTATAGGCCAAACAAATTGACAAACTGCTTCATATGACAGTTAACAAGTAGGCTCACCAGAAGCTGATCAGTTCTGGCTTGAAAAATATGGCTGTGGAGATGGTTCATATGCTTTGTAATAGTGAGATCACCGACAGCCATAGAAGCATTGTGAAAAGCACGTTACACAAGTCTGGAATGGTGGCCCAAAAAAAGGTGAAGAAGCTTTGATTTCAATAAGAAGCGTTGGATCGAGTTTGCAAAAAAGTTTGAAAAGTGGACAAAAATGATTGTCTATAAAATGAAGGTCCTCTCACACTCAAAGCTGTCGTGGATGATGAGATATGGAGACTGAAAGTCAAAACATTGTTACCCTTTTGCTCTTCAGTGATAGTCTTCCTCTGGTTTTGTGTACACAAGACCACATCCCCACACTGGATGATGAAGCACTAATATAGAGGTAGAAATAAGAGTGCACTAGATTGTGTCACAGCTGGGCAGTGCACATGTATGTACAATAAATGTACGTGATAAGACAGGACTCCTGCAGTCTCATACAGATACCTGGCTCCATAGACGTCAGTGGAAAATAGGGAATTATGTTATTTGGAGGGCTATGAGGGAGTCTTTATACTTTATGGAGGGCTATATGAGGTCTGTGTTGGGGGCCGTTCTACTCATTATATTATATCTAGGTCCATTATACTGCATGGAGGGCTGTTAGGGATAATACTGTGTTGGGGGGGGTCACCATACTTTTCCGGATAGTTGAGGGGGGGTGGTACAGTAGGATCATTATACTAGGCATGTGGAGGAATTCACTGTGGGGGGATCATATAGTGTTTGTGGGGCACTTTTTGGAATCATACCTTATGGGGGCTATGAAAGAGGAATCTACAGTCAAAAGTTTTGAGATTGCTACAAATATTAATTTTTACAAAGTCTACTGCTTAAGTTTTTCTAATGGCAATTTGCATATACTCCAGAATGTCATAAAGAGTGATCAGCTTAACAGCAATTACTTGCAAAGTCAATATTGGCTAAGAAAATGAACTTTAAGAACTTTAACCCCCAAAACACATTTCAATATCATTGCATTCCTGCCTTAAAAGGAGCAGCTAACATTGTTTAAGTGATTGTTCCATTAACACAGGTGTGCGTGTTGATGAGGACAAGACTGGCGAACAATCAGTCATGATTAAGTAAGAATGACACCACTGGACACTTTAAAAGGAGGCTGGTGCTTGGTATCATTGTTTCTCTTCAGTTAACCATGGTTATCTCTAAAGAAACACGTGCAGCCATCATTGCTCTGCACAAAAATGGCCTAACAGGGAAGAGTATCGCAGCTACAAAGATTGCACCTCAGTCAACAATCTATCACATCATCAAGAACTTCAAGGAGAGAGCTTTCATTGTTGCCAAAAAGGCTCCAGGGCGCCCAAGAAGGACCAGCAAACGCCAGGACCGTATCTTAAAACTGTTTCAGCTGCGGGATCGGACTACCAGCAGTGCCGAGCTAGCTCAGCAATGGCTGCAGGCCAGTGTGAGTGCTTCTGCACGCACTGTGAGGCGGAGACTACTTGAGCAAGGCCTGGTTTCAAGGAGGGCAGCAAAGAAGCCACCTCTCTCCAGAAAAAACATCAGGGACCGACTGATATTCTGCAAAAGGTACAGGGAGTGGACTGCTGAGGACTGGGGTAAAGTCATTTTCTCAGATGAATCCGCTTTTCAATTGTTTGGGACATCTGGAAAACAGCTTATTAGGAGCAGAAGAGGTGAGCGCTACCACCAGTCTTGTCTCCTACCAACTGTTAAGCATCCTGAAACGATTCATGTGTGGGGTTGCTTCTCAGTCAAGGGAATCGGCTCACTCACAGTCTTGCCTAAAAACACAGCCATGAATAAAGAATGGTACCAGAATGTCCTCCAAGAGCAACTTCTCCCAACTGTCCAAGAGCAGTTTGGTGCCCAACAATGCCTTTTCCAGCATGATGGAGCACCTTGCCATAAAGCAAAGGTGATCACTAAATGGCTCATGGAACAAAACATAGAGATTTTGGGTCCATGGCCTGGAAACTCCCCAGATCTTAATCCCATTGAGAACTTGTGGGCAATCATCAAGAGACGGGTGGACAAACAAAAACCAACAAATTCTGGCAAAATGCAAGCATTGCTTATGCAAGAATGGACAGCTATCAGTCAGGATTTGGTCCAGAAGTTGATTGAGAGCATGCCAGGGAGACTTGCAGAGGTCCTGAAGAAGAAGGGTCAACACTGCAAATATTAACTTGCTGCATTAACTTATTCTAACTGTCAATATAACCTTTTGTTACTCATAATATGATTGCAATTATATTTCTATATGTGATGTAAACATCAGACAAACACAATTAAAAACCAGAGGGCAACAGATCATGTGAAAAAATAATTTTGGTGTCATTCTCAAAACTTTTGGCCATGAATGTAGGAGCTTCAATAGGGGGCAAAATTACTTTGTAAGGGCTATAAAGTTGTGAGATATTCTCTTCTCTGACCACACGAATATGTATATGTATATATATATATATATATATATATATATATATATATATATATATATATATAGTGCAGACAAAAAACACACAACACAAGATATTATCTGTAATATTTTTTTCTTATTTTATTACCATAGCAATAAGAAACATTGTAATGAAAATATTACTGGCCCTTTAATAATTTACACAAGGGTCACAGTGACTCTCAAGTCCGGCCACGATGGAGACCACAGAACTTGCTGCAGACATTATGGACCTGATGAAAGCCTCCGGACCCAAAAATCCAGAGGAAGGCGAAGAAACCCCCCGGAGCGTTCTACCTCAGGGGGGAAAAAAATTCCTTCCTGACCCCATTTCTGGCGATCGGATATTTCCCTGGATCTCGTCTGTTCTGCTGCATATTACTGTATTGCTGTACATCAGGGAAAGACATAGGCAGGAGAAGCCCCTGTGCAAGAACATGATAGGGGCCCTGTGCAGTCCAATATCTCCTTATAATGCATGATTCCACCTGCTTTGGAGGTGGTAATGTATAGCTTCTCATCCACTGGTATACCAGCTGGCCAATCAGGTCGGCCCTGCTGGGACCCAGCTGCCCAACCAGGTCGACCCTACCGGGTCCCAGCTGAACAACCAAATCGGCCCTGCCGGGTCCCAGCTGGCCAACCAGGTCGGCCCTGCCGGGTCCCAGCTGGCCAAACAGGTAGGCCCTGCCGGGTCCCAGCTGGCCAAACAGGTTGGCCCTGCCGGGTCCCAGCTGGCCAACCAGGTCGGCCCTGCCGGGTCCCAGCTGGCCAACCAGGTCGGCCATGCCGGGTCCCAGCTACCCAACCAGGTCGGCCCTGCCGGGTCCCAGCTGGCCAACCAGGTCGACGCTGCCGGGTCCCAGCTTGCCAACCAGGTCGGCCCTGCCGGGTCCAAGCTTGCCAACCAGGTCGGCCGTGCCTGGTCCCAGCTGACCAACCAGGTCGGCCCTGCTGGGTACCAGCTCCCCAATCAAGTCGGCCCTGCCGGATTCAAGCTGCCCAACCAAGTCGGCCATGCCGGGTCCCAGCTGGCCAACCAGGTCGGCCCTGCCGGGTCCCAGTTGGCCAACCAGGTCGGCCCTTCCGGGTCCCAGCTAGCCAAAAAGGTCGGCCCTGCCGGGTCCCAGCTGGCCAAACAGGTCGGCCCTGCCGGGTCCCAGCTGGCCAAACAGGTCAGTCCTGCCTGGTCCCAGCTGGCCAACAAGGTCGGCCCTGCCGGGTCCCAGCTAGCCAACCAGGTCGGCCCAGCCGGGTCCCAGCTGGCACAACAGGTCGGCCTAGCCGGGTTCCAGCTGCCCAACCAAGTTGGCCCTGCCGGATTCAAGCTGCCCAACCAGGTCGGCCCTGCCGGGTCCCAGCTGGCCAACCAGGTCGGCCCTGCCGGGTCCCAGCTGGCCAACCAGGTCGGCGCTGCCGGGTCCCAGCTTGCCAACCAGGTCGGCCCTGCCGGGTCCAAGCTTGCCAACCAGGTCGGCCGTGCCGGGTCCCAGCTGACCAACCAGGTCGGCCCTGCCGGGTACCAGCTCACCAATCAAGTCGGCCCTGCCGGATTCAAGCTGCCCAACCAGGTCGGCCCTGCCGGGTCCCAGCTGGCCAACCAGGTTGGCCCTGCCAGGTCCCAGTTGTCCAACCAGATCGGCCCTGCCAAGTCCCAGCTGGCCAACCAGGTCGGCCCTGCCGGGTCCCAGCTGGCCAACCAGGTCGGCCCTGCCGGGTCCCAGCTGGCCAACCAGGTCGGCCCTGCCGGGTCCCAGCTGGCCAACCAGGTCGGCCCTGCCGGGACCCAGCTGGCCAACCAGGTCGGTCTTGCCGGGTCCCAGCTGGCCAACCAGGTCAGCCCTGCCGGGTCCCAGCTGGCCAACCAGGTCGGCCCTGCCGGGTCCCAGCTGGCCAACCAGGTCGGCCCTGCCGGGTCCAAGCTGGCCAGACAGGTCGGTCCTGCCGGGTCCCACCTGGCCAACCAGGTGGGACCCAACAGGTCGGCCCTGCCGGGTCCCACCTGGCCAACCAGGTCGGCCCTGCCGGGTCCCAGCTAACCAACCAGGTCGGCCCTGCCGGGTCCCAGCTGGCAAAACAGGTCAGCCCTGCTGGGTCCCAGCTGAACAACCACATAGGCCCTGCTGGGTACCAGCTCCCCAACCAGGTTGGCTCTGCCGGGTCCCAGTTGCCCAACCAGGTCGGCCCTGCCGGGTTCCAGCTGGCCAACCAGGTCGACCCTGCCGGGTCCAAGCTGGCCAACTAGGTCGGCCCTGATGGGTCCCAGCTGCCCCTCCAGGTCGGCCCTGCCGGGTCCCAGCTGCCCAACCAGGTCGTCCCTGCCGGGTCCCAGTTGGCCAACCAGGTCGGCCCTTCCGGGTCCCAGCTAGCCAAACAGGTCGGCCCTGCCGGGTCCCAGCTGGCCAAACAGGTTGGTCCTGCCGGGTCCCAGCTTGCCAACCAGGTCGGCCCAGCCGGGTCCCAGCTGGCCAACCAGGTCAGCCCTGCCGGGTCCCAGCTGACCAACCAGGTCGGCCCTGCCGGGTCCCAGCTGGCCAACCAGGTCGGCCCTGCCGGGTCCCAGCTGGCCAACCAGGTCGGCCCTGCCGGGTCCCAGCTGGCCAACCAGGTCGGCCCTGTCGGGTCCCAGCTGGCCAACCAGGTCGGCCCTGTCGGGTCCCAGCTGGCCAACCAGGTCGGCCCTGCCGGGTCCCAGCTGGCCAACCAGGTCGGCCGTGCCTGGTCCCAGCTGACCAACCAGGTCGGCCCTGCTGGGTACCAGCTCCCCAATCAAGTCGGCCCTGCCGGATTCAAGCTGCCCAACCAAGTCGGCCATGCCGGGTCCCAGCTGGCCAACCAGGTCGGCCCTGCCGGGTCCCAGTTGGCCAACCAGGTCGGCCCTTCCGGGTCCCAGCTAGCCAAAAAGGTCGGCCCTGCCGGGTCCCAGCTGGCCAAACAGGTCGGCCCTGCCAGATCCCAGCTGGCCAAACAGGTCAGTCCTGCCTGGTCCCAGCTGGCCAACAAGGTCGGCCCTGCCGGGTCCCAGCTAGCCAACCAGGTCGGCCCAGCCGGGTCCCAGCTGGCCAACCAGGTCGGTCTTGCCGGGTCCCAGCTGGCCAACCAGGTCGGCCCTGCCGGGTCCCAGCTGGCCAACCAGGTCGGCCCTGCCGGGTCCCAGCTGGCCAACCAGGTCGGCCCTGCCGGGTCCAAGCTGGCCAGACAGGTCGGCCCTGCCGGGTCCCACCTGGCCAACCAGGTGGGACCCAACAGGTCGGCCCTGCCGGGTCCCACCTGGCCAACCAGGTCGGCCCTGCCGGGTCCCAGCTAACCAACCAGGTCGGCCCTGCCGGGTCCCAGCTGGCAAAACAGGTCAGCCCTGCTGGGTCCCAGCTGAACAACCACATAGGCCCTGCTGGGTACCAGCTCCCCAACCAGGTTGGCTCTGCCGGGTCCCAGTTGCCCAACCAGGTCGGCCCTGCCGGGTCCCAGCTAGCCAAACAGGTCGGCCCTGCCGGGTCCCAGCTGGCCAAACAGGTTGGTCCTGCCGGGTACCAGCTTGCCAACCAGGTCGGCCCAGCCGGGTCCCAGCTGGCCAACCAGGTCAGCCCTGCCGGGTCCCAGCTGACCAACCAGGTCGGCCCTGCCGGGTCCCAGCTGGCCAACCAGGTCGGCCCTGCCGGGTCCCAGCTGGCCAACCAGGTCAGCCCTGCCGGGTCCCAGCTGGCCAACCAGGTCAGCCCTGTCGGGTCCCAGCTGGCCAACCAGGTCGGCCCTGTCGGGTCCCAGCTGGCCAACCAGGTCGGCCCTGCCGGGTCCCAGCTGGCCAACCAGGTCGGCCCTGTCGGGTCCCAGCTGGCCAACCAGGTCGGCCCTGCCGGGTCCCAGCTGGCCAACCAGGTCGGCCCTGCCGGGTCCCAGCTGGCCAACCAGGTCGGCCCTGCCGGGTCCCAGCTGGCCAACCAGGTCGGCCCTGCCGGGTCCCAGCTGACCAACCAGGTCGGCCCTGCCGGGTCCCAGCTGACCAACCAGGTCGGCCCTGCCGGGTCCCAGCTGACCAACCAGGTCGGCCCTGACGGTTCCCAGCTGACCAACCAGGTCGTCCCTGCCGGGTCCCAGCTGGCCAACCAGGTCGGCCCTGCCGGGTCCCAGCTGGCCAAACAGGTCGGTCCTGCCAGATCCCAGCTGGCCAACCAGGTCGGCCCTGCCGGGTCCCAGCTGGCAAAACAGGTCGGCCCTGCCGGGTTCAAGCTGCCCAATCAAGTCGGCCCTGCCGGATTCAAGCTGCCCAACCAAGTCGGCCCTGCCGGGTCCCAGCTGCCCAACCAGGTGGGCCCTGCCGGGTCCCAGCAGTCCCACCACGTCAGCCCTGCCGGGTGCCAGCTGGCCAACCAGGTCGGCCCTGCCGGGTCCCAGCTGCCCAACCAGGTTGGCCCTGCCGGGTCCCAGCAGTCCCACCACGTCAGCCCTGCCGGGTCCCAGCTGGCCAACCAGGTCGGCCCTGCCGGGTCCCAGCTGGCCAAACAGGTCGGTCCTGCCGGATCCCAGCTGGCCAACCAGGTCGGCCCTGCCGGGTCCCAGCTGGCAAAACAGGTCGGCCCTGCCGGGTTCAAGCTGCCCAATCAAGTCGGCCCTGCCGGATTAAAGCTGCCCAACCAAGTCGGCCCTGCCGGGTCCCAGCTGCCCAAACAGGTTGGCCCTGCTGGGTCCCAGCAGTCCCACCACGTCAGCCCTGCCGAGTGCCAGCTGGCCAACCAGGTCGGCCCTGCCGGGTCCCAGCTAGCCAACCAGGTTGGCCCTGCCGGGTCTAAGCTGGCCAAACAGGTCGGCCCTGCCGGGTCCAACCTGGCCAAACAGGTCGGCCCTGCCGGGTCCAACCTGGCCAAACAGGTCGGCCCTGCTGGGTCCCAGCTAGCCAAACAGGTCGGTCCTGCCGGGTCCCAGCTGGCCAACCAGGCCGGCCCTGCCGGGTCCCAGCTGGCAAAACAGGTCAGCCCTGCCGGGTTCCAGCTGCTTAACCAAGTTAGCCCTGCCGGATTCAAGCTGCCCAACCAGGTCGGCCCTGCCGGGTCCCAGCTGGCAAAACAGGTCGGCCCTGCCGGGTTCAAGCTGCCCAATCAAGTCGGCCCTGCCGGATTCAAGCTGCCCAACCAAGTCGGCCCTGCCGGGTCCCAGCTGCCCAACCAGGTTGGCCCTGCCGGGTCCCAGCAGTCCCACCACGTCAGCCCTGCCGGGTGCCAGCTGGCCAACCAGGTCAGCCCTGCCGGGTCCCAGCTAGCCAACCAGGTTGGCCCTGCCGGGTCTAAGCTGGCCAAACAGGTCGGCCCTGCCGGGTCCAAGCTGGCCAAACAGGTCGGCCCTGCTGGGTCCCAGCTAGCCAAACAGGTCGGTCCTGCCGGGTCCCAGCTGGCCAACCAGGTCGGCCCTGCCGGGTCCCAGCTGGCAAAACAGGTCAGCCCTGCCGGGTTCTAGCTGCTTAACCAAGTTAGCCCTGCCGGATTCAAGCTGCCCAACCAGGTCGGCCCTGCCGGGTCCCAGCTGGCCAACCAGGTCGGCCCTGCCGGGTCCCAGCTGGCCAACCAGGTTGGCCCTGCCGGGTCCCAGCTGGCAAAACAGGTCAGCCCTGCCGGGTTCTAGCTGCTTAACCAAGTTAGCCCTGCCGGATTCAAGCTGCCCAACCAGGTCGGCCCTGCCGGGTCCCAGCTGGCCAACCAGGTCGGCCCTGCCGGGTCCCAGCTGGCCAACCAGGTCGGCCCTGCCGGGTCCCAGCTGGCCAACCAGGTCGGCCCTGCCGGGTCCCAGCTAGCCAACCAGGTTGGCCCTGCCGGGTCTAAGCTGCCCAACCAGGTCGGCCCTGCCGGGTCCCAGCTGGCAAAACAGGTCGGCCCTGCCGGGTTCAAGCTGCCCAATCAAGTCGGCCCTGCCGGATTCAAGCTGCCCAACCAAGTCGGCCCTGCCGGGTCCCAGCTGCCCAACCAGGTCGGCCCTGCCGGGTCCCAGCAGTCCCACCACGTCAGACCTGCCGGGTGCCAGCTGGCCAACCAGGTCGGCCCTGCCGGGTCTAAGCTGGCCAAACAGGTCGGCCCTGCCGGGTCTAAGCTGGCCAAACAGGTCGGCCCTGCCGGGTCCAAGCTGGCCAAACAGGTCGGCCCTGCTGGGTCCCAGCTAGCCAAACAGGTCGGTCCTGCCGGGTCCCAGCTGGCCAACCAGGTCGGCCCTGCCGGGTCCCAGCTGGCAAAACAGGTCAGCCCTGCCGGGTTCTAGCTGCTTAACCAAGTTAGCCCTGCCGGATTCAAGCTGCCCAACCAGGTCGGCCCTGCCGGGTCCCAGCTGGCCAACCAGGTCGGCCCTGCCGGGTCCCAGCTGGCCAACCAGGTCGGCCCTGCCGGGTCCCAGCTGGCCAACCAGGTCCGCCCTGCCGGGTCCCAGCTGGCCAAACAGGTCAGCCCTGCCGGGTCCCAGCTGGCCAACCAGGTCAGCCCTGCCGGGTCCCAGTTGGCCAACCAGGTTGGCGCTGCCGTGTCCCAGCTTGCCAACCAGGTCGGCCCTGCCGGATCCCAGCTGGCCAACCAGGTCGGCCCTGCCGGGTCCCAGCTAGCCAACCAGGTCGGCCCTGCCGGGTCTAAGCTGGCCAAACAGGTTGGCCCTGCCGGGTCCCAGCTGACCAACCAGGTCGGCCCTGCCGGGTCCCAGCTGGCCAAACAGGTTGGCCCTGCCGGGTCCCAGCTGACCAACCAGGTCGGTCCCAGCTGGCCAACCAGGTCGGCCCTGCCGGGTCCCAGCTGGCAAAACAGGTCGGTCCTGCCGGGTCCCAGCTGGCCAACTAGGTCGGCCCTGCCGGGTCCCAGCTGGCAAAACAGGTCAGCCCTGCCGGGTTCCAGCTGCCCAACCAAGTCGGCCCTGCCGGATTCAAGCTGCCCAACCAGGTCGGCCCTGCCGGGTCCCAGCTGGCCAACCAGGTCGGCCCTGCCGGGTCCCAGCTGGCCAACCAGGTCGGCCCTGCCGGGTCCCAGTTGACCAACCAGGTCGGCCCTGCCGGGTCCCAGCTGACCAACTAGGTCGGCCCTGCCGGGTCCCAGCTGACCAACCAGGTCGGCTCTGCCGGGTCCCAGCTGGCCAACCAGGTCGGCCCTGACGGGTCCCAGCTGGTCAACCAGGTCGGCCCTGCCGGGTCCCAGGTGGCCAACCAGGTCGGCCCTGCCGGGTCCCAGGTGGCCAACCAGGTCGGCCCTGCCGGGTCCCAGCTGGCCAACCAGGTTGGCCCTGCCGGGTCCCAGCTGACCAACCAGGTCGGCCCTGCCGGGTCCCAGCTGGCCAACCAGGTCAAAAGACAAACAAACAGAGACAAGATACTTATCTGGACTTGTCACCTTCATGACGTCAGGGGCTAAAACACAAAAAGATTATTTTTTAGAACTTTGTACATTCTATTGTAATTGTGATATCACAGAATATTGGTGATGTCATGTGACCTGTGATGTCATCAGAACGGTCACTGTAGTTATGGATCACGTTTACAACATCAAGGAAAAGTTAATTTAATAAATAGGTAAAACCCCTGCCTCATTTTAAAATCATGAGAGGCACATTTAAAGGGACCCTTCTATTTTAATTCATATTATCTATTGCCCTATTTACTAAAGGAAAACTCAAATTGCCGCTTCTAACCACAGTAAATGACAATTCCCAGATCATCCACTGATTCAACACTAACAAAAGAGCTGACAACAGAGAGTAATAGCATTTGTACCTCGATTTTAGTTACAAAATGCTATCATTTGTTCACATAAAATGGCAAAACTACCCAAAAATGGAGCCACGTGGAGTTGTCCCCACCCGTCTGTGTATTATATCTGTGTGTATATATTGATATGTGTGTGTACATATGTATAAACACATGGATGTTGTGGAGGGTGGGCTCCATAGTGGGGAGCCAGTGTAATTAGCAGCTCATGTTGTGGAAGACCTCATAAACGTATATTACATAGTCACCCTCATATTATAGGGGCCGTAATACCACATGTGTCCTGTAGGGGTAGCTACTTCCCTCAGCAATAACAACTGATTACAATAGGTTTCAGCTGCCTTTCCCCCAATAAGTAAAGAGCCACCTACCTGCACTCATCTCCTTCCGGCTGTCAGGTCCTAGTGGCACAAGATGGTTCAGATCCAGAACTTTGTACATTCTATATCCATTGTGATGTCATTCGAGGTCTATGATGTCATGTGCCCTGTGATGTCATCATAATTGCCTAATACTAATCAATATTTACCTGTTGTAGACAATTACTACATCCAAGATGGTGTACGTGTCCTATAAGTGGATCACCGGATATGATTATTGTGTCAAATG